>NW_004444000.1:6549739-6634826 GCF_000243295.1 Trichechus manatus latirostris | reverse complement strand
GGGCTGTATGTTCTTTGTTGTTTGCTCGTCTGTGGGCACGATACTTTTCACCTCCTTCTCCAACGGGCAGGGTCAGCCACTCAGGTATGGTAAAGCAGGGCAGGTCCAGCTGAAGGGGAGTTGCTGGGGTAGGTTTTTAGTGGCATGTACCAGGGCTGACAGTGCGGACCAGGAATCAGTGCAGGGCAGGTTCCAGTAGGCCGTGCCTCTGTTACTTGGGAGTGTGATGTTCAGCACACAGTGCAGTTAGGCAGGAAGGAGGGGGTAGATTTTGATGTGTGGAGCTAAGATGGCTACGGGAAAGATGAGAGAGAGGAGAGAGTAGCAGGAGCCAAAAAACATACACACACAAAAAAGAGTGCTAAGGGAGCTTGCTATTGGAGTGGAGAGATGAGAGACAGAGAAATGGGGAAAAATAAAAATGAAAAGAAAAAAAGAAAAAGGGTAAAAGAAAAAAATGAATAAATTGAGAAACTAGAAATTAAGAAAGACAAAAAGGGAATAAGAGAGAGAAGAAAACTAAACAAAGAAATTAAAAAAAAAAAAAACCAAGAAAAAAGAAATGCCCCCAGAGATGTCCCTGTGCATCCGTGCAGAGTAAGGGACTAGCTTCCAAGCCACGTGGTACTGCCTGGCTAGAAGGGGCTCCCAAGCCAAGAAAAGAAAAAGAAAACAAACGAATCAAAACAACAAATCAGAGCAAACAAACAAAAAAGCCCTGGGGTTCCACCAGCGTGGCGGCACCAGCTGGAAAGCGGTTTCACAGTCTAGCAGTGTTTTGCAGCCTTTCAGGAAGTAGCAAAGATGGCACATGGAGCCAGGTATTTGAGAGAAAGGAGGAGGAGGTGGTGAGAGGTAAGGAAGAAATCTAAAGAAATGGAAGAAAGCAACACCAGAAGGCTACAAATGGCACTCAGGGAGCTGGCCAGTGTGGGCGGGTAGAATCCAAGCAGCACTGGGGGGAAGCTCGTGCTTCCCGGCCAATAGACTGTGGCTGCAGGAAGCAGAGGAAGCTAAATGGGGGTGAAGAAGGGTGGGGGGTGGGAAAGCCTATATCGTGGGTTACTGGTTGTTCTGTCTCCTGCTGGAAGCTCCATGAAGCTGCTTTCTTGTACCTTCTGTTTGCTGATCTCAGATAGGAGTCCAAGATGGCGGATCTGTGCTGTGGTAGCTGACAGGGGACCTCTGCATGTATCTGTCCTCACGCTCCGTTCTGGGTCAGTTTCTTATTCCATTCGGCGCTTGGCTGAGTTCTTTATCTCTTCGTTTGATGGTTAGGGATTCAGGACTGCCATGTGACTCTGTTTGACTTAGTTTTTCTGATCCTTGCTACAGAGGGATGGTGTGGTGCTTCTGACTATAGCGCCATGTTGCCAGGAAGTCTCTTATTCCTTTTGATTAAAGGTTTTTTTTTTTTTAAATTTTTCATTGTTTTGAGAATATACACAGCAGAACTTATATCTATTCAGTGGTTTACACGTGCAGTTCAGTGACTTTGATTACATCCTTCAAGTTGTGCAACCATTCTCACCCTCTTTTTCCAAATTGTTTCTCCTCCATTAACATAAACTCTTTGCCCACTAAGGTTCCTATCTAATCTTTTGAGGTGCTGTTGTCAATTTGATGCCATATAGATTGTTCTTAAAAGAGCACAGTGGTCATGGCAGACATTCTTTCTTAATTAAGCTAAACTATTGTTTGGAGCCCTGGTGGTGCAGTGGTTAAGAGTTTGCCTGCTAACCAAAAAGGCTGGCAGTTCAAATCCACTAGCTGCTCCTTCGAAACCCTATGGGGCAGTTCTACTCTGTCCTATAGGGTCTCTATGAGTCGGAATTGACTCTATGGCAACAGGGTTTTTTTTTTTTTTATTGTTTGGTTTAAAGAAGACTTCAGGGAATATTTTTTTTGTTTAAGGTTTAAAGTTTATCTCAGGGCAATAGTTTCGGGAGTTCTTCCAGCCTCTATGGCTCTAGAAAATCTGGATTCCCTGAGAATTTGAAATTCTGTTCTGCATTTCCCTCTTTTTGATTAGGATTCTTGTATAGAATCTTTGATTAAAATGTTCAGTAATGATAGCCAGGCACCATTCATTCTTTTGGTTTCATGGCAAAGGGGGCAGTTGTTCATGGAGGCAATTAACCTCACATTCCATTTCTTCCTCCCATTCCTGACTCTCCTGCTTCTTCTGTTTCTCCAGGTGAATAGAGACCTATCGTTGTACTTCAGATGGCTGCTTGCAAGCTTTTGAGACCCAAGGCACCACACAACAAACTAGGAGGTAGAACAGAAACACTAAATACAGTATTAGCCCAGTTAATGGGATGTCCCATAAAACCATGAACTTCCAAACCAAGGAACTAAATCCCATGAGGTGTTTGGTTGTACATAAGCAGTCTTAGCAACTGCTCTTTAGTTGTTGTAAAAATATCCATCACATAACATTTTGCCAATTCAACTTTTTACAAGTGTACAACTTATTGATAGCAATTACATCAATTGGTTGTGCAACCCTTACTCTTAATCAATGTGATTTTTCCATCACTGTAAACCGGAACTCAGTGCTCCATAAACAATAAAGCCTCTCCCCTTTCCCCTTCCCTCCCACCCCTGATAACCACTATTAAACTTCAGTCTCTAAACATTTGCCTGTTCTTGTATTTTGATATAAGCAAGGTCATATATTTTCTTTTTTGTGATTGACTTATTTCACTCAGCGTAATGTCTTCAAGCTCCATCCATGTTGTAACATGTATCAAGACTTCATTTCTCTTTCAGGCTGAGTTTATCCCTTCATCCACTGATGAGCATTTAGGTTGTGTCCACCTTTTGGCTATTGTGAATAATGCTGTAATGAACACTGGTGTTCACATGTCTGTTTGCATCACTGCTTTCAAGTCCCTTGGGTATGTTCCTAGCAGTGGAATTTCTTGGTCATTTGGTTGTTCTATTTATAGTTTTTTGAGGAACCGCCACACTATTTTCTGCAACAGCTGTACCATTTTGCATTCCCAGCATCAATGGATAAGGGTTCCAATTTCCCTACAACCTTGCCAACATTTGTTATTTTCCATTTTTTTTTTCTTCGCCATCATAATGGGAGTGAAATGGTATCTCATTGTAGTTTTGACTGGCATTTCTCTGATGACTAATGACATTGAGCATCTTTTCCGGTATTTGGTGGCCATTTGAATCAGGCCTTTCTTCTAAGGTGTCACTGGGTGGATTTGAACCTACACCTTTTTTATAACCAGCTGAGTGCATTACCCGTTTGCACTACCCAGGGACTCCTAGAAGTATACAAGCCCAGCTATTTTGACCAATGCAGGACAACTCTGATGGGTTATTGTAGCTCCAGAGCTCCCCGGTGAGTCAGCTGCGGCCACTGGAGCTGTATCACAGCTCGACTTCTCCCTCTGCCCAGTCCTGCTTCCCTCCTCTTCTTTCTGCAGGTGTCGATTCCCTGTTTAACATCCTGAACCCTAAACTCTTTCGCAGAGTCTACTTCCTGGAGGGCTCAAAGTGTAACAGTTGGGTTTAGCTTTGCTTTCCTTTGGGGCAAAGTTTGTCAAACTTTATCTGTAAAGGACCAGATAGTAAATATCTTAGGCTTTTCGATCCGTAAGTCTTTGTTGTAACAATTAAAAGCAGCCACAGATAATATGTTAATGAATAATTATGGCTGTGTTGCAATCAAATTTCTTTTATAAAAATAGGTGGTGAGCTAGATTTGGCCCTCAGGTGTGGGTTGCCAAGCCCTGCTTTTGGAAATCACAGTGCAGCCCATCATTGCGCATGGTGAGTGCTGAATGGCAGACAAAGCCAGTGAGACATCCCTGACAGAGCTAAGGATCTGCAAATGCATTTTCAATATAAGACGATTTCTCATCTAATACTAGAAGGTACTTTTAGAAGTTGTCTTCTTCCCTGGCAGTTGTTTCCCCTCAGCCCTAGCTTCATTAGCAACCTTTGCATCCCCTCCCCAAGATCTGTGAAGGCAGAGAAAGAGGTAACAATAAAAGGAAGGAAATGAGCAGTATTGAGCAATTCAAAGGGCTAAGGACTCTGCCAGGACCTCTGCATATGTTGTTTCACTTCATTCTCACAATACCTGTGGGTATTATCATTCCCATTTTACAGATGAGGAAATAGATTCTCTAGAAAGACAAGGAATGTGTCCTGGTTTGCAGATCTCTAAGCAGTGGGATTGACTTCAAACCCAAATCTGTCTGACACTGAAGCTCACGGCCCTTCCACTATCCCAGGCTGACCTGTCAGGCTCTGGCCTTGGCTTGGAGATTTTTCTTCTCTAAACTTTGATTGTTTCTGCTGAAGAAGTCTTGGCACAATGAGTTGGATTCTGGACTAACTCTTGTGGCTCCGTTCCTGGGGTCATTGGCGGTGAGTGTCTACATTCTCACCATTTGCAGGCTGTGGGCGTGGCATCTGATGAGCCCTGGCTCTGGCCGAGTGGTGCTGGCTGGGGTGCAGTTTTTGGGTGCTTGTGTTGGACCCAGGAGTTGAAAACTTCCATCCTTGCAGGTACGAGCCTGGTGGGGGCTCAGGCCAAACCCTGCTGCCTTCCTCTGTCAGGCGGCTGTCATCACCTCTGCAGGCCATTTCTTCACACCTGCTGCCAGAAAGCTGGCCAGCTCCTTGGGGAGGTAGGAAGAGAGGAAATTGGGAAACTGGGAGCTGTGGAGAATCATACCATTGCTGTTCTCTCTTAAAGGCAAGAACGCTGCTCTGGCAGCCTGCAGACCTGGGCAGTAGCTCTGGCCCAGCTGCGCATGAGCAGTGTGGTCTTGGGCGAGTCCCATAATATCTTTGAGCCACTGTCCCTATCTACCACACAGTGAAGCGGTAAGGATTGACTCCAGCACATGTGAAAGAAAGCACACGGGGAAGAAGCATGGTATGGGCCAGTGTTAGTGTGCATGGGAGTGACCTGCAGGGCTTGTAAAAACACAGACTCTGGGCCACCTTCGGGTGCCTGATTCCATAGGACTGAGGTGGGGGCTGAGAATCTGCATTCCTAACAAGTTCCTTACTCATCCTTCCAGGCCATTTCAAGTTTCTTTTCTACACAGCCTTCTTGAAGTACCATAGCTGCAGCTGCTCTGTCTCCCATGAACTTCTAAACTGGGATGCTCTTGTCTAACAGCTTCCACGAAGAACACAGCAGTAGCCGCCTGGAGTGCTCTCTTGGATGGGATGCTGGGGTGCATCCTGGCTGAGGCAGAGCACTGGCGTTGATTCACACAGGTGAGGGTGGGGAGCTGGCAGCATGCACAACAGATATTTGTCATCATAGGTATGTGCTTTCCTGTATTTTACATGTGCTGACCTTGTCTTTACAAGTAAATGATACACTGCTTGAGGGCAGAAGCAATGTCTTTTACTGCTATATCTTCTCTGATATATCATACACCACATGTCTGTCGGTTTGTCATATTGGGGTGACTTGAGTGTTGCTATGATACTGGAAGCTTCGCTACTGGTATTTCAAATACCAGCAGGGTCACCCTTGGTGGACAAGTTTCAGCAAAGCTTCCAGACTAAGACTAGGAAGAAGGACTTGGCGGTCCACTTCTGAAAAAATTGGCCAGTGAAAACGTTATGAAAGCAATGGAACATTGTCTGATACAGTGTGCATCAGGCTTGTATCCTTTCACCTAGCTTATTCAAACTGTATGCTGAGCAAATAATGCAAGAAGCTGGACTACATGAAGAAGAATGCAGCATCAGGATTGGAGGAAGTCTAACAACTTGTGATATGCAGATGATACAACCTTCCTTGCTAAAAGTGAAGAGGACTTGAAGCACTTACTGATGAAGATCAAAGACTACAGCCTTCAGTATGGATTACACCTCAACATAACGAAAACAAAAATCCTAACAACTAGACCAATAAGCAACGTCATGATAAAAGGAAAAAATATTGAAGTTGTAAAGGACTTCATTTTACTTGGAGCCACAATCAATGCCCATGGAAACAGTAGTCAAGAAATCAAATGATGCATTGCATTGGGCAAATCTGCTGCAAAAGACCTCTTTAAAGAGCTAAAAAGCAAAGATGTCACTTTAAAGACTAAGGTGCACCTGACCCAAGCCATGGTGTTTTCAATCGCCTCATATGCATGTGAAAGCTGGAAAATGAATAAGGAAGACTGAAGAAGAATTGATGCCTTTGAATTATGATGCTGGTGAAGAATATTGAATATACCATGGACTGTCAGAAGAATGAACAAATCTGTCTTGGAACAAGTACAGCCAGAATGCTCATTAGAAGCAAGGATGGCAAGACTTCATCTTACGTACTTTGGACATGTTATCAGTAGGGATCAGTCCCTGTAGAAGGATATCAGCTTGGTAAGATAGAGAGTCAACGAAAAAGAGGAAAACCCTTGACGAGATGGATTGACGCAGTGGCTACAGCAATGGGCTCAAACATAGCAACAATTGTGAGGACGGCGCAGGACTGGGCAGTGTTTCGTTCTGTTGTACGTGGGGTCGCTATGAGTTGGAACCAACGCGACGCCACTAACAACGTCGACATGATATATGATATACTCTATGATACATGCCTTTGGCATATTACCCTGAACTTACAGCCCGCAGGGCCTGTGTCCTCTTCATGCTTTGTTCTTTAGGACTAGCTCAGTGGTGCCAGCTCATAGCAGCGGTGGCAAATGTTTTTTACTCAATCAAATAATAATTTTCAATACTGAAAGAATAGTTTCTCAACTTTTATTGAGCAGTAATTAAGCATGCAGTCATCACCTTACCTATTTCTGAGGGCAGGGCTGTCTCTTGTTTACCGTCATACCCCCAATGGTTGATGGTGAAAGTTGAAAAAATACATTATTACATATACTTCTTCCAATAACCTTAAGAGTAGGCATTTTTATATGAGGACACTGAGTCTCAGAGAATTTAGACAATTTTTGTAAGCTCTCACAGATGGTGATTGTTATTCAAACTCAGGTCTGTGTGAGTTCAAAGCTGGTGATCTTTTCTTTATTGGGTATATCTTCCCTCTTGACTGGCCCTGATGCTATTCAGTTTGTCTTCCCACGGGATAGAGAGTGAGCTGGTGTGCATGAGGGTGAAGGGAGGCAGTGATGATGACATTTGCACCAGTCTGGGGGTTGAGAGAGAAGCCAAGAGGTAGACCAGCAAGCTGGATCCAGGCCCCGCCCCTGTTTTAATTGGAGTAGCCTGTTTTATTTACTGGGACTTTAATATTTCATTTTATTTTCAAATCTGAGGTTTTTTTTTTTTGCCCTCAAGAGTAGGTTTCATGTATAGAAAATATTATTCAGAGATTGCTTCAGTTTTTAAAAATTAGCATTTAATTTATTAAAGTTATAAACTAAAAAATCTCATCCTACCTTAAGTTTTTAAGTCAGTTTGCAAATCTTATTGTTTTAAGTTTACCAGATGTTGTCAATTATTTTTAAAGGGACCTTGGATAATAATTTATCCCATTTACAGACTCAAATACCTTCAAACATTTGAAACTGCATTTAAAAAATTGAATATTTTAATCTCATTTTGAAATCCTTCAAGATGTTAAAAAATAAACCTTCCCAGTTTCTTAAGTAACACTTTTAAATTTAGTAAAATAGATTCTTAAATACTCTTAACTGTTCAAATACTGGATACATATTTCATAAGATTAGACTTAAACTATACAAGTCTAAATCAATTACTCAAACATTTTAAGATGGAATTTTCAAGGTAGGTATATTTTGTAATAGTCCAAATTCTCTTGAATATTTCAAATACTTATACTATCAAACATACACAGATTCTTTCATAACACATAAATAAGCTCTAGGCTTGGTTCTCTTAAACATTTCTATTTTTAATTCTAAATCTTTGGTACAAACCTAGTCTCTCCAGGCCTCAAAAGCAATATCCTTTCCCTAGCCCCTACCCTTGGTGTTCCTTGAGCTACCCAAAATCGAGACTTCTAAAGATTTTTACTTCAGCAGCACAGCCAGGGCAGGTCCTAAGATACAAATTACAGCTCCAGGGGACTGCAAGTTCAGCCCTGACCTCAGATGAAGTCCTCGCTCCCCTTGAACGGCATGCCAGGGATCTCAGGCCTCCCTCCCTCCCTTGGAAGAACTCATACAGTTCTAGACTCGGGCACTTCTTGCCTCCTACGCTCCTTTGCATTGTTATCTGTTTGCCAGGGTGAGAACTGCTCTCTCTGCCAGGGTGGCTCATGACTCAGCCTTCTTGGGGAGGGGGGTGGCAACCGAGGGCCACAGGCTCTAATAGTTGGACAAGGTGGGTAAGGTTCATTTGCAGTGCACAGGCCAGCTGCCTGGCTTCTTCTCTGTCACCCTGAGTGGTCACTCAAGAAGGAAGAAGGAGAGTATTTGACTCCGGAAGCAGGATGCATCCATAGACATTTATCTTCCCATTTGCTGGGGTTATGCCAGTCAGGATTCTGAAAATCAAACCAGTTGCTGTCGAGTAGATTCTGGCTCATGGTGATCCCATGTGTGTCGGAATAGAACTCCATTACATAGGGTTTTCAGTAGCTATGATCTTTTGGAAGTAGATTGCCAGGCCTTTCTTCTGAGGCACGTCTGGGTGGACGTAAACAACCAACCTTTTGGTGAGTAGCTGAGTGAGTTGGAGTCAATTCAATGGCAACTGCTTTCAGTGCCAGGGAGGGTGCTCAAGGCTTTCAGCAGAGCTCCAAGCAGATGCACCCTCTGAAGGCCAGCTGATGGAGACTCAGGGTCAGCTCACAGTGGACTGGAGCCCGGGACTGCAGACAACAGTCCTTGATCCCTGTCTTGGCTCTGTCATTGACTGTGATTTTGGGATGAACTATGAATTAAGGTATTTTCTCCCCTATTACATAAAATTTTTATTTATTCGTATTGAAAAATGCTCTTTTAGACTTATTTAAAACAGTTGCTGTCTAGTTGATCCCAACTCATGGTGACCCTATGTATGTTGGAGTAGAACTGTGCTCTGTAGACTTATTTAGACAAAGATTTAAAAAAACCATAGACCACTTCTGGACATACATTAAAAAAAAAAGGAAAGAAAATATGAGTGAAATAAACTGATTAAGGTATTCTCAAAACTTCCTCACATTTAGAGTACTGTTTTTCTGAATTCCTTTTTGCCTCAGGCGTTGATCACCACATTTCCCGCGCAACATCGTCGAGGTAAGGCTGTGATGGCTGGTTGATGGTTATCCCAGCAAGGGAGGGACCCAGAAATGCTTCACCCCTCACTAGTCACACTCCCACCAAGCCTTCTGAGATTCCTAAGGCGCTCCGTACCCAAGGAGCAATAGCTGAATGGAAATGAATGTATCACTTGACTGTCAGCACTGATACCTCTTGTCAAAGTGATAACTGATCAGAGTTCTTAGGCCAGTCACACTTCCGCTCCAAATCTCAACATGGGCCTGGCCTGCTCAGGAGGCAGTAATACGGGAACCTGGGCATCTAAAAGGTACAACTGCTCGTTTTGCACCAGGAGATGTATTCTGCCATACCAGGGCATGAAACCCTCTGTTTTTCTGGTTTCATTGTCAAAGTCAGCCCAGAGCACTATGGGTAGCCACCCTGGGCTAGCCTGGGCCATTGCTGACCCAGGGACAACAACTTGAGTCTCAGTTGTGGGGCTGTCCAGACAGCCAACAAGAGATGCCTGAAAGGGACTCAGTGATTTAGATGGGCTCCATTGTTTTCTGGAAAAGGAAGGAGCGCCCAGCATTAATAGCCACATTCATCCTGCAGACAAAGAGACATTTGGTAAGATGAGTCACCTCCCTCCCATCATGCCTTCTCTTATCTCTTCACAGGATGCCGCACAGACAGAAGGTATTTAAACCTACTGGCTTGGGCCCAGTTTCTCATCCCACCCTAGATAACCAGTCCTCTTTCTTTTCATTATGGGGACCAGGCAGGGAAACAGGGATAGGTAGCTATTAGGAATGGGAACTGATCCTTTCTCCCAAATCAAGAAAGGAATCCAACTTTATGTTCATAAGTGGCACTGAGGGACCTTGGCCAGTGTTCCCAGAAATGGCTGGGGACTTTAAGATAGGCTTAGGGTGAGCCTAACTCATCTCTATTTATCAGCAAGTGAAATGGATGGGGTGCCATGGCAGGCCAGGCAGATATGAGTTCGGCTGTGCTCTGGGTCCTGGAGCCATGGTGATTTGGGTTTGAGTCCTGGCTCTGCTACTTATTCTGTGACTTTGGGCACTTAGCTCTCTCTAAGCTTCCGTTCCCAGCTCTCAAAGAAGATGAAGGTTAAATGAGACTCAGGCATCCAACCTCTCAGCCTAGTACCTGGCACCTCTTAAGCACTCAAGAGGTGATAGGTATTATTATTACCTAGAGGGGAAAGGTGGGAGCAGATGACTCAGCACAGAACTAGGCATTTAGCATGGAAATTTCGGTTACATTCTATTGCCTTTCCCCCCACAGCACATTTCACTAATGGCTATAAAGTCTTGACACAGTGTAGTGTATTGCCTAAGATGATATGATAAGCCACTTCTGGGTGTGGTGAGGTGTGGTGTGCATGTGAGCATGTGGTAGCAAGTAGGGGAAAGAGGATCAGCTACTAATTCTCTGAAATTCACTTTTCCAAAGGGTTATTGTGACAGTCCTACTGGCAGGTGAAATATGCCCTCATGATAGTCTATTGGGCAGTTTTCTTTTGTTTTCTGGATAAAGACTTAAGTCTTTGGTTTTTAAATCTTCCCAGAATCTTCCCAGCTCTAACTGAAACCTAAAACTATAGCAATAATTATCTTTCTAGAAACATCAGAAGGAACTAAATGCTGGTTTCTGTGTAAGAACCTATAATCTCTACTTGGTCTCTAGCCCATCGACAAAGGGAAATATTCTGGGACTTCATTAAAGTCTTGTTATTAGGATGCTGTCATTAGAGTCATGGGTGACAGCAGGCAGCTTTAAGGCCAAGGAATACTGTGAGAAGCCTTTCAGTGTCAAATAGCCAATATTTCCTGGATAAATAGAGTCTGCTTCTTAAGAATAATTCAGCCAGCAGAGAGAAACTGGAAATTCACGTTGTGGTCGTTTATTAGAATTGAATACCAACTATTCCAGAGGTGACCCAGGCTGGCCTAGAGACTCAGGTAGACTTATTTGAAGGCTCCCAGTTATATTGCTCAGCCCAAGAGCCAGACAAAAATCTTTGATAACATCTAAGGAAGACTGAGAGTCTCAGAAGGGTTGGACATTCTTGATCAGAAAACTGAATGTCAGTGGTGGGAGGAATCTCAGAGACGAGGTGGTATCCTGGCTCAGATGAGAAAACTAAAATCCAGACAGGTGGATGCTCAAGATTACTGGAGACTAGAGCCCATGTTTCCTGATTGTTGGTACAATACTCTTTCCAAGAGAAATCAGTCATCACCTGTTTGTAGGTTACCTGCTGTGTACAAGGTATGGGATATATGAGGCCCCTGACCTTACAATAGGGAGCTTACCATGTAGTTAGGCAAATAAGACATATACCCATGGAGTAACAACAGTATCTGAAGCATGCATGGTAGACACACCCATGTGATGGGAGTTCAGGCAGGAGAAGGGGAGATCTTTCCCTTCCTAATGGGTCAGGAAAGCATTGCAGGGAAGGTAGGGTTTTAGGTGGGCTGTGAAGGATGCTCGTGATTTGGATGGGAGGAGAGAAAGGCCATTCTAAGTAGGGAAAAAAACACATTCAGGAGAGTCAGGGTAGGAAAGTAAGAAGAATATTTGTGAGTCAGTGACAATTTGGCCGAAGTGGTAGTTTTCCTAGGATTACAGAATGTTAGAATTGGGAGAGACTTCAGACTTCAGATGATCATCTGGCTCAATCTCTTCATTTTCCTGTTAAGAATATTAAGCCCAGAAAGTTTAGGTTTTTTTTTGGCCAAGGTTACCTGGCTAACAGTGGCAGACTGGGGATTAGAACCCTGGCCCCATGACCTCTTGCCCAGTGCATTTTCTACTATACTTTGATGAGAAGTAAGATGTAAAGATCACAGATCACAGAGGACCTTGTATGGAAGGCAAGGCACTTGTACACCATGCAGTAAGCACTGGGACACCTTTGAGTGTTTGGTACGATGCAGAGATTGAGCTGGTGGTGATAGCAGGAAGGACCAGAAGGATTGGAAGTAGAACCAAAGAGGCCAGTGAATGAGGCTCCAGACCTGGACCAGCTATGAGATAATATGAACTGGACAGTAAAAGAGAAAATGGAGAGGAAACAATGAACATGAGAGGGACTTAAGTCATGACGCACGAGAGGATGGAGTTAAAGGTAATGCTGGAAGTTCAGAGCTGACTACTTGTCCGTGGAAGAAACCATCTTATATTCTTAGAAACCACCTTAGACTTTCCCTCCTGGCTTTTGCTACCACTTCTCTTTAGGATTAACTCACTTCATTATTCTTTCATTCAGCAATGTTTTCTGGGCCCTCTGGAAGGCGTTTCATATTCACCTCGGTCAGTAACCAGCTGAACTTGATGCTTCTGTTGTTTTCTTGGGATCTGCCCCCTTGGACTCTTCTTGGTCAGAGTCATTGGAGAGAACAGAGGTGGAATAAGAGCAGCTTGGTCACTGAAAAGAATAGAACCTGAGGTGCCCGGTGCACACAGAAGCTCCTGGGTCTTATGGAGAATAAAAGGTCCCAGTGTGATGGCAACAAAAGGGATCTTTTGTGCCTTCACAGCCAGGGACCTGCAGGGGTGATGAACAGCCTTGGCCCCAGGAGAGGCTGGGGCGGCTGCAGCCTTAGGGTGCTGCCCCTGGAGAGTGGAAGGGCCCTGTGTCAACCATAAGGATGGGGTAAGTGCTGAGGCGCCTTATGTGAGAAGGATCCCCAGAGGCCGCTTCCCATGTCAGAAGATTGAGGATGCTGATGGCAGAGTCTGTTTTCTCTCCCAGTCGTCCATATCTCAGTGATTGCTACCCTCCCCGATCTCCAGATACCTTTACTAATTATGGCTCGTCCTTCTCCTCTTGGCCATTGTGACTTATTGTCTGTTTTTATCCTGAAGATTTAATCTTACCAACTGGACTCTTGAGCAAACATGGCAAATAGGTTAAAACACGTGGGCAAACAATAGATTGGCAGTAGCTGTATTGAGAAGTATTCTCTCATTGCCTAGAGGCCGAGTGTAATGGTTCTGGGAATATTAAAAAAAAAAAAGTTGCTGTTGAGTTGATTCTGACTCATGGTGACCCCACGTGTCAGAGGAGAGCCGAGCTCCACAGGGTTTTCAAGGCTGTGACCTTTTGGAAGCAGATCACCAGGTCTTTCTTCTGAGGTACCTCCAAGTGGGTTTGAACTGCCAACCTTTCGGTTAGTAGTTGAGCATTTAACTGTTTACGTCACCAGGGACTCCTCTGGGGACATAACCCAAAACCAAACCCATTGCCATCGAGTCGATTGGGACTCACAGCGACCGTATAGAACAGAGTAGAACTGCCACAAAGGGTTTCCAAGGAGCAGCTGGTGGATTCAAACTGCCGACCTTTGACTAGCGGCCAAACCCTTAACCACTGTACCACCAGGGTTCCATAGGAGGTTTTGAAATTGTTTCACTTTCGTTTATTCATTTTTTCTGTCTCCTAATAATACCAAGTGAAAACAGAGTGGAAGGAGGTCCACAAAGTAGGTTAGGCCAATGTTTTCAGAAAGTTGATTAAAATAGTTTCCCGTCCACCTTCCAGTATGTGGAACTATCATGAATGTCCCTGGCTGCCTCTTATACCCTCTGAGGTCAGAGTGATTTGAGGTTGCAGAGAGCTGCTCTGGCCCTTTGCTCTGTCACTTTCTATTGTGTGACTTTGTGTAAATTACTGCATTTCTCTGAACTTTGTTCTTTACCTGTAGCACAGGTGTAATATCTACCTGCCTGGTCTTAGGGGCAGGATTTAGCAGACTGTAGCAGAGAATCCCCTGGGTGATGCAAATAGTTAACGTGCTTGCTGTTAACCGAAAGGTTGGACGTTTGAGTCTATGGGCACTTCTAAAGAAAGTCCTGGCGATCCCCTTCAGATAAATCAGCCACTGAAAACCTGATGAAGCACAATTCTACTCTGACACAGAGGGGGTCGCCATGAGTCAGAATCGACTCGATGGTGCCTGTTTTTTTTCTGGCAGAGAGTAGGTGTGTAAGTGGAAGCTATTATTAGGATTAACTCCGAGTTAAACCAGTTCAGAGTTTAGGACTTGGTATTAATTTCGTGTTGTTATCTCATAGTTGTTTTCTATATAGGATTCTGGAATCAAGGCAAATCAGTCTCAAAGAAAGGTGATCATCAGGAAGAAGCTGACCGTGGTGTGGGGATTGCCAGGCTCGAGTGTGTCCTGGAGGTCAGCTCCCTCACCGCCTGCCTTGTGCCTGAGCACCGCGATGAGGCCCTTGAGACCTTATCATAGGAAGCACAGGGCTGGCGGTGTGTGGTGGAAAGAGTCAGTGGTTTGTGCGAGCCTCACGTTGAGCACCCCAGGTATCCTGACACCCCGCTCTGTGCCTACTGTGAGGCTCACTCCCGCTCCCCGCATCCAGGTTTGGACATCTCTGGAGCCAGAGTGACGTCAGAGTATCCGGAGGGCGCACACTGCTGTCCTGGTGTGGGGTGTGGAGAAACAGGGTCAGATCTGCCCAGGGAAGGGCTTCGTGGAGTACAGCAGTGGGAACAGGTCCTCCTGGGAACTAGCAGGAGGCAGCCAGCATTGAGACGGCTCTACAGGCATGGAGGGAAGGGCCAGAGAAGCACTGAAGAGGAAGGGTGAGAATGATTTATGAGGGAAACCCAAATGAGCAGAACTTGTTGGCCTGACCTCAGCACCAACCGAGGGGCGTGGGAGAACATTCTGCAAATATTTACGAAGCATCGATGCCAGAGAACTCAATGCCTGGACCTGGAGCGGGGGTGGGGGGATGGGGTGGTGGTGGGAGGGCGTGCAAAGCAGAGGCTGTCAAGAAAATCTTTCCCAGGGCAATCAGGAGGCAGGGCCTCCCCACTGGGACCATGTCCCCATGTCACAAGGCTCAGGGCTTACAAATTCCAGGATACAGACCACACGGGCCAGAGAAATAGGCCCAGATTCTATGCTGCTTCCTGCAAAGAAACTGGGCAGAGAGCATAGGGAAAGGCAGGCAGTGAGAACACAATCAATGGAGTACTCCTGTCCTGTGTTTTTATTTCCTGTTCTGTTTTTCTAAGCATCAGGGTTCTCTGTGTTAGTTCTGGCTGGTTCCATCTTCCCCTTGCCTCCCCCCCAATACCTTCTTACTTTAGCAAGCCAAAGTCTGTACTCCTTCACAGCCCAGTTCAGCCTTTACCTACTCAGGGTGCCTATCCGAACCTCAAAAGACACGTGCTGTAATTACCCTCCCTCCCTCTGAAAACACACACACACACGCACACACACACACACACGCGCACACACACACACACACGCACGCACACACATGCATGCCTGAATAGTCTCAATACACTTTAGCTAACCAAAGCCCTGAGCTGTCCTATGGTAAAGAAATATTTCACACTTTGTTTATCCTAATATTTCCTAAACTGATTTGATCATGAAAGCCTGCTTTCAGAATATATTAAAGGCAGGTGTAGGATTTTTTTACTGGTTACTCATGTGTGTATGACTGGCAACCCCAATTACGTTCTAAGCATCTCAGTGGTAGAGACTGCACATTCTGCTTCCTTTGCAACTCCCACAGTACATGTCAAACCATATGTGCTCACAACATTTGGGCTTAATTAAAAGGCGAGAGGAACACTAGAAACAAAATAAGCAAACAAATGATAAAACTGGGAAAAGCTTTTCAACCTATATGACAAAGGAACAGTATCTTGAACACAGAGAAATTTTTACAAATCAATAAGCACGTTCAAACATGAATGTTGCAATAGAAAATGGGAAAAAATCATGAACAGGCAAGTCACAAAAGAAGAACTACACAAAGCTTGCATACGTTTGAAGAAGTCTTCCAGCTCATGGTAATGAAAGAAATGAAATAAATGAGGTTTTAATATTTTCCACATGTCAGGATGTTAAGCTGGCAAATGTGTTGATCATATTTTTACAACAATAAAAAAAATTAAGTACCATTTTACCTGTTAAACTGGCAAAAAGAAAAAGAGCTGGGTTAGTGAGGATGGGGGAAGCAAGCACTCTTTTACATTGCTGACTTAGAAAAAATCAGAATATAGTTATATACTTTTTCCCAAGGTTTTACTAAAAATAAGAATTTGCCCATCATGAACAGTTATCAAAAATGTATTATTACTGGCTGCATAATATGGAATATCATAAGGTACCTAACTGCTAGGCATCTTGTGACTAGACATTTAGGTTGTTTTCTGGGTTTTGTCTGAGCTTATTTCTTTAGGATCAAATTTGTTTTTTTCCTTAGGATCAAATTTTAATAATGATAACAGTTATCTATGCTGTGTAATAAATCATCCTAAAACTAACTAAACATTATGTATCTAAAACAACAATAATTTATTATCTTTCGTGGTTTCTGTGAAGTCCCTGGATGGTGGAAACAGTTAATGTACTCTACTGCTAACTGAAAGGTGGGGGGTTTCAAGTCCACTCAGAGGCACCTTGGAAGAAAGTCCTGGCAATCTACTTCTGAAAAATCAACCATTGAAAACCCTATGGAGCACATTTCTACTCTGGCACACATGGGGTTTCTATGAGTCAGAGTCAACTCAATGGCAACTGGTTGGTGGTGGATGGTCTCTGCAGATTGGGAATTTGGACAGAGTAGAGCACGCTGGCTTATCTCTATTCATTGATATCCAGGACCTTACTTGGAAGAAGTCTGGGGGCTGGAATCACCTGAAGACTTGTTTAGTCACATGTCTGGCCATTGGTGCTTAACTGGGGCTGTCAGCTAGAGCCCTTACATGTGGCCTCTCCATGTGGCCTGGGCTTCCTTACAACAGCCAAAAGGATATCGTATCAGTTTCCTATTGCTGCTGTAACAAATTGCCACATATTTAGTGATTTAAAACACACAAATTTATTCTTTTACATTTCCGGAGGTCAGAAATCTGAAATGAGTCTTATGGGGCTAAAATAAAGATGTTGGCAGGTTCCATTCTGTGATGTTTAAGGTTGTATGTGAAATTGGCTGGGCCGTGATTCATAATTCTCGGTGATTTGGCAGTTATGTAGGATGTACTTTGGCAATTATGTAATGATGTAGTCATCCTCCATGATGTATCTGATCTGATCAGCCAATCAGTTGTAAGGGGTGTTTCCTTGGGGGTGTGGCCTGCATCCTATATATATATATATAGACATTGTGGCAAAGCTCACTCACTTGCTCTGGATCCTGCATCTGGCTTGTCATTATCTGACCTCCGATTCTTGAGACTTGAGCCTGTGGCCTGCTGTATTGCCCGCTGATCTTGGGATTCATTGGCCTCTGCAGCCTGTGAGCCAGCAGCCTGCTGTTACACCTGCTGATCTGGGCTTCATCAGGCTCTGCATCCGTGAGCCAGCGGCCTGCTGTCTCACCTGCTGATCTTGGGTTTGTCAGTCCCTGTAGCTATGTGAGTCAGGAGAAGCCTCCAGCCTGATGCCTGACCCATGGACTTGGGACTTGCCTCTACAATCACGTGAGCCATTTCCTTGAGATAAATCTTTATTTCTCTCTCTATGTATATACATATATTTCACTGGTTTTGTTTCTTTAGAGAACCTAGCCTAAATCACGTTCCTTTTGGAGGGTCTAGGAGAAATCTGTTTTCTTGTCTTTTCCAGCTTCCATAAACCACCTGCATTCCTTAGCTCTAGATCCCTTCTTTCATCTTCAAGGTATGTCACTAAACCTGTGCTCTTGTTCCATCTCCTTTTGCCTTTGACCTACTTTCTTTTCTCTTATGAGGACCCTTGTGATTACATTAGGTCTACCTGGATAACACAGGATGAGCTTCCCATCTCAAGATCCTTAAGTTAACCACATCAGCAAGTCCCTTTTTGCCACAGAAGGTAACATATTCATGGGTTCTGGGGATTAGGATGTGGATATTTTCGGGGGCCATTATTCTGTCTACTACAGGTATGAGGGCAGAGCATTGTTTTCCTTCTCCTTCAGCTGATTGTAGGGACCCCATATAGATGTAGGTGGAAACAGAGATGGAATACTGGTGCAGCTGTAGTGGATGCCATGGAGTCTGTATTCCCTACTCATGCAGCTTGCTCATGCCCTCTTGTCCTGCACAGACTCAATGCCAGAAACACCGTTTCTATCTTGTGATGGCCTGCTCCTGAGCACCTCCTCCTTTACAGCATGTGGATCTGAGACAGCACAGCTTATAGTGGGCAGTTCCAGGTGCATGGTCACTTGGTGTCCCCGGTCATGTTCTATCTCTACCAGGACTCAATAATATACCAAATTATCCGGGCTGGCTGGATCTTATGGCCCAAGTGGCAGGGCTTTTTGCACCATGGCCTAGAGCTATTACAGAGAACTTTCCTGCTCTGGACCCCTCTCAAAGCTGGCAGCCTTTCATGCAGCCCAGTATGTAGATTAGAGCAGTATTTACAGGTGTGGGATGTGTTACCTCCAGAACCCAGAGAGGCCCATCAGGCACTGTACTTCCATCTTTGTGGTAGGAGATGCAAGATACAACAATTAGTGTCATACCTTGGTGGAGGTATCCTCCACAGAGTGTCTCTTACCCCTGGACCTCTAAATATGTCACTGAATTGGCTCATTTTTGAGTCTTCACAGGTTTTATATCCAACCTTCTGGAGAGCGCATGTCTTACCAAAGCCTCCTGGGAAGCATGTCCTGTGCAGTAAGCATGTGCCATTGATGTGACGGATCAGTGTATTGCTCTGTCCAGATCTCTTTGGATTATATTATGATGGAGGAAGGGGGAGTTAACATAGCCCTGAGGCAAAACTGTAGATAAAAATTGTTGTCTGTCCTACATAAATGCAAGCTGTTTCTGATTCTCTTTTTAAATTGGAAAGGAAAAGAATGCATTTTCCAAATCGATGGTCTCATATCCTGAGGCCTTGTTAATCTGCTCTAGCAACAATAGTACTTTGGATATAGCAGCTTCTAACAGGGGTACTACTTGTTTAGGCCTGAGGTAGTCTGCAGCCATTCTCCAGGATTCGTTGGTTTCTGAAGGGACCAGACTACCAAATGAACTGGAGATATTACAGGTACTACAACTTCTGCCTCCTTTAGTATTCCTGCTATTCCCCTAGGGATATGATACTTTGAATGGGAGAGGGGTGCAATTTCTGAGGTTTCCACTTGGTCTTTCCCATTATAATAGCTCTTATAGACTAGGGACCCAATATGGGGGTTACTCCAACCTCTGATTATATCAATTCCAATTCCAGTTGGAGGAGGGAATAACCACTGTGTGGGTCTGTAGGCCCAGCAGACCTGTAGTGTGCTGCGCTTTAACCAGGACTCCATTTATTTCCTGGCTTCATAGGCCTCAAGTCTAATAGGGACCATGATTTTGCTTTGTGTGTCTGGGTATCAATGTCAACTTAATCCTATGTTCAATTGTCCTCCAAATGTCTGTTAGTTCCATTTCTCTGGTGTAGAGTCACCTGAGTGAATGGCCATAGGACACTTTGGAGAATCGTCATGGTATTCATTTACCATGGTGTTACAGGATCTTTCCTCCTAGGAATCCAGTTATCTCTTCAGTCAGTGGATTCTAGATCTGAAACTTGACTCAGGTGTGGGAAATGAGCAAACGATTGTGACTTTTTATGGGGGCAATTGCTTGCCTTTAGCCTTCTGCTCCTCCAATCTCGAATTTTTTGGATTATAGATATTAAGTAGCACCCTTGTTGGCTGCTGGTCTATTTTGTCCCTAGGGATGCCATGCTAAATGAACCATTTCCACAACTTTCTGCAGATTGTTTTGGCTTATACAACTGTCTTGTCTGTCATGGTCCTCTCTGCCTCTCCAACCTTGCAGATTGTTATGGTAATTGTAGCCTCCTAGCTTCTGATTGTTAAGTGCAGGCCACCTGGCCTCTAGTTTTGGCACCCTATCATTCCCACGGATATTAATAAGCCCAGCTATGTGACTGCTTTTCCTACCATCAGCCCTGGCCTGTGAGGAGGGCCACCACTAGGATTGCCAGATAAAATACAGGACTCCAGGTTAAATGTGAATTTCAGATAAACAATAAATTTTATATTTTGTATAAGTATGTCGGACATATTATGCTAAAAAATGTGTTGTTTATCCAAAACTCAGGAGCCCTGGTCGCACAATCCTTAAGTGCTTGGCTGCTAACCGAAAAGTTGGCAGTTCGAACCCACTCAGCGGCTCCGTGGGAGAAAGACCTGGTGATCTGTTACCATAAAGATTACAATTTAGAAAACCCCTACTTTGTCACATGGGGTTTCCATGAGTCAAAAATTGACTCGAGGGCACCTAACAACAAAAACAACTTCTGAAATTCAAATTTAACTGGACACCTTGTATTTTGATTTGCTTAATCTGGCAGCCCTGGCCACCACCAGTCTTCTTAGTGATTGGTGGCCTTGGTGAAGAGTGGGGTCTTCTTAGTGATTGGTGGCCTTGGGAAGAGTGGAGTCTTCTTAGTGATTGGTGGCCTTGGGAAGAGTGGGGTCTTCTTAGTGATTGGTGGCCTTGGTGAAGAGTGGGCATAGGGGACCTCCTGTGGAACCAAATCCTCTGGTGGGCCTTCCAGCCTCACATAATAGATCCACTCAGCACACTCACTTCTCTCAGCCCGTGTTCGTTCCTCTATTTTCTGCCAGGGCACGTGGACATTTCCATTTTGCTGAATGGCCTTTGTTTCCCTAGGGTTTTAAGAGCCACACCAGCAGTGTGCTAGCCCCATCCTTTGGGGTGTCTCTTAGGGTGTTAAATCCTTTAACCAGAGAAAGTATCCTGAAGTCAATTAATGTTTGCTTATCCTCTCTAACATTCTGGCCACCATTTTTTTTTTTATATTGTTGTAGTTTAAGTGAAGTTTACGTTTCAAGTTAGTCAATCATACAAAATTTTGTATATACATTGTTATGCGACCCTAATTGCTCACCCCATTCTGCGACAGCACACTCCTTTCTGCCCCTGATTCCCCATGTCCATTCAACCAGCTCCTAAGCTCCTAACCCTCTCTGCCTTCCCATCTCACCTCTGGACAGAAGCTGCCCCTTTGGTCTCTTGTATCTACTTGACTAAGAGGCACACTCTTCATGAGTATCACTTTATGTCCCACAGTCCAGTCCAATCCCTCTCTGAAGAGTTAGCCTCGGAAATTGTTTTAGTTCTGGGCTGATAGAGAATGTGGGGGCCATGCTTTCTGGGGTACTTCCAGTCTCAGTCAGACCTTTAAGTCTGGTCTTCTTACTAGAATTTGAGTTCTGCACGCTATCTTTCTGCTGTTCCATCAAGGACTCTCTGTTGTGTTCCCTGTCAGGGCGGCCATTGGTGGTAGCCGGGCACCATCTAGTTCTTCTGGTCTCAGCTGATGAAGTCTCTGGTTTATGTGGCCCTTTCTGTCTCTTGGGCTACTACTTTCCTTGTGTCTTTGGTGTTCTTCGTTCTCCTTTACTCCAGGTGGTTGGCATCTTAGATGGCTGCTTGCAAGCTTTTAAGACTCCAGACACCACTCACCAAAGTAGGATGCAGAATATTTTCTTAATAAGCTTTGTTATGCCAATTGACCTAGATGTCCCCTGAAAGCATGGTCCCCAGACCACTACCCCTGCTACTCTGTCTCTCAAAGTGTTTGATTGTATTCAGGACACTTCTCAGCTTTGGTTTAGTCCAGTTGTGCTGACCTTCCCTGTAGTGTATGCCGTCCTTCCCTTCACCTAAGATGATTCTTATCTACTATCTAGTTAGTAAATAACCCTCACCCTCCCTCTGCACCCCTGTAACCATCAAAAAATGTTTTCCTCTGTGTTTAAACCTTTTCTTGAGTTCTTATAATTGTGGTCTTATACAGTATTTGTCCTTCTGTGACTGACTAAATTCACTCAGCATAAAAAGTTCCAGCTTCCACCATGTTATATGATGTTTCACGGCTTCATCGTTGTTCTTTATCGTTGCGTAGTATTCCATTGTGTGGATACATCATAATTTGTTTATCTATTCATCCGTTGATGGGCACCTAGGTTGCTTGCATCTTTCTGTTATTGTGAACAGTGCTGCAATGAACATGGGTGTGCATATATCTATTCGTGTGACGGCTCTTATTTCTCTAGGATGTATTCCAAGGAGCGGGATAGCTGGATCGTATGGTGCTTCTATTTCTAGCTTTTAAAGGAAGCGCCAAATCGGTTTCCAAAGTGGTTGTACCATTTTACATTCCCACCAACAGTGTATAAGTGTTCCAGTCTCTCCACAACCTCTCCAGCATTTATTGTTTTGTGTTTTTTGGATTAATGCTAGCCTTGTTGGGGTGAGATGATATCTCATTGTAGTTTTGATCTGCATTTCTCTAATGGCTAACGATTGTGAGCATTTCTTCATGTGTCTGTTAGCCGACATTCTGGCCACCTTGATCAAGCGCCTTCAGAATTCCACGCCAGGAGGACTACCTTGTGTGAAACAGTAGTAGTAGCAGCGTCAGAAACTGTCTAACTTCGGGTGGGATAATGTGAATTACCATCCAGATCAGCCCAAAGTTGATTCCTATGAGGTGAAGGCCAAACATACTTCCACTCTCCAACCTTTTTTTTTTTTTTTTTTTAACCAATTCTGACACTAGCTGTCCTCCCCACGACACTCTGTACTTCTCTGCTGGGTTTGATAATTCATAGCAATGGTGACGTAGAACTCATGGACCATACTTACAGTTAAGTGGTTTGTTAAGGAAGTAATAGAGTACAACTCAGGATCAGAATCAACAGACTACAATTCGAGGTTAGGATCAGTAAGCATGCAGGCAAAGTCTGGAAGGCTGACTGTAAGAGCAGAGCACATCCCTGCCTACTTCAGTTCAGGACAGCTCTCAGCTCACCTTGGCCAGCCGAGCAAGCAAGTAGGCCCTTCTCTCTGCTGTTAAGCTACCATCTTGTACCAGAGACTCTGTGCCTCATCTACAAACAAGGATGGTATGTGAGCCAGTCTTAAGCCCTTGTCTTACCATTCTTTTCTCTTGGACTCCTCCTGTTACCACTTGTGTTAGCAGTGTCCTCTGAGAAATAGATACCAAGATGGGATTAGCTGTGTAAGAGATTTATTAAGGACAACGCTTGTGAGAAAAAATTGGTAAGGAGCTTGGGGATACTGACTCTGGATGAAGGAAAGAAAGCTAGGTGGAAGAATTTGGTTGTTAGGTACCGTTGAGTCAGTTCTGATTCATAGTGACCTTATGTATAACAGAATGAAATGTTGCCCAGTCCTGCACTATCCTCTCATCCATTACTAATGTTTGAGCCCATTGTTGCAGCCATTGTGTCAGTCCATCTCATTGAAGGTCTTCCTCTTTTTTTCTGACCCTCCACTTTACCAAGCATGATGTCCTTCTGTGGGGATTGGTCCCTCCTGATAACATGTCCAAAGTAAGTGAGACAAAGTCTTGCCATCCTTGCTTCTAAGGAACAGTTTGGCTGTACTTCTTCTAAGGCAGATTTGTTCATTCTTCTGGCAGTCCATCATATATTCAATATTTTTTGCCAACATTATAATTTGAATGTGTCAATTCTTCTTTGGTATTCCTTACTCATTGTCCAGCTTTTGGATGCATATAAGGTTATTGATAATACCATGGCTTGAGTCAGGTACACCTTAGTTCTCAAAGTGACACCTTTGCTTTTTAACTCTTTAGAGAGGTCTTTTCCAGCAGGTTTGCCCAATGCAATACGTTGTTTTCTTGACTGCTGCTTGCATGGGCATTGACTGTGGATCCAAATAAAATGAAATCCTTGACAATTACGATCTTTTCTCTGTATATCATGATGTTGCTTATTGGTCCAGTTGTGAAGATTTTTGTTTTCTTTATGTTGAGGTGCAATCCATACTGAAGGCTGTATAGTCTTTGAACTTCATCAGTAAGTGCTTCATGTCCTCTTCACTTTCAGCAAGCAAGGTTGTGTCATCTGCATATCACAAGCTGTTAATGAGTCCTTCTCCAATCCTGATGCTGCATTCTTCTTCATATAGTTCAGCTTCTTGGATTATTTGCTCAGCATACAGATTGAGTAGGTATGGTGAAAGGATACAACCCTGGCATACATCTTTTTGATTTTAAACATTGCAGTATCCCCTTGTTCTGTTCAAATGACTACCTCTTGGTCTATGTACAGGTTCCACATGAGCACAATTAAGTGTTCTGGAATTCCAGTTATTCTCATTGTTATCCATAATTTGTTATGATCCACACAATCAAATGCCTTTGCATAGTGAATAAAATACAGGTAAACATCTTTCTGGTGTTCTCTGCTTCTGATCCATCTGACTTCAGCAATGATATCTGTCTTAGGGTGGGTTCTCTAGAGAAGCAAAACCAGAAGCATCTATATGTATATATACACACATATATGTATATATATATAGAGAGAGAGAGAAGGAGGGAGAGAGAGAAGGATTTATATCAAGGAAATGGCTCACATGGTTGTAGAGGCTGGAATGTCCCAAGTCCATGGGTCAGGCTGGAGGCTTCTCTTGACTCACGTAGCTTCAGGGGCTGGTAAACCCAAGATCAACCTGTAAGCTGACAGACCACTGACTCACAGACTGCGGAGGCTGATGAATCCCAAGACTGGCAGGTAAGCTGCGAGCTCAAGTTCCAAGAACTGGAGATTAGATGAATAGGAGCCAGCTGCAGGATCCAGAGCAGCAAAGGCCTGCGAGCCTTGCCAGAAAGTTAACCTATATTAGAAGTGGGCCACACCCCCAAGGAAACTCCTTTTCAACTGACTGGTTACTCCCAGCAAAGCCCATCATGGAGGTGATCACATTATATCAGATCTCATCATGGAGGTGATTACATCATTACACGTTGCCAAACTACATCATAACTACCAAATCACTGAGAATCACGGCTTAGTCAAGTTGACACACAACCTTAATGATCAAAATATCCCTTGTTCCAGCTCCTCTTCTGAATCTGGCTTGAATTTCTGGCAGTTCCCTGCAGATGTACTGCTGCAACCATTTTTAATTATCTTCAGCAAATTCAAGCTGGAAGAATCTTAATCTGTGTAAAGATCTGAGAGAGTTCAGCAAGGCTGTAGGGAAGTGTGCGAGCCAAAGTAGTGTATCAGAGGAGTACCGTGTCTCCCAGTAACAGGCCTGCTTAGAATCCCTGCCATGAGCTGGGAACCAGTACTAGCTGCCAGCTAGTTGACTCTAACCCCATGGGTGTTAGAATAGAGCTGTGCTCCACAGGGTTTTCAGTGGCTGATTTTTCAGAAGTAGATCACTAGGCCTTTCTTATGAGGTGCCTCTGGGTGGACTCAAACTTCTAACTTTTTTTAGCAGCCAAGTGGGTTAACTGTTTGCACTACCGAGGGACTCCTGGCTGTGAACATGGGGAATGTGACCTTCATGGGAAAGTAGGATGTATTTCAGAATGCAGCAGTTGGGGTTGTCTGTCAATTTTGCTCCACACAGTCAGAGACATAAGAAGGAAATTCCCATGGTTTCCACTGGGACCGTGCCTTTAAGATTCCTAGAATTTCTCTTGTCCATGTGAGAGGCTGTACTAGCCCTTGTATTCTTTCCTGAATTCTTTCCGATGTCCTACCATAGGGTGTGGGACCCTTGGTTTGATCTTTGTCCTGAGGCTGTGCTTTGTGGGCAGCTTCCTGTACTTGGTCTATGCTTTCAGCCCATATTTTAATTTGAGAATTTTTACTGGGTAGAGAGATTAGAGGTAAGAAATAGTTTTAGTTGTATTCCCTCTAAATTCTAAGAACACATTGATCAGTCCTTTTCTAAGCTCATCTCTGTTTTGTAATATCATATACAGCTAAAAGAAGTCAACTCGTGTTTTCAACATTCTGCCCACATTCGCAACTTTATTAGGTGCATTTTCTATCTTCCAGGTTACTGCTGGATGCAGTTTTACCAAATATTTCACCACTATATAACACAGGCTGCCACATTTTTAATTATGATGTTGATGAAGACTATTGAGTAAGCCATGGACTGCCAGAAGAACAAACAAATCAGTCTCAGAAGAAACACAACCAGTATGCTCCTTAGATGTGAGGATGGCAAGACTTCATGTTGCTTACTTTGGACATGTCATCAGAAGAGACCAATCTGGAGAAAAGGGCATGATGTTTGGTAAAGCAGAGGGTCGGTGAGAATGAGGAAACCCCTCAGTGAGATGGCTTGACACAGTAGCTTCAACAATGGGCTCAAGCATAGCAAAGATCATGGAGATGCCCAGGATCAGGCAACATTTCATTCCGTTATACAGAAGGTCACCGCAAGTTGGAGCTGACTCAGCAGCAACTAACAGCAACTATAATAATTTCCTTGCCATTTTTCCAGCCTCTACCTACTGTCCAGGTTCAAAGGTCTTTTAGCTTTCTGTTACAGTAGAATCCCACTTCTTTTACCATTGTTTATGTCATTTAATTGTTGCTTCAGTGCCACTGTATAACAGGTAATCACAAAATTTCAGTGGCATACAATAATAACCATTTTATTTAGCTCATGCCTCTTTGGGTTAGCTGATGCAGGCTGGACCTACCTGGGACAGATGTGCTCCATGTGTCACTGGACCAGCAGGCTAGCTTGGCAGGTTCTTTCCAAGATAATGACAGAAGCACAGGAGAACAAGTTCATTGCATAAGTGCTTCTTATGCCTTTGGTTAATTTGCACTTGCTAACATTCCATTGTACACATGGCCAAGCCCAAAGACAAGGTGAAGAGTATACACTCTGCCCTCTTTGGTGGGAAGTGGAGGCATAAGTCCTGAACAATAATCTTTTCTACCACAGGTATTAACCTTTGCCATTTTTGTTGCAAACCATGTTTCCATTTTATTTTTTGGAGGTCGATTTGGTTTTCAAAGATTTTTGAAGTCAAATTTAAATTTCCTGGAACCAGAAGGCTAATTTTTATAAACATCTGTGAAGCTACTTTCAAAACATTTTAAAGTCTCTATGAATATTCTAAGATATGATCTGCACATTACATTCCCTGAGAAGAATGAGTTCCTTGTTAAAGTTCTGCCACGCTCCCTTTGTATTTTAGGACTAGGGGGAAGCCCTTGAAAATCCTGGAACTTTACCCAGCCCCTGCCCACAGCAACAGACAGAAACGGGCTTTCTTTCTGGTACAAGATTACTCTGTCCTTTTTTAAAGTTAGCATTTATTGATCACTGACTTTGTGTCAAGCATTGTGCTAAATGCTTCAAATGCGATATCTCACTGAATCTTTATCACAGTGCTATAAGATTGGCACTATTATCATGAATATCATTAACTCCTTCTGAGTGTCTAAGTGGTGTTTCCCAAATCTCACAGAAAAGTAAAAAGAACTGGGACTTAGGCCTACGTAAAACGAGTGCTCCTACCCTTACAGATTCTGACTCTTTTTTGAATCCTGCTTCTATCTCCTTTTCCATCAAAACAGGAACATCTCTACTACTTGAGAGGCTCTTAAGATCCCAAAAAAACCAACAAAGCCTGCTAACTCAAAAAAAAAAAAAAAAAAATTCTGATTATAGACAACTCTGAGAGGTCTAGGGGGCAGTGGTGATTCAGTGGTAGAATTTCTGCCTTCCACATGGGAATCAAGAGTTCGATTCCCAGCCAATGCACTTCATGCACAGCCACCATCCGTCAGTGGAGGCCTGTGTATTGCTATGATGCTGAACAGGTTTCAGTGGAGCTTCCAGACTCAGATGGACTAGGAAGAAAGGCCTGGCCATCTACTTCCAGAAATCAGCCAGTCAAAACCGTATAGATCACAGTGGTCTCATCTGCAACTGATCATGGGGATGGTGCAGGACTGGGCAGCATTTTGTTCTGTTGTTCATGAGGTTGCCATGATTCAGAGCCATCTCAATGGCAGCTAACAATAACAGCAACAGCAGAAGAGTAAATGGCACTGGGGATGCTTTTGCTTTAGTCTAGTATTGTGTCAACATATGGAGATACAGCTTGCTGGGGATTGGTTACAGTCTGCCCAGATCCGCTTACCCCCACGACTCTTGTCTGCGTTGTGAAAGCACCAGTGGCAATGGAAAGGAAGCCATGGCAGAGCAAGAGAGAGCCCTCTGCAGATGGCCCCTTTCTCTCTTCGCTGACAGTGAATGCTGCTCAAGGAGGCACTGCCTTGTAGGGCGGGCAGGGGCTCAAGGGAGGGGAGGGGTGAATGATTTATTTTGCAGTTAACCAAAGCCTCCTACGCACAGGCACTCAGTTCTCTTGCTTCATGGATTGGCTCTAGCGTCATCTGGCACTGGTCCCCTGGTTCTGCTGCTGCTGGCTCTCTGCAACTGCTGCTCTTCTATCCATTCACAGTTTCAAAATCTCTTGCACATTTTAGGTATCTGTTAGAGCAGCATCCCACTCCCAGTACCAAACTGTGTCTTAGTCATCTAGCGCTGCTATAACAGAAATACCACAAGTAGATGGCTTTAACAAAGAGAAGTTTATTCTCTTGCAGTCCAGTAGACTACAAGTCCAAATTCAGGGCATCAGCTCCAGGAGAAGGCTTTCTCTCTCTGTCAGCTCTAGAGGAAGGTCCGTGTCATCAATCTTCCCTTGGTCTGGGAGCATTTCAGCTCCGGAACCTCAAATCCAAAGGATGTGCTCTGCTCCCGGTGCTGCTTTCTTGGTGGTGTGAGGTTCCCATGTGTCTCTGCTCGCTTCTCTCTTTTATGTCTCAAAAGAGATTGGCTTAAGACACTATCTAATCTTATAGACCTCATCAGTATAACTGCTGCTAGTCCATCTTATTGCATCGTAGTAATAGAGTTTACAACACATAAGGAAATCACATCAGATTACAAAATGGTACACAATCACACAATACTGGGAATCATGACCCAGCCAAATTGATACACACATTTTTTAGGGGACACAATTCAATCCATGACACCACACTCTACCTTTATCGCCACTATCCCTGCTCCACCAGGCTCCAGAACAGGTGCTAAAGAACCATAAATAGAGTTCGGAGGTAAAGGATGTATGTCTGGAAAATGTGGAAGAAAGTGTTTACAGCATCTCCCTCTGCAGAAGAAAGAGGTGGCAGCAGAGTGGTAGAAAGCTGCTGAGGGGGAGACCTCTGTGTGCTCCGAGTCCCTCGGGATCAATGAAAGAAACATATTCATCCCAGCAACCCTTTTAATAAATGGCGAAGCCCCAGCAAGAGATTGAATTTCCCCACATAAGGGTTTACAAGATCTGACCCCGGCTCTAGAACACAGCTATTCCCAATGCTCTGAAAGCAGAAAATGATGGGGCACAAGGGAGATAAAGGGAGGGGGCTGGTGGGGAGAAGATGAAAGGGCGTGCGATGGGGTGGGGTAGGGAGAAGAGGCAGGCATGAAGAGACCTGAGAAATTGAGTATATCGTAGAACAGGGGGAAGGCAGAGAGAAGGGACAGATAGAAAAATATGAAGAGAAACAGTGTAGAGGAAAGAGGAGAAGAAAAAGTGGATGGAAGTCTGTTTTAGTGCATGGTGGCACCAGATCTTGGAGCTCTAAGTCCTACATTGCGTCTTCTTCTGGGCAACCTGATCCCCCTTGGAACACTGGGCCCCAGATTGGGGACCTTGTGAGGGGGCACAGGGAGGTGGAGACTCAATGGGGAGGGCTGTGGATGCCTCCCATCCATGCTGTTGTGAGCCTGAGGTGTAGACCCTAACAGGCCCCCACCAAGTACCCTGCCAACTCTGGGAAGACAGGCACTGAGTGGTTGGGATCTGGACACAAGTGCTGAGCCCTACTGTTTGGCAATCACTCTGGCCTTGGTGCCCATCACCACCATGGCCTTCCTTTTGGTCAGAGAGGCTGATGCGAATAAGAGGTGGGATCTCACTGCGCTGTGCCCTGTTCTGAAGTGAGGCTGTGGGTTGGTCCCGCTGGCCCAGCCTGGGAGAGGAAGGGTGCAGAGGGTGCACACGTGCAACCAGTCCCAGAACGCTCCACATCTGGATCCGCTTTTGAGATAAAAAGAGAAAGAAACGCTGGCTCCCCTCCCCTTCTAGGATTTGAGAAGATAGTGCAAGGAAGGGGATGTTGGGGGAGGGGTACACGGGTTACAGACCAGGGTCCAAGTTCTCTGCGAAGCAGATATACTGTTATTCGTTTTGTTTTAGAATTTTCATCAGTAAAACTTGTTTGCAAAAACTTTTTCTAAACTCTGAAAAGCTTTATGTTATTACTCCTGTCCTCACCACAAGCCAATGAGGATGTTGTTGTTACTGCTGTTGAGTTGGCCCCTGACTCATAGTGACCCCACGCACAACAGAACGAAACATTGCCCCGTCCTGTGCCGTCCATTCCCATGGCAGTTGCAGATGGAACTGTTGTGACCCACAGGTTTTTCACTAGCTGATTTTTGGAAGTAGATTGCCAAGCCTTTCTTCCTAGTCTGTCTTAGTATAGAAGCTCTGCTAAAACCTGTTCACTGAGTGCCCATTTTAAAGAAGAGACAAGTGCAGGAATGACTAAAAGGTTTGTGCAGTCAGACTCCAAATCGCGTGCTCTTTGCACTATAATAGCAGCTTCTCTTGAAGGTTTAGGACAGATGAGCCCTGGGCCTCTGATAGCTGGACAGTGGGCAGGAGCTAGCTTTTCAGTCCCTTTATAGGTCAGCCATGTTACCTGAGGAGCAGCGTGGGACAAAGAAAGACAAAACACTCACCCTGTTTGATTTCTCCCCTCGAAAGTACAGCAACCAGCTGCTAAGCTCAAGTTCGTGATAAAAAGTCCTGCTCCTGCCGGGGCTCATATACCCAGGGAAGCACATTATGGGCCAGTTTTTAAAAACCAGAGATGTCCTGCTTCTCATGAGAAACACTGGGCAAGGGGAGGAACAAGGACACGCAACTAATACACTGCAGAGCTGTGAAGGCTCGAGTCTTGACTTCACTGATAAGCCACCCCTCCTCTGCCCAGCACAGCCAGAGCTCAGTCTTGCAGACACTGAGCAAATGAACTCAGTGTCACGGCCGGGAGTTAGGACAGGACCAGTGCAGAGAGCACAGCAGTATGCAAACGCACACATCGGGAACAAATGGACAAGGTGTGTGGGAATCAGGGGGAGTTAGTCACATTGAACTGGGGAGTGAGAAATCAGGAGAAGTTTCTGGACGAGGTGGCAGTCAGGACACCACTTTGGATATATATGGGGCTTCACAGTTTATAACAGGTTTGCAAACATTATCTTGATGTGCAACATTGTGGTATTCGGCAGCAATGTTGGCAAGTAGGGAAACAAATACTCATACCTTGCTGGTGTTGAGAGTATAATTGGATGTAACTTATTTCAGAAAAATTCGACACTATCAGAATTCAAAATTCTAGGAATTTATGCTACAATCATACTGACACATTTGGGCAAATGAACATAAACGAATACTCACTATAATAACATTAATAGTAGCAAAAGACTGAAAACGACCTAAATTTTTATCAATAAGGAGCAGGTTAATGAATTTCAGACTATCCAAGCAATGGAACACTGTAGCTGTTCAAAAGAATAAGGCAACTTTATATATGTTGATCCACCACCCATCTGTCAGTTTGTTGTTCTGTGATGACTTGCGTGTTGCTGTGATGCTAGAGGCTATGCCATTGGTATTTCAAATACCAGCAGGGCTGCCTATGGTGGAAAGTTTCAGTGGAGCTTCCAGACCCAGAAAGATTGGGAAGACAGGCCCAGCGCTCTACTTCCAAAAGTTAGCCAGTGAAAACCCTGTGGATCACAGAATATTGTCTGAAACTTTGACTTGCTTACTTTGGACATGTCATCAGGAGGGACTGACCTCTGGAGAAGGCCATCATGTGTGGTAAAGTGGAGGGCCAGTGAAGGTGAGGGAAACCCTTAAGGAGATGGATTGACAAGTGGCTGCAACAATGGACTCAGACATACCAATGGTCATCAAGATGGCACAGGACTGGACAGTGTTTCATTCTGTTGTACATGTGGTCACCATTAGTTGGAACTGACTAGACGATAACTAACACCACCACCAACAGAAATGTGTGTTGCTCTTGAAAAAATGTTCAAGGTATAATTTAAGTAAAAACTAAACGGCCAGAGAATAGTGTGTATCGTATACTCTTGTTTGTGCTGCATTGGGTGTATATGTGTGTGTTTATATATGAACAGAAAATTTCTGGAAAAATACACAAGAAACTTAACAATTGTTGCTTCTGGGGAAGGAAATTGAGGGTCTGGGATGGGAGACTTACTTTTAAAACATTTTAAATAATTGTGAAATGGATAGTATGTCTAGAAGAGTATATAAAACATGCGTACTATCTGAAAAGTAATTATGAAATGTATTGGATTTAACGTATATTATGTAATACAGCCGTGTACTCTGAGCTTTATACTACTTGCACGTGGTAATGTGTTGTTTTCCTATCTAACACGATCTCTGTGAGTATCCAGGTTGCCTCTTCTTGTCCCCATGTCCCAAGTGAGCAGTGGCAGCTGTGTGCTGTGGTGGGAGGGCCTGAGACATGTTCAGGATAGCAGCAGTGAGACTGTGCTGAAGCCATGGGCAGTCAGGGAGGAGGGAGCATTGGGTGGGCAAGCCAGCTCCGTGCTGGGCTCTGGGTTGCCAGGCTGAGTCTGGAATTGGCTTTCAAGTTTCTGGAGACTCATTAAATGTTTTGGGGAGTGATGTGATCAAAGTCGTGCAGAGAGGAAGTAAAATCAAATGCGCCAGTGGTCATCAGGTCTACAACCAAGCAGAAGCGCCTGAACGAGGGGTGGACTAGAAGCGTCTTTTTCCTTCTGCTATGCACTTGGCCCCCAATCGGAAGGTTGGCAATTTGAGTCCACCCAGTGATGCTGTGCAAGAAAGATTTGGCAATCTAATTCCAAAAAACCAGCCATTGAAAACCCTATGGGGCATAGTTCTACTCTGACACACATGGCATTTCCATGAGTCAGAACTGACTTGAGAGCAACTGGTTTTTGGTTTATGCCCTTTAAGTATGAGGAGAGTTACCATTTATATTTATTGCATCATTTCCTTCACTCCTCACAACAACACTGTGCAAGAGGTAGCTTTCTCCATTTTACAGGGGAGGAAACAATCTCAAAGAGGTTAGGTAACTTGCTACAGGCCACCCAGCTGGTAAATGGCAGAGATGGGATTTGACTCCGTGGTCGTCAGAGACTCTGCCCTTCTTCCCACTTGTTCTCAGTTATCTGACCCTCGCTAGCCTGTCTTGCTCTGGGGTGTGTATTTCTCCTGTCTTCCTGTGATGTTGGAGCGGACACCATGATAAGCAGGCATGACTGTGGGAGGCACCCTCTTCCTCCTGCTCCCCCACCTGCTTTCTCTCAGTCACTACAGAGACATGAGATCCTGCAGGTGGTGAGCTGTGTTGAGGGGGACATGGCTTGGAGTTCAGCTAGTACAGCTCTGGGGTGTGGGGGCTTAGCCCTTAGTCCTCAGCCTGCTGGGGACTCGGCTTTGCTTCTCACCAACACCTTGGTCCTCAGACTGGTGTCAGGCAGGTTTCTGTGCTCTCGTCCAAGCTTGCAACTTCTGAGGCCAGCCAAGTGCTAATGGCCCTGTTCCCTGCCCTGGCCCCGTGGCCCCAGAAATACACTAGGTTTATTTTTCAGCCTTTCACATCCACTGACAAGTGCCATTTCCTGGTGTCGGACATGATGAAGTGAGTGCACAGAGAGGTTTGGCTGGAACCCTGCACTAGGAAAGCACCACGGACACTACAGCATGGCCTGGGCTCGGCCCGACCCTGATCGAGGCCATCTATGACAGGCATGTGTGGCTGGCTGCCCATCAGCCTGGGCAGAGGGGGAGAGTGTGGGTGCCTCTGCAGCACTGGTCTTTATGCTGGTGAGCATGGCGGTTGTGCATGGTCGAAGGTCTAGTTTGTGAGTGTGAACCTACGGGCTGACCTCGAGGCCCACAGGGCTGCCTTCCTTTTCTGGGAGTTTGGTGGAAACACCAATATAATAGTCCTGATTTACGTCTCTCACCAGAGCCGAAACCCAGCTACAGGCCCTGACAAAATGAATCCTTCCTTGGACACTAACACACGGGAAATATGCCAGCTAGTACCGTACCTTCTTCTTGATGGGCCAGGGCTCGATTATTTCCGCTTCATCATCTGGGCTATGGTCAGGGGCATGCACAGTTGTCTTGACCCAGTTTATAAGCAGGAATCTATGCCCTCAGCCTTAAAGATGGGAAGCAGAACTTGGCTCCCTCCAACGGGTGGATGATTTATGGAGGAGCACAAAGCTGGAAATGGACAAGGAGAGAGGGGGAGGAAAAGAAGACAGGAGTGTGTGGGGCTCCACTTACAATCTATAAAAGCAGCAACATGTAGTCTAACAAGTGATCATATTCCAAGATTTGTTTCCTCCTGTGAAGAAGAAGGCATCTGACATCCATCACTTAGTGGGGACAGAGGAGCACTGCAGGAACGCCAGCTGTCTTTGGGGTGTTAGGAGGTGTGGGATAGGCCCAGATTGGGGCCAAGGGGCTGGATCTGCAAGAGCCATGATGTTGAGTTTGCATGTTCCTTTCCTTGGCTGCCTTCAGGGACTCTGCCAAGCCCTGCTTCCCACAGCCCATTGAACCCAGTCCTTCCATCAACCAGCAGCTCCTGAAACTGGTCTGCTGCATAAATTGCCTTGATATGAAGTCTGCTTAGAAAGTGCCCCCCCCCCCACAATTTCTCCTTCAGAACTTCACTCAGCTTGACCAAATGAATAATTTTATTCCTTGTTCATTTAACCTTTCATTCTGTCTCTATGCCACCTACAAGATCAACCCCCACTTCCCTGAAGGTAGAACCTCAAAGAATGAGCAGTGCATTTGAGACCATGGGATCTGGAGGACTAGGCTGGAATCCCAGCTTTGCCGTTTAATAGTTGTGGGATTTGGTGAGTGTCTTCTGTGCCTCAGTTTCCTCATCTGCAATGTGGGGACGATAATAGCACACTTAAACTCATTGGGTTATTGGAAGAATTAAATGGAATGGAAATTTAGCCTGATATCTAGCACGTGGGTGTTGTTCATTACAGGGAAGCATATAGGCATCATTAGCATCACCATACTCATAACGAGCCCTTAGAGAAGCAGCGACTTTTTATACTCACTACAAAATCCTGCGAGCAAGTGAATATTTTAAACAGCAAAGACATTTTACAGATTCTGGTAACTTGGCTGTCTTTTGCTTTTTCATACAGTTTTGGCACCAGAACCTCCTCTCAGCTACTTTTTCGACAAAGTGCAGTGATAAGAGCACGTGCTTTGAGCCACACAGGCCTGGAATTGAATTGTGATCATCGTTAAGGCATTTAATCTCTCTGGGCTTCAGTTTCCTCATCTATAAAATGGGAATAATAATAGCTACTTCACATGACTGTGGGGTGGATTAAATGAGATACCTTTATAGCTTGTGGAATACGGAAGAAACAGACTAATTTTCTTTGCTCACCCTTACCCTATATGCTCTATCTAAATCTTTCTTTCTCAAGATCTGTTTGACACCTGCCTCCTCCAGAAAGCCTTCCCCCACAACTTTGATTTTTTGTTTTCATATGAACCTCCTATAACTTGTGTTCCAAACCACATGAGATGTTTTGTCCTGTGTGTGGGTCTTTCATATTTCAAGTATGCTGAATTTGTCACCCAAGGTGGATGAAAAACTTCTAAGGACAATGTTTGTGTCTTAAATGCCTTTTTATTCCTAATAAACAACATACTTCTGGGTACACTAGTACATCATAATCAGATGAGTTGAATTGATTTTCCCCTTAGGAGGGGCTCAGTGTTGAAAGAGGTGAGCTAGGAGATTGCCTGGTAAAATGGACTAGCTTCCTCTAAAGTGGAATTTCTCTCTCTCTCTCTTTCCTTCTCAATCTCTCCCATTCTTTCAGCTCTTAACATTACCTGCAATTCTAGAGATAGAGAGAGGAGAATAGTGGGTCTTTTAAGGAGGGCGAAAGAGGAAGAAGAATTAATGCCTTTGAATTATGGTGATGGTGAAGAATATTGAATATATCATGAACTTCCAGAAGAACGAAAAAAATCTGTCTTGGAAGAAGTGCAGTAAGATTGCTCCTTAGAAGTGAGGATGGTGAGACTTTGTTTCACCTACTTTGGACATGTTATTAGGAGGGATCAGTTCCTGGAGAAGGACATCATGCTTGGTAAAGTAGAGGGTCAGTGAACAAGAGGAAGACCCTCAATGAGATGGATTCATACAGTGGCTGCAACAATGGGCTTGAACATAGCAACGATTGTGAAGATGGCACAGGATTGGGCAGTGTTTTATTCTGTTGTCCATAGGGTTGCTATGAGTCAGAAATGACTTGATGGCACCTAACAACAACAAAGAGGAAGGGATATTCATTCATTCAGTTTTTTTCCATTCAACAAACATTTGTATGAATATTGTGTGCCAGACACATGGGGTGCGACTTCAGAGGGGAAAGGTTACAAAGAAGAGTAGACAAATTCCCTGTCCTTAATAAATTCATAGCCTCGGGTCACTGAGTTGGAAATTCCAGGTCTCATTGACCAACAGTCTGGAATTTCATTGCTGCCGTTTTCCTAAGGATGCAACCAATTCCCTTCGACTCGTGAAGTTTGCATTTCTAACAAGTTCCTAGGAAGTTATACATAAGAATCATCTAGGGATCTAGTTAAAATGTAGATTCTGATTCAGTATATCTGGAGTGGAAATACAGACTCTCAGCAGGGAACTTGTTAGAAATGCAAATTCTCAGCCAGGGTTTGAACCTGAATTGGTTTGAAGCCCTGCTTGTTGGTGAAGGAAGGAGTGAATGATGTCTGGCGTAGTGGGAGAGGCTGTTCCCCGATAACGAGAGGGTCCCCTGTTGTAACCTGGGAAGATGCTCTTGGCAGGCACCAGTCCTACATGTGTCAGATGGGCCTGGGTCTCCTGAGTGCAGCTCTGTAAGTAAGTGAGAAAAACAAAAGCTTTCTGACCATCCTGTTCCATTTGTACTGGCAGAACGTTCTTGGAACTGGTGCCTCGGACCTGAATACCAGCGTCTATTCCATATGAGGGGAAGGATTGTTGGCTGGCGCTCCACCCCTGATGGAACATATGGGGTGTGACTGCAGAGAGAGTGGGATAAGGCACAGGGATTGCCCTTTCCTGACCATTGCCACTGGCTCAGGCACTTGAGCAGGTCCAAGTGGCCAGGAGGCGGAAATAGCAGGCTCTAGCCTGGGCTCTGCTGCTAGCTGGGCAAGTCCACTCATCCTTCTGGGCCTCAGTTTTCCCTTCTGTAAAGTGAGACGGTGGAATAAATGATCCACAAGGCCCCTTCCAGCTGCTGCTGTATGAAGTTTCTGTTAGCCTGAGTATGCACCTGCAGATCTCAGTCTGTAAGCACTGACGTTTTTGACCTACCTTGAGGAGTTGGGGGAAGAGGACGGTGATACTGAAAAACAGGGGTATAAAGTGCACCCTGAAACGGCACCCAAGACTCCTGTTTCCCAGGCCTTTGCACTCTGCTGTTCTTCCTTGTCCTCCACCCCACCCCCAAAGATGATCCTTCTGGGAGATGACGACATGCTGGAGTAGAAGCACAGACCATCCCTTAATCTCCGATCCTTGGTTTTCTCATCTGTACAGGAGATTCATGCCACCTCCTGACTTCCAGGTTGGGAGGATGAAGTGAAGTCGTAAATGTACTGTACCTTGTAAGCCATCAAACACCATGGAAATGCAAGGAATTGCTATTATAGCCTACAGCTGGCCGAGTGGGAGCACTATGAACAAACAGCACTCTATCAGGCAGCCCCTTCTTTTGTGAAGCTATTTTAAGATGAGGGATGATTCTACCTCCATCTTTCAATGGCCTACCATGTCAGGTTTCCCCTGCCCCTTTGAAACAGAAACACTGTGATTTAGTCTTCATTTTCTTTGAATGCATTTTCACTAGAACAGAAAAAGCATTTTCCATATATTTGGCTCATATCACAAGCCTGTGCTGCAGCATCCTCAGGCCTTAGAATGAGAAGATTTTTCTCCTAATTCCTAGAGCAGAGAGGCCCAGGGGGCTGCACTGGGGTGGATGCAAATAGTGCTGTCCCTACGATGCTCCTTCTGTGGCTGGGCCAGAGTAGGAAGTGCAAAGGAATGAGCACTGAGCAGGACCAAAATCTTTTGGCTTCACAGAGCATTCATTGGGAGTTTGAAGGGACCTCAGAGAACATCTAGTTGAGCCTCTCTCGTTTTATAGATGAAGAAACATAGACATGAGAGTCGGGGCCTTGGTGAAGTCATCCTGTTGGTTTAGGAGGGGGCAGGGACGAGAATCCAGTCTCCTGACTTGGGTCCAGTGCTCTTTCTAGCATGCCACATGGACACTTCTTTTTCCTACTCACACCCTTCCTCCCTTTCCTTATCCCATTTTGACTTCCCTAAGTCAAGTGGTATAATTGTCACCATGGAGATGTTTCGGAATCCCTGGGAAAGGGTGAGATGACCTCCCCAAGCAACTTGGGTGCATTTTCAGGATGTCAGGTCAGCAGGGAACATCCAGGGCACCAGCTCACTGCATCGGCTTCTTCACCAATATCCAGGAGGTGAGTGAGTCAGAGACTCCACCTACAACCCCACTGCTAAGGGACCAGAGACTAACTCTGGGAACTGGGATTTGGTGGGGACAGGTGCCCATCACCCCTGTTGACATAGAACGGGGGCCAGTGTGTGCTGGACATGCAGATGACCCCAACCACACCAGTGGTCTCTCTCCCTGCACCCACCTCTCCTACCCCTGCTGTCTCGCTCCGCAGGGACATTCCAAAGCCGGGGGACAGCTTCGCAGTACCACCTGGCAGCCATCTCTAGAGTCTCCTGGGGTAGCGCTGGCCAGGGTTCCAGTGCCCATTAATGGCCAACACTGCACTGGCTTGTCAAGGGGAAGCCACCATAGATAGATTTCACCCTCTGGCCGCAGCTGACTCTATTTGCTCAGATGAGAACAATTTTCTCTTCCTTGCACTTTCAACAAGTTCGACCTCAAGGCCCCCCTTGCTCCACTGCCAAAAACAATAATGGCAGGAGGAGGAGGTGGAGGGCTGGGGAGACTATCTACTCTAATTGAGCTGTCAGCTGAGTTTCCTGGATCTGGGGCGTCTCACTGCCCAACGGGCCAGTCTACAGCTCACAGGGAGGGGAGCTGTTTTACTTCCTAATCGCTCTTGGAGATAACTGTTTGCAGTGCATGTGGGGGAGGTCAGAGGAGCAGCTTCTGAGCCGCCTCCCCATTGCTGTTCTTCCTCCTAGTTCTGGGCTGGGCGGCCTCAGTAGTCTGTCACTGAGGGGCCAGCAGGAAGGCTCAATGCTATGCTCCATGAGGGGCTGAAAAGGGGAGTCAGGAGAGGGCATCAGGCATGCTGCACATCTGAAGGCCAGGAAGCAGCTCCCGGACTCACCTAGGCACCTACCCCTGTTGGTTTTGTTAACTTTTCGCTCCTTCTGGGTAACCACCATGGTTGTGGGATTATTGGGCTAATAGGCCTTGTGTGTGTGTTGGGGGAGGGGGAAAAGTGGTGGTTCAATTCCGGAACTGTCATCTTCGATGAATGTACCTTCCTAGACAACGCACCTCAAGCACAGCCACCCCCTCAGTGGAGGCTTATGTGTTGCTATGATGCTCAACAGGTTTCAGTAGATCTTGACTCGGCTAAAATGGACTAAGGAGAAAGGCCTGATGATCTACTTCCTAAAATCAACCAATGAAATCCTATGGACCACAGTGCTCCAATATTTAACTAATCATGGGTATGGCACAGGACTGGCCAGCGTTTCATTCTGTTGTGCGTGGGTCCCTGTGAGTTGGGTCGACTAGATGGTAGCTAACAGCAGCAAGAAGTCCTTATGGAGGAGAGTCCAGTCTGGCTGTTTTCTCTGACCTGACATGGTCCAGGAGCTTCAGGGGAAGAGACAAATGTGGGTCGGTGCTCTCTCTGACTGGGTCTGCCCCCTGGGGCCTGAGGCCACCCTGAACACAGGGCTAGAATCTGGGCCCCCTTGGCCCTGGAAAGGGAATGGCTTGGGGTCCTAGAAGTGGGAACTGGAGGAGGGAGGGTCATGAGTGGGCTTCTTCAATGCGGGTATTCCACCTGCTTGGTATTTGGGGTCTCCACCCTCTGTTTAGTTTGCCTTCCTGATGTCATGTCATTTTCTTGGCCTGCCCCCGACTCTTGTCCAAATCTGTCATTTCACACACACACCTGGCACTTTTGGATGTCTTTGCTCATGCTGCCCTTTCTGCCTCGACTGCCCTTTCCTCTTGTCCAAGTCACAGCCATAAACTGAGATCTGATGACATCCTGCATCCTCCCTAGCTCCCTTGCTGTCCCTCTGAGACCTCTCCTGACTCCTCTGCACGGTCCTTACCCTTTGTCACAGCACCTAAACAGTCTGCTTTATGTCAGTTGCTTCCACCAGACTGAGCTCCCTGAAAGAGGCATGACCTGCTTCCTCATTGCCTCCATATGGTTCAGCTCAGGGCCCTGCTGGTAGGTGTGAAATGACCACCTATGGAGCTGCATCACTGAAGTATGTGTTTGGCACACATTTGCGTGTACGTGTGGCACATTTAGATACAACACCAGAAAGACAGTTCCTGCTCTTGGTGGCTCTTAGTCTGGAACAGAGGGCTCTGATGGGAGCAAATAAATGAATGAAAAGGCTTCAGGGCTCCAGCCATGGGTAAAAAAACCACTTGCTGTCGAGTCGATTCTGGCTCACAGCGACCCCATGCGTGTCTGAGTAGAACTGTACTTCCTAGGGTTTTCAATGGCTGATTTTTCAGGAGTAGCTCAGCAGGCCTTTCTTCCAGTGCCTCTGGGTGGACTCAAACCACTGACCTTTCAGTTAGTAGCTGGACACGTTTGCACCACCCAGGGACTCCTAACTATGGGTTGGAGACATAGAATTTCAGAGCTGGAAGAGAGGTTATAGATAATTGAGTCCAATCTCTTATTTTACAGATACGGAAACTAAGGTCCTAAGAGGTGACTTGCTGACAGTCATACAAGTTAATGCAGTCATATCTGATTACTCCTGGTCTGACAAACTCCCTACCCATGTGTGACTATTGGGGACAACTTCCTACAATATTGCTGGTGTTTTCAGTAATAGTGCTGCATTTCCTGGTGTTGCTCTGGCAGTCTCACCTGGAATGTTCCAGTTTGAAAATCCTAGGAAGCCTACCCTAGATGCCTACATGCTAAATCCTGGAAGCGGACTGACTTGAAAAATAGCACTTGGTCTGGGCTCCTGCGTAGTAAGGATCAGCATGAACCCAGTCTCAATAATGTCCTCAGATTCCCACTTCTCTATTCTCATCACGAGCTACCCCCACCCCCACCGCAATCTCTAACTCTGACCTTAGCTGCCTGGAACTAGGTCAGAGCTCACAGGTTAAAAGGACACTGTCCTTCAGACTGTCAAATAGGCAGATGCTAGCTATAAGTTTGGGGAATAGGCAGATGCTAGCTATAAGTTTGGGGAATCCACATGACACCCCAACCTTCTTCCCTGCTGGCCACAGATTCAGAGCTGGTTTCCCACTATCTCTTTAGGATGCCAGCTGCAAGCTCGGAAATCCATATGACACCTTTACTTTATGATCTGCTGGGTTTGATAATTTGCTGGAACAACTCACAGACTTCATGGAGAATATACCATACTTATGACTACAGATTTATTATAGCCAAAAAGTATACAAATGAAGAGATGCATAGGGCGAGGTCGGGGAGGGTTCCTAGTGTGCCGCTTCCAAGTTTCAAGGGACTTACTACCCTCCCAAGGGCAGATGTTCTCACCAACCAGGAAGGCCCCTGAGCCTTAGTGTTCAGGGCTTTTGTCAACTAGTTCTGCATGATAGGCTAAATCATGCCTCCTGAGGATAGTTGATATGGTCTCCCAGATGAGTCTTTTCTGGTCTGGCCAGCCTCTACTCACCACCACAAATTCTCAGGCGTGGCCTGAAAGCCCCAAACCAAAGCACCCCAGTTGCTCCTAGGGTTATTTCTTTGGAGTCAAGAACAAAGTTCACCTTACTTGGGGTAAAACTTGAGGTAGGTTCTTTACCCCACAGCCACCATGTATCAAGCCTGCTATCTGTCTGCACCGCTCGGTCCCTGGCTCTGCCTCCAGTGGGATGAACTTGCAATGAATTTCAGGTCATAGTTCATGGGAAAAAAAAAAAAAGAAGCTTCAGATGAAATCAAAAATAAATGAGAGGAGCATACAGAAGCATGGGGAGGGGCAGGTCTGGGCCTTGGGGTCTGGGTTTTGAAAGGAGAAAGATGTTCTTCCCTTGAGAAAATTATCTGAGAGCTTCAAGTATGTCCCTTGTGAGGGACTACAGCTCCTGTGTCCCCAGACTCCCCCCTCTAGGAAAGGAAGAAGGTTCTGGACTTCAGCTTTCTCCAGATGTTGGGCCAGCAGACTCAGCTCCGTCTCAGGGCTGGTAGATACAGTGTCTCAGAACAACCCGGACTTTCACTCGGAACATCTTTCGCAACAAGATTTAGAAACAGATTGGGGTAAAGAGGAGAGACGCAAATACTCCCCCCCACCACAACTTTACTCTCCAACCCTCCTCAGCCTCCCAAGCTCTGAAAAGAAGTGATTTCTAACTATCTCCTCCTTGTCCGGGGCTCTTTGGAGAAAGTATAGACAACAGGGTCAGAGGGAGGGCAGCCCAGCCAGGCGGGTCCCAGTTGCTGACCGTCCAGCAGAGCCTGGGCACAAGGCCTGACAGGTCCCCATCCAAGTCCGCTGGTGCCGGCCCAGGTTTCCCCTTGTGGGCAGTAAGGTGATAGAGAAGCAGGAGGCAGGATGAGGTTAGTCTGTGGGGCACCAGGCTCAGTCCCCCTATTTCTCTGGAAAAGTTTTGTTATATTATTTCACCCAAACGAACCAGGTAAGCCCTTTATTTGCAAACCAGGGACGATCTTTTGAGCACCTTTCAGGAATGAAATTCAGGGCTGATCAGAGGTCAAATGGCACTCCCAAATGGGAGCTGTGGCCTCCAGGTAGGGCGCGAGAATTAGATCTGCTGTGTCCTTGCATGGCTTTGGCTGAGAGCTCAGGGACTGTGCAACCTCAAACCAACTGCCAAGAGGAACTTTCTTCCACATGCTGGCTGGCTTGGCCCTTAGGGCTCAGCGCAAGGCCATGGGAATGCTGGTGTATTGTAGTGTGGGCACCATTTAATCAGAAATATTGCTTGCCACAAAGAGCTTCACGATTTCTTTGCTGCAAAAGTCCACCTTGAATTTTGTTTTGAACCTGCCTAAATTTTCCTGGAGTCACTAGCATTACCTTTCCATCTCTCTGGACTCAGAAAATAAATTCTCTTGGGCTCATTTGGTACTTAAAGTGGGACAGGATTTCCAGGGTCTCTAAATTTGGAAGTCAGTAGAAGAAATGGATAAGTAGGTGCAAAGTCTTTTGTTGTCTTTGAGCAGTAAGACAGACACAAGAAATGGTTTTATGTCCTGATTTCTCCAACTGCTATGACACATACACTCCCTTCTTAATAATTTTTTTTTTTTGGAGCGTGTGTTTACTTCGGGCGCTGGATCCTTTGCCTGGATTTCTTTAGTGTGATTATTTTCCAAAGCCTGCTATGGACAAGGGCATGTTTCCTGACCTCAGAGAGGAGGTGAGAGAGCCTCAGCTTGCCCTCCCCACTTGACTCCTCTTCTGTTACCCAAAGGGAACGGAATTGGCTACCTAACCCAAGACCTCTATGCAGCCAGAAAGAGAAAAAAGGGGACTTGATCTGTGCAGGGCTTCACAAGGCCACACTGGGAATAACAAAATACCCTGATATCAGTGGGCTGGCCAGGTGGGTGGGTGGTCCAGCTCCACTGGAATAGGCTAGGTGGAGTCCCTCAAGACGAAGGCACTGTGTTTTCAAATTCCATCTGTTACCTCATCTTAGAGAGTCCAGATTTTCTAGGAGTGAAATTTCCCTTCCTTTTAGCTCTTTTTCCTCCCACCCCTAATTTACATCTTGCCTCTACTCCATGGCCCACTGACTTTTCCAGGGTTTCCGTTTTAAAAACAAGACCCTCTGAAGAACAGGAAAACAAACCCTTCTGCTGGGTGCCACATGTGCTTCCAGAAATAGTGCCCAACCATGATTTAGGACCCGAAGTCAAAGTTTCCAGGGATGCATCTGGTGTGGTTGTGGTAGGGTGATGGCGGTGGCCTGGCTGGGTATCTGCCTTCCACGTGGAACCATGTATTCCTGGGGTCTTTGAACCATTTCTTCCTCTGGGTCCCATCTGGCTGGCCTGTCAGCTGAGCAGCCCTCAGAGGATTCAGAGGAAGATTTGGCCCTTGTCCAACCAGAGACAGCCACCACCACTTACTACCCAGAGATTTAGGGATGTGATGTAGCCCAGCAGTTAAGAGCAAGTGCTGGAGTCAGACTCACCTCTCCACTTCCTGCTGTGCGTCCACAGACAAGTTCTCGAACCACTCCACGCCCCTGAGTCCTCATCCATAAATGGGGGCCAATACTACCTGCCTTGTAAGGGTGCTATAATAATCAAATGAAATAATGTAGAGAAAATGCTTAGCAAAGGCTGGGCACATGACTCCTGTGTGTTACAGAGTAGAACTGCTCCATAGAGTTTTCTTGGTTGTACTCTTTATGGAAGCAGATTGCCAGGCTTTTTTTTTTCTGTGACACCACTGGGTGGGTTTGAACTGCCAACCTTTAGGTTAGTAGTTGAGCACAAACCATTTGCACCACCCTTACAGTAGCTATTAGCAAATATAAATTCAACCCCATGATGCTCCCTTCTTGGCGTGTACTTATCTCTGTAAACCTAACAGGCAATTGCTTGCTTGCTTGTCTGTGTCACCTTCTGGACTGTAAACCTCTTGTTTTGCCCCGTTTCTTTCCAGTGTCTGGCCCCATACCTGGAGCCTAAAATATTCTTGCTAAGTGTTTGTTGAATGCATTAATGATTGAACTGAGTCAGGAGGTGGTGAGAAGGCACTGCTAGGATAAATGTCTACCTTTTTCTTGGGAGAAAAGAGTACAGAGACGACTTTCTGAGGCCTTTCGGCACCATGCTTAAAAGTGGAGGCATTTGATGCTTCCGTGGCTGGACAAGTTGCTCAGGCCAAGAATTCAGCTGAGGATGGGGATATTGGGAAGAAATGCCATTTTTGTTCTGCCCTTGACAAAGGAAGGTATTATCTCTCCAGTGCAGACACTGCCAGGCCCACCATTTTGTGAAAATCTGGAGGTCACCATTCATGTTAAAATCCATGTGAGCACTGCCTGTAGGACTGTGCTCTGCAAAGCCTGCCTGACACTCCTAGCTATGAGAAGTGACTGAGATCCCTTGACACTAGGACTAAGGGAGGCCAAATTTCCAATGGGCTGAAAGAAATGAGTCAGAGGATTACGGGTGATTAAAATATCTCCTCTGCAGATAGGATATAAGCTAGACTACATGAAGAAGAATGCAACATCAGTATTGGAGGAAAATTCATTAACAACCTGCAATATGCAGATGACACAACCTTGCCTGCTGAAAGTAAAGAGAACTTGAAGCACTTACTGATGAAGATCAAAGACTACAGCCTTCAATATGGATTATACCTCAACATAAAGAAAACAAAAATCCTCATAACTGGACAAATAAGCAATGTGATGGTTGAGATTGTGTGTCGACTTCGCTGGGCCATGATTCTCAGTGTTTTAATGTAATCACTCCCATGATTGAATATACTGTGAGTAGCCAATCAGATGAAAGGGAGTCTCCTTGGGGGTGTGGCCTGCATCTGTATATAAGCAGACGTTCTGGCTTTTTGCTCTCTCTGGATCCTGCGTCTGCTTCCTGTCATCTCATCTCCCATTCTTAGGACTTGAGCTGTCAGCTTATCTGCAGAACCTGGGATTCGTCTATCTGCACAGCCTGTGAGCGGGAGCTCTGCTCTCCGACCTTCCGATATTGGGCTTGCCAGCTTCTGCAGCTGTGTGACTTGGGAGAGGCCTCTACCCTGATCCATGGACTTGGGACGTTCTAGTCTCTGCAATCACATGAGCTGTTTCTTGATATAATCTCTCTCTCTATGTATATTTATACACTTTACTGGTTTTCTTTCTCTAGAGAACCCAGCCTAAGACAAGCAACATCATGATAAATGGAGAAAATATTGAAGTCATTAAGGATTTCATTTTACTTGGATTCACAATCAACGCCCATGGAAGCAGCAGTCAAGAAATCAAATGATGTATCATGTTGAGCAAATCTGCTGCAAAAGACCTTTTTAAAGTTTTAAAAAGCAAAGAAGTCACTTTAAGGACTAAGGTACGCCTGACCCAAGCCATAGTATTATCAATAACTTCATATGCATGTGAAAGTAGGACAATGAATAAGGAAGACCTAAGAAGAATTGATACATTTGAATTATGATGTTGGCAAAGAATACTGAATATACTCTGGACTGCCAAAAGAACAAACAAATCTGTCTTGGAAGAAGTATAGCCAGAATGCACCTTAGAAGTGAGGATGGCGAGACTTCATCTTATGTACTTTGGACATGTTATCAGGAGGGACAATTCCCTGGAGAAGCACATCATGCCTGGTAAAGTAGAGGGTCATCAAAAAAGAAGAAGACACTCAATGAGATGGATTGACACAGTGGATGTAACAATGGGTTCAGACGTAGCAACAATTGTGAGGATGGTGTGGGACTGGGCACAGTTGTACATAGGGTCACTATGGGTCAGAACCAACTTGATGGCACCTAACAACAACAACAGACAAGATTGCAGGGAAGACTTGGAGGCTTCCAGTGGTGCAATGGAGCAACTCACACTAGCTTGGGAGACCTGAAAGAAAAAAGCCCTAATATTGACTGAGAGCTTAGATATGCTCGGTACAAGTAACTTTACATGTATTATCTTGTTTACATCTCAGAAGATATGAATTGAGTACTATTATTCTATTTCCATTTTCACAGAAGAAGCCCCTGAGATGCAGAGAAGCATGAGCTGGAAGCGACAGGCCCATGGTGCAAAATGCAGGTCTACCTGAGTCCAGAGCCCTCGTTTTTAACTGCTATGCCATGCTGCTGAGCACACAGTTGGGATTTTAACAAATACTAAGGAGAGAAAATAGGAAGTTATGATGCAGTTTGCCTAAGAGATGCTTCCCCTGAATGGCCCTGGCTGGTAGGCATCGTTTTACTTTTGGGGGGCTTTGACACCCCTCTGGCACCATTGGGTCACACTACAGCACCCCATCATGCTGTTTCAGATTTTAAAGTGCACCCACTAACTCTGTGCTCCAGACACAGTCTTATTCCTGCCCTCATCTTCCATTTATTCACCCAGCCACTCATTAAACCAACTTATTCCTGGGAAAGGCGTACTGTGTGTACGTAGAATAATAGCAATATGAAACCTAACTCCTAAACCACATGTTTCACTTTGTTGCTTGTTAATTTTTACAATGTAGCTGTTGGTTTGGGCTGAGACCTCGCTTTTCTGTTAACCACAGGTTTTCGTCTCTGTGGATTTCCTGTTTGAATCATTCCAACTGAACAGGAGCAGCTCTCCAGCACTCAGGTAGAGGGAGCCTCCCTTGGGCAGCCTTGGTCCTTCAGTATCAGCCATTTTTACAGTGCCTTGCTGTGGGCCAGGGCTCTGCTAAGTATAGGAGACACAGCAGAGATTGAGATGGCCGATACCCCCAAGGAGTTTACAATCTAGTATCGAGGATTAGTCCAATTAATGTAGCTTAGACCAGACAAGAGCCAATGTGATGGCAAAGATAAGGCTAAGAGGGTATTTGGGAGCCAGATCATGGGGAACATTGAAGGTCATATGACAAGTACGGATTGTGTTTAAGCAAATGGTGGTCACTCCGGATTATCGTGTGCACAGAACTGTGTTTTAGAAAGACAACCGGTAAGTGGTCATTAGGGTCTGGAGGTTGGGGGTGACTTAGGAGACTGTTGTAGGAGTGAAATGAGAAGTAATAACGGCAATGGGAAAGGAGAGGAAGGATCAGGTGCAAAAGGTAATTCAGTGAGACACCAGGATTGGCTGAAGATGACTCTGGGGTTTTCAACTGGGGTGATTTTGAGGACATCACCACAGTGTCAGAGACAAGAACCAAGGAGGGAAGGGAGGAAGCTTTTTGACCAGTTGAGTTTGAAATTTTGGTGAATCATTCAAGTGAAAACTTCCAACTGCCTGGTGGAAATGTGGATCTGGTTAGATAGAGAGCTCAGAGCCAGGAGCATGTGTTTTGGATTTCTCTGGATGGAGGTGAAGCCAAAATTTCAAGAGAAGAAGAGAATCTTACAGGGCAACATGAAAGGAGCTATTAGAGAGTGAGAAAGGGAATAAGTAGAATTTGTTGTTGTTAGCTGACATCAAACTGGCCCCTGACTTATGGTGACCCCATGCATAAAAGACTGAAAAGCTGTCCAGTCCTGTGCCATCCCCATGATAGGTTATGGGTTAGACCATTGTGATCCGTAGGGTTTTCATTCACTGATTTGTTTTCAGAAATAGATTGCCTTGACTTTCTCGCTGGTATGTCTTAGTCTGGTAGCTCTGCTGAAACCTGTTCAGCATCATAGCAACATGTAAGCCTCCACTGACAGACAGGTGGTAGTTATGCATGAGGTGCATTGGCCAGGAATCAAACCTGAGTCTCCTGCATGGAAGGTTAAAATTCTACCACTGGACCACCACTGCCCCTAGCAAAGCTTAGGACTCCATAAGCCAAGGGGGAGAGACCTTGGAGGAGGGGTAGTCAGTGTGCTAGAAGATATAGAACAGTAAAGGAGGGTGAGAAATGTGGACAGGCAATTGGATTTTACAATTAGAAAGATATTGGTGACATCCTTGGAGACAGGAATTTTCATAGGTGGTAGCATCAGAAGCCAAGCACTGAGGCATGGGTGAAAGGTTCAGAAATGCTGACTGTATTTTACTAATGTACTAATTTGTTGAACATACGGTTACTGGGTGCCTAATGTGTCCCAGGCACTGTACAGAGTAAGCGCTCAGATACCACAGGGAACGACACAGAGACTTTTTTCTTTTACAGAGCTTGCAACTCAATAGAATCCATACACATTAAATGCTTAATTACTAAAAGTTTATTTCATTACATTGTGATATCTCAGTCAGGGGATCAGGAAAAGCTTCCTTGAGGAAGTGACATCAAAACTGAGATCAAGCAGGAGTTAATCAGGTGAAGAGAGGCAGGAGAATTGAGGGGAGGTGAGGAGGGGACAGAGGAGAAGGTCCTGAGATGGAAAGGAGCTTGGTTGGGGGCGGGGACGACTAAAGGGAGTTCCTTGTGACTGGAGCTCCATAAATGGGAGGGAGTGGGTCCCTTTGGAAGTTTGTCAGTGAAGCCAAGATAGAGATGAGGGGATTTAAAGTAGTAAAAGCCTAAGTGAAGTTGTTATGATACGGGAGAGTCAGTGTGGGGAGTAGAATTCCAAGAAAGCCCTATGATCTCCATCCACCCCGTGGTGTTAATGCCCTGAATAATCTGATCCCCTTGAGTGTGGGCAGAACCCGTGACTTGCTTCTAGCCAATAGAATATGGCAAAGGCAATATAGAATGTCACTCCCATGATTGCATTGTTATACAAAACATTGTCTTAGCAGAAGATGCCATGCTGTGAGCTGCCTGTAGAGGGGGCCACATGGCAGGGAACTGCAGGCACCTCTGGAACCTGATGGAGACCTCCAGTTGAAAGCCTGTAAAAAGGGGAGGTCCTCAGGCATACATCTGCAAGGAAGTAAACTCTGCCAACAACCTGCATGAGCTTGGAAGAGGATTCCTCCCCAGTCAAACTTCCAGATGAGAGCACAGCCCCAGCTAAGCCATGCCCAGATTTCTGACCCACAGAGACTGTGAGATAATAATTGCGTGTTGTTTACAGCCTCTAGGTTTGTGGTTGTTTGTTATGCAGCAGTTGAAGACTAATATACTCAGTATATTTTTATGCTAAAGTGTTGGAAGCTATGGGGATGGAATACTTGAAGATGTGATAGGAAAATGTAGGCAAAGGCTACCAGCTCTGAGGACCAGTGATTAACTGGACAAGGTTGTAGAGAAGGCAGAAGGGGGATGAATCAAAGAGGGAGAATTTGGGAAGGAGTTAGAGAAGAGACATTGATTCTCAGATGTTTTTATGTATTTCCTCAGTTTCACTTCCATTCAAAAGGGACTCTGCTTTGAGAGATTTCTCCCCTCACTCCACCCCATTAGACCCTTCCCTATAGCTCTATGACTCAATAAGAAATGCTGACCTGTTTGGGTTTCATTTTGTTTGAAAATATTATACTTACATTAAAGAAAATTAAATACTTCAAGTCCACTTTGTATAATTTTCTAAATTAAAAAAATAATTTGTCCAGAATTCTACTATCTGAGCATTCATACTGTTGTTATTATTTTGTCATTTTTTCCAGCCTCTTGACATGCAAACATACCTTTGTATAGTTGTAATCACAACTATCTATAAAACTGTAATTACTGTTTACATTTTGTGATTACAGAATTTATACACATTCCTTGTAGAGAAAATGTACCTAGAATGTGGAATTTTCTCTTACCATAAACATTTTTCCATGTTGTTTCATAATTTTTGTTGTTATTTTATGTTTGCCTAATAGTTCATCAAATTGAAATAATTTATTATTTGTAGATTGCTACAATTGTTAAATTTCTAGATCACGTTTCAAAGCCATCTTTATGCAAATAACTTTTTAAAATTCTTTTGAGGAGTTTCATTAGGATAACTTCTTCTAAGTGGAGTTATTGGGGTAAGGAAATAAACATTTTTATGGCCCTAGATATATATTGGAGCCCTGGTAGTGTAGTAGTTAAGAGCTACAGTGACCTATGGCTGCTAACCAAAAGGTCAGCAGTTCGAATCCACCAGCTGCTCCTTGGAAATCCTATGGGGCATTTCTACTATGTCTTATAGGGTTGCTGTGAGTCAGAATTGATGCTATGACAATTTTTTTTTTAGCTACATATTATATATACCCATTAAAAAATAAACCTCCAAAAGTAATTGAAGTGCTGCTGTTCTCTGTTTCCCAGAGTAAGCAGTGATTTGAAATGATTCTTTTAGGATTTACCCCTATGACAGTTGATTGGACAGTGATTTAGGAAGATGACCCTCTTAGAGCATGGAGGTATAATTCTCAAAGACCATCCGTTCATCCATTCATCAATCAACCTATCCATTTGTCCATATTCTTCCTTCCTTCCTTCCTTCTTTCCATCCATTTGTCCATCCATCCACCTATCTATCCAGTCATATCTATCCACCCATCCATCCAGCCATCTGTCAGTCCATCCTGCCTTCCTTCCATCAGTTCATCCTTTTATCCATCTATCATTCCTCCCATCCTTCCACCCATCCATGCAATCATTCATCCATCCATCCACTATTGGCCAGCATAGTGCTTCCACCACTATTGAGGCAAAGTTACCAGGAGTATTCCCTTCATTATTCTACACATAACCCTGAAGTTGTCTTTCTTTCTTTCCCTTCTCAAGCCTGTCTTTGATATTCACTTTAATTTATACATATGAAGTATTAAAAAGCAGAGACGTCACTTTAAGGACTAAGGTGCACCTGACCCAAGTCATGGTATTTTCAATCAACTCATATGCATATGAAAGCTGGACAATAAATAAGGAGGACTGAAGAAAAATTGATGCATTTGAATTATGATGTTGGCAAAGAATATTGACTATACCAGGGACTGCCAGAAGAATGAACCAATCTGTCTTAGAAGAAGTACAGCCAGAATGCTCTTTAGAAGCAAGGATGGTGAGACTTCATCTCACATACTTTGGACATATTATCAGGAGGGGCCAGTCCCTGGAGAAGGACATCCTGCTTGGTAAAGTAGAGGGTCAGCAAAAAAGAGGAAGACCCTCAATAAGATGGATTGACACAATGGCTGCAACAATGGACTGAAACATAGCAACAATTGTGAGGATGGTGCAGGACCGAGCAGTGTTGTGTTCTGTTGTATGTTGGGTCACTATGAGTTGGAATTGACTCATGTATACATACATACATATATATATATATATATGTATATATGGGGAGAGAGAGAGAGAAAGAGATTTATATCAAGGAAATGGCTCATGCAGTTGTAGAGGCTGGAGTCCCAAGTCCATAGATGGGGCTGGAGATTTCTCCTGACTCACATAGCTGCAGGGGCTGGGAACACAAGATTGTCAGGTAAGTTGCTAGCTCAAGTCCCAACAACTGGAAATCAGGTGAAGAGCCAGCTGCAGGATCCAGAGCAAGTAAAAGCCAGTGAGCTTTACCAGAAAGTCCACAAATATTAGACGTAGGCCACACCCCCAAGGAAACTCCCTTTCAACTGATTTGTTGCTCATAGCAGATCTCATCATGGAGGTGATTACATTATATCAGATCTCATTATGGAGGCGGTTACATTATTACATAGCTGTCAAACTATATAACTGCCAGACTACTGAGAATCATGGCCCAGCCATGTTGACACACACCCTTAACCATCATAGGAAGAAAGTGAAGAGAAACAGAAACCATAGACTGCTGGATCTTGTGGTCAGACTGGAAGATAGACTATTTCTTTCTCCTTGCCTTCTTCCTTCCCTCCTTTCCTTCCTCTTTCTATTATTCCTTCCTTCCCTCCTTTACAATATTTCTGGACCAAACAATAGTAACTAAATTACTGTATTTTTACACACATAATGCACGCCTTCTGCATTTGTTTGCCAACCACACCCTCCCATCTGTGACGTCTTTTCGTAGGTGTGCTACACTAATTATTTTTACAGCAACATGTTAAAAGAAATAGCATAGTGGGTGAACCTCCAACTTTTCCCACCAACATATATATGCCAGCTTTTACATCCTTAAAAGAAGAAAATGAGTAGATTAGGGTTCTCTGAAGGCTTCTGCTTATTCTCATGACCAAATGAATATTTTTGGATACAATTGCTTTGGTTCCCATTACAGTCTTCTATGAGAGTCCCTGGGTGGCACAAGTGGTTAAGTGCTTAACTACTAGCTGAAAGATTGGTGGTTTGAACCAACCCAGAGGCACGTCAGAAGTCAGGCTTAGTGCTCTGCTTCTGAAAGGTCACAACCATAGAAAACCCTATGGAACACATGGGGTCACCATGAGTCAGAATTGACTCAATGGCAACAACGACAACAGTCTTCTACAACAGAGACACCACTCTGTCTGGAACTAAATGCATTATGTGTCTAGTACTAGGTGACCTGACACCATCAGTGCTAATTGTTTCCATTCTTAACTAGATCCGAACATTTATTCAAAGTACTCTTCATCCTCCTGCAAATGTCTTTCCCATTTGCTCTTTGGAGCCATTTATTTTATTTGCCTGTCTTCTCTCAGTTTCTTTCTTCCATTCTTTTCCTTACACCTTAACATTTTTAGTCTTAATAAAGCTCCCAACTTGTCCTAGTTTAGATGAAGTCTCTTCTAAGACACACTTTTCTCCATTTACTTTTTTGTGCAGTTTTTCTCTTTTAAGTAATCCCGACTTAATACAAAAAAACTAGATCACCAACTCTGTACTTTGTGTTTATGTACAAGGCACTGTGGTGGGTGACTTTGTGGAAAGAACACTTGGTTTCTGTTCACAAAGAGCTTGCAGGATATTTGAGAAGAGGACGTGTGTGCAAATGAAAGCTTCCAAAAAAAAAAAACAACCCAGAATTAAAACAAAACAAAACAAAAACAACATCCCTACAGTGTGGTATATTTCTGTGTATATAGCAGTTACTTTACTAATCTGATTTCTTCACTAGACTGTGAGGTCTCCTTGAGAGCAGGAATTTCATCTGTCTAGGTTTTACTTAGCTCTTAATAATTTATTAATGCAGAAAAATCTTTATCATATGTCTTCTATTTGCCTGGCACTGTGTTAAGCTAGACAGCAGTAGATAGGTTGGTGAAGCCTGAAAGTTAAACTGTTAAGGTTTTCAGAAGAGGAAGAAAGAGATGACTATAGGTTAGGGTGGTTAAGGAGGTGAAAATTGAGAATATGTAGCATTTGGCCATGTGAGTGAAGAGTGGCCAGAGAGGGTGCTTTCCAGACAAGACAAGCTGTATCAACAAAAACATGGAAGGAAGCTGGGTAGTGCAATACATATCCTGGGGGTTGTGAGTAGACTAGTCCAGCTAAAGTGGAAGGTTTGTGTTGAGATGTCTCAGAAGATAAGGATGGAGAAGGAAGTAATGGGCCTTCTTTCTTATGTCTTTTGTGTTGGAGAAACTCCATGCTTGTTCACCCACACTTGCACTCATTGCCAACTTTCTCATCTGCTTTTAAGCAGTTTCTATTTCTTTTTTTTTCTTTCTTTCTTTATTTTTTTAATTGTACTTTAGATGAAGGTTTACAGAACAAATAGTTTCTCATTAAACAGTTAGAGTACACATATTATTTTATGACAATGGTTAACAACCCCATGACATGTCAACACTCTCCCTTCTCAAACTTGGGTTCCCTATTACCACCTTTCCTGTCCCCTCCTGTCTTCTAGTCCTTGTTACTGGACTGTTGTGCCTCATTAGTCTCATTTTGTTTTATGGGGTTGTCTAATCTTTGTCTGAACAGTGTACCTCGGGAGTGACTTCATCACTGAGCTAAAAGGGTGTCCGGGGGCCATACTCTTGGGGTTTCTCCAGTCTCTGCCAGGCCAGTAATTCTGGTCTTTTTTTGTGAGTTAGAATTTTGTTCTATGTTTTTCTCCTGCTCTGTGCAGGACCCTCTGCTGTGATCCCAGTCTGAGCAGTCAGTGGTGGTAGCTGGGCACCATCTAGTTGTACTAGACTCAGTCTGGTAGAGGCCGTGGTAGTTGTGGTCCATTAGTCCTTTGGACTAATCTTCCCCTTGTATCTTTGGTTTTCTTCATTCTTCCTTGCTCTCGAAGGGGTGAGACCAGTGGAGTATCTTAGATGGCTTAAGCAGTTTCTATTTCTTACTGGCCCCTTCTATCATTTTCATTCTCCTTAAGGATTAGAACTGGATTTCTGCAGACATATCAGATTTCAAGTTCTAGTATAATGCTCAGATACTGTGTTTCTAATTAAAACATCTGGTTTACTTCTGCATAAACCTGTCTACTCTCTAGAAGCTCCATGTTTACAAAAGACTCTTGACCACTTTACATATTTTACAACTCTCTTTGCTTCTGTTCTCATACAGAAAATTCTCGCCATCTCGTTTCTCTCAGCTAAAACCCTTAATAATTGTTTAACGTCAGAGGGAATTTTTAAAGCTCATTCACCCAACCCCTTCATTGCACAGATGATAAAACTGAGACCCAGAGAGTACAGTAATTTGCTCAAGTCCACATTGCTGACTTATTTATTCATTAATTTGCCCTTTTGTTCATTCATTTAGTGAACCATTTAAGAAGTGTTTACAAAGGCCACGTGCTGCTGCAAATATGAATAGACTTGAGGAACTCACATTCTAGTGGGACAGACTTAGAAATAGATAATTACAACCCATGATAAGTGCTGTAATAGTGACATGAACAAAGTGAGGAGGAAGGGGCCCACTTTGTCCTGGGGAGCCGGGGAAGACTTCACAGAGAAGGTGTATTTAGAACTGGATCTCGAAAGACTAGTAACAGGCCAGCCAGGCAGAGATGAAGCAAGGGCATCCGGAGCAGGGGGAAGAAAGGAATCACAAAACGGGGAGGGGAGTTCTGGGAATGGTTCCAAGTACATTGTAGCTTGAGGGTCATTGTCAAGGAGTGATGTGAGATAAGGTCACAGAGGAAGGTAGGGGTCAGAGTGTGAAGCTCAAGTGTGCCCTACCAAGGCAGTAATGAGCTTGTGGAGGTCTTTAATCAATAAGTGTCCTGGTTTAATTTCTTCTTTAGTATGATAATGTCTATGATAATGTGACAGATGAAAAGGATTATTAGAGACTGATAGTAGAGAGACCAGTAAGAGGATTGATACTTAAAATACATCCTGATGAGGTCCTGGATTAATCTGACAGCAATGGATTTGTAGAAGGCATATCTGAGGTAAAATGGACAGGATATGGTCACCACACTCATCTGTGGGGTGAGAAAGAAGGAAGAGAAATTTTTAGCTGGATGAGCTGGTTGGAAGGACACCTTTAGATTAAGGATACTGGTATGAGTGGAGAGTGAAGGAGGAGATGCTGCACTTGAGTTCCTTACAGTCCTTCCAGGAGGAGGGGGCAGTGGGGAGCTGGAGACTTGGGTCTGGATGTTCAGATCTGGTGCCATCACATGAGAAGCAGGTGCACATGGCAGGGATGCACCCACAGTGAAATCTGCTTCTCCTGGCCCCACACTCCAGTCCTGAGCAACATGCTGCTGACCACGCCTTCTCCATCAAGATTCCAGTTTTTACTTGGTTCTGAATGGGGTGAGGGGAATCAACTACATAGCTTCCCTCACTGCAGCTAAGACCATGGAGTCTTTGTTTTTTGTTTCTAAAGTCGTTTCCCAGGACTGATGGCACCCCAGGACTCTGGGGGAGGGTCTGTCAGATAGAGTTTATTTATTTAATGAAGAGGAACGTAATAATTTGATTTTCTTCCCCCCTGCCTCTTTATTTTTCTAACTCCTTTTCCTTGCCTGGGCTTTGCAGGGTGGGAAATGGGACAGCAACTCAGCCAAAGCATTCTTGAGTACTTAATTCTTCAACTGTTTTATGAGCCTGCCTGGTTTATGTAGCTAATCTCTTTTCTGCTTGTCCCTGGAGGGGTGTGTGTGTGTGTGTGTGTGTGCGTGCGCGCGTGTGTGTTGGGGAATGAAGGTGGGACAGGATGGCCATGGGCAGGGGGCCCAGTCCAATCAAGAGAACTGAAAGCCTCATAATGTCTGGAGAGCCTGTCTGGACTCTGACTGTTCATTCCTTATAGCCTGCTCTTTTCTCAGTTCTGTTTCTGTGTACATGCTCCGTGCCTTCCTGCTAAGCCTGGGGAGCTTGGTGAATGCTTTGTCTCAAGGTCTACTGTGAGGTTTGAGGACTCTAGCAATGTGTAGAGACGTGGTTACAGGGTTTGGCCATCAGTGGGCATTCTTGTGTTCACAGGGGCCACATTTTATCCAGAGCAGACAATAATAGCTGCATGCCTATGAACGAAAGTCATTCCTAGGCTGCCTGCCTCCTTCATCCTTAGAAGCATGCTGACTGCTAAGAAATATCTGCTGGATTTTCTGCTGACCCAGATTCCAACTTGCTGCTGCTCTTCGCTCCCTGGAAGAACTGTGACCAAGTCACATGCAGCATCCTCTTCAGGCCGTAACATAACGACAGCCTTCCCGGCCAGCCCAGCAAGCTCAACGTCTTAACTGGAACTTCTTTAAAGGACTTCTGATCAAGGAGTCCTGGAAGTGTGCACAAGTGGGGGAGGGGTCTTGGAATCCAGGAAATGGGAGTGGTGGTAATACCTCTGATAGCAGGCCTTTTTCTCTCTGTCCGAAAACAGACCGTGACTCTGTCAGTCTGAAGTTTCCCACATGTCTTACCTTTGGGAAGTATTTACCTTGCTGGTTGACTGGAAGCAGGAAAATAATATTTTGGCTGGCTAAGTAGGTGCTACGTTCTGTGTGAAGCCAGCGTGCATTGTCTTATTTAACTTGACAGGTCCTCAAAATATAGGTATTATCAGTATTATTATTCACTTTGTACAGATGAAGAAACTGAGGATCAGAGGGTTAAACAATATGTTCAACGTGGTTCTGCTGACAAGTGTTGCGCTGAGACTGGATTCCCTGTACCCCCATGCTGCAGCACTGCGTAATTTTCACAGCATTTTCTCATACACTCACATATCAGATTCCCCACCACAAAAATGTGAGGGCTGGCCAGTTATGAATATCACCATTTGACAAATGAGGAAACTGTGGCAAAGGAAGGTTAAGTGACTTGGCCAGAGTCACAGAGCTAATTTATAGTAGAAGCAGAATTCGATTGTGATCTCAGGATCACATTTTTCCTGATACTCTAAACTGCTGCTCTTTCTTTCGCTGCTGTACTCAATCTTATTCCTGGATCTTGTTTTGTGAAGGATGGAAAACTCCCCTGTGCTAATCTCGGATCTTAAAGTGTAACTTAAAGAACCTCAGGGAAAACAAATCAGCGACCCTGCTTTCCTTTGAGGCTACAGAATCCATCTCGGAATTACGGTCATTGTATGTAAGATGGTAACCTGATCAAAAACATATTTATAGAGGATTAACAAGCCTGTAATTGCTGTAAATCTCCTTCCTGGTCATTAAAACCTTGAAATATGTTTCCAGGAACAATGCAATTATTTATATAATAATTGCCCGAGCAAAATAGAATTAAATGCATATTTGGTGAGTGTGGATTTCAAGCTGTGCCCCTGGTAGCGAGAACCTGGGATTGTGGGGGTGGGACAGAGGGAACAATGAAGTTCTCTCAAAAAGCAGAGTGAGCGAGCAGGCCCACGTGGGAAGTCAGCAAGGCTTCCAGCACCGCATCCCCACCCTGCTGAGCCTCACTAGGTGTTTGCCCTGACTTTTCACTTGGTGGCCATGCCAAGTATTTTCCCTGTGTTTCCAGATGTACCTGAAGTGTTTGCTGGGTGACAGTCAAGGCAGAAGAGGCAAGGCCATCAATGCCAGCGCATTAACTTGCCACCCCTTGCCCTGCCCCTGCCAGCTCTTTGGACTTGATGTTTCAGTGATATAGATAAGAGCAATTACCTAAGAGTATTGCTTTGTGGGGGCAAGGTTCTTAACCACCGTAGGATTGTTGGCATTTTGTGACAGAGTTTGACTGTCACTGTGCTAGAGTTGTCCCTACACTGAGATAGAATTGGTGAAACAATAAGCCATTCAATAGATGTTTTTTTCTACCCCAGCTTTGACCATGTGGTCTTACTTATACACTCCCATATGGAGGGTCCTACATTATTTATTTATTCACTCATCCATTAAACAGGTATTTATCAAGGTCTTACTAATTGCCAAACATTATTCTAGGCACTGAGTGGGAGTTATAAGTGGGCAGAATAAGCTACCCACTACTGGTGTGATGTCAAGGTGTGGGAAAAGCCTTAGACTAAGCTGTTCCCACCTATTCTTGTTTCATTCATTCATCTTTTCAACAAGTATTTATTGAACACTTATTATGTGCCAGGACCTAGTCTAGATGCTGGCCCTGTGGCAGGGAACAAAACAAAGTCCTGCCCTGGTGGAGCTCATGTACTTGAAGGCTGACACCACTCATCAAAGTGGATGCAGAACCTTTTCTTAATAAACTTTGTTATGCCATTTGGCCCACATGTCCCCTGAAAGCATGGTTCCCAGGCCCCAGCCCCAGCTATTCTGTCCCTTGAAGTGTTTGGTTGTGTTCAGGAAACAGCTTTTGCTTTAGCCCAGTTGTGCTGACTTCCCTGTATTGTGTGTTGTCTTTCCCTTAGGAACATCTTTATTAAACAAATTTATTGGAAGTATGTAAGAAGGACTGGACTCCCTTAGGAACATCTTTATTAAACAAATTTATTGGAAGTATGTAAGAAGGACTGGACTAAGTTTTCATACTGCTTCTGTCAGCATGTGTGGGTCTTTGGACATGTGGCTTTACCTCTCTGGCTCTCATATCCTCATATTCAAAAGCTCATTTTGAGCTCTCAAGTGTGCCTTATTCCACTTACTTGACAGAGAGGCTAAAGACAGGGAATGTTAAAGTGAAAGCTTTTTGTTATAATTATTACCAAATAAAATCAACATGAGATGAAGACAAAGTCCTCTCACTTTATAAAATCTGGAAATAATAATAGATTTTACTCTGTTATAAATTGATGCATGCCTGGGACCGAAAAAGTGGGATCCATAAGACCAAAAGAGGCAGAAAGAGAAGCTTTAAACTCAACAAAGGGCACAAATGAGCCCCCAACCCCACCCCTGCAATCAAGCGTGTCTGCAGGGTTAATCTGTGTACCACTTATCTCTCAAGTTCTAAAACAGTGTGATAATTGCTAACATATTTCAGTACTATGTGCCAGGCATTGTGCTCAACAGTATACTGGTATACTATCATTTAATTTTCACGGCAGCCTTATAAAGTAGGCATTATTATTGTTTTCATTTTACAGATTAAGAAACTGAGGCAGACAAAACTTCAGTAACTTGCCTCAAGGTCAACAGCTAGCAAGTGACAGAGATGGATTTCAAACCCAGGCAGAGTAACTCCAGGGCCAGCACTCTTTTAACTGCTATACAACAAAGCCCTTTGTTCTATGATTCTAAATTGTGTATTTATGACTTGAGCATAGTGTGTGCATTGCTCCCAGAACTATAGATTAGGAAGTGGTCGGAAGTCGGGTAAGAGTAGGGAGTAGTTTATCATCAATGAAGGAAGAACGAATTCTTGAACCATGTTGTGATTTTGCAAGAGAATTTTTTTGGTGAGTCAGATTGCTTAGTTATAGTGGGCCCAGCCATTGGGATGGGTAGTGCCAAGCCCAGGCACAAGACCCAGACCCTATTCTCTACGTCCTTCTTTGTTGATGACAAGCTGTAGTGGCAGTTTTCAGAGCCTTGGTTTTCTATGGTGATCTGTTCCTTGGTTCTCAGTGGGTTGCTGGCATAGAGAAAAATAACCAGAGAAAGCAAATGAAGAAAGGAGTCTTTATTTGTCTCCTTTAGAGGTGGAGCTGAAGGGTGATTTAAGGAGGCAACTCCATCTCCTTGTCATTCAGAGGCAAGAATAGTCAACATTTACCCAACTACATGGGTTAGCAGTTCTGAGGGAAGTTCAGGTTGATCCCAGCTCTCCATGGTCAGGTTTCTAGGTTTGCTTTATGAGCAATAAATTTCCCCATGAGGTTGGTCTTTTCATGTTATAGGAGAAAGTTTCCTTACAAAGTTTCTCCCCAGGCCCTCAGATTGCCCCCAAACTCTTGGGAAATATATTCCTTCTGCATTCCTTGTAACTTCCTTTCCTCCCATGTAGCCTCTCCTATCCTCTATTAATAGCTCCATTCTAGTTTTTCTCCTTCTCCATCCACCCCTCTCCAACTTGTGATCCTAAGAAGCTTTGTTTTCCTAGAGTCATCATTTTGAAAATTTTGCTTCCTACTCGAGGAACTGCTTTATGGGTAAGACAGGGAGGGCATCTTGGTATTTATTCCTAATATGGCGGGGTGGGCTGGGGGCGGGGGGACACAAAAACCAAAAACATCTATGAGTGGGAATAGAGCTTAGATATAATCTAGCTAGACCTACACTCCAACACAAAGATTGACTCTGCAGGGTTTTATGTCAAGTGATCATCTAATTGCTGTTTAAACACCCTCAATGTGGAACAGCCAATTTAGCTTTCAGACAATTCTGTTAGAAACTTTTTTGTTATGATGCAGAAATGCAGTTCCCCACCCATTAGCCCCATTTCTGCCTCATTCATGTGACAAGTCTTCAAAAATTTGAAGATCACTTTCATGGCTTTTGCCTCATTACCCAACCAAAACATTCTTTATCAAGGCTACAAGTCACGTTCTTTCACTGATTCCTTAGGTATTATCAACACTCCTCTTGAACGGTGATGTCTGAAAGTGAAGCAAGGTATATTCCAGGCGTGTTCCATTAATATATCCTTAGAATATGTCGGTTTTTTTGTTTGGAGCCTCATTCCTCCGTTAAACTTTAAGGAAATTAAATCCTTAAGTTTTTCTCACTAATACCACTTTTTATACACATTCCCTTCATGGTCAAATAGTCATAGCAACGTGGTCCTCTTTACTGATAAGAGGCAGTCTCTGACTGAGATGACCACCTGTGCTGTCCCTGCAGATGAATGGTTAGATGTATGAAGGCTTGAGGCCTTCTGCTGTTCTGAGATTGGCTTAATCACTAAGTGAAGTGACCACCTGAGTGAACCCTTGATCGGAGCCAAGGGACTGCGGTGATGGAAAAAAGGCTATTGTCTCATTAGATATTTAGCAGAATAAGATCAGGGTACTTTAATGTGTGTGAAAACCAAGTAGAATTTTCCAGAGAAGCCAGGGAGAGAATACCCATAGTCAGGAATGGGTAGAATCCAGTGACTGCCTTTCCATTTGTTGATAGGATGGGAAGAAAGTTAAAGGTAATATCTCCTCTCTGAGCTTGTTTTGTTTAACCCATTAGCATTTAGTGAATAATTTATTGCTGTTAGTTGCCATTCCCTTGGATTTGACTCATGGTGACCTTATATATAAAAGAACAAAAAGTTGCCTGGTCCTGTACCGTCTTTATAATCCTTCCAATCTAGGGAGCTCATCTTTCAGCAATATATTGGACGATGTTCTGTTGTGATCCACAGGGTTTTCATTGGCTAATTTTTGGAAGTAGACTGCTGGGCCTTTCTTCCTAGTCTGTCTTAGTCTGGAAGCTCTGCTAAAATCTGTCCACCATAGGTGACCCTGCTGGTGTTTGAAATACCAGTTACATAGCTTCCAGCATCATAGCAACACACAAGTTACCACAGTATGACAAACTGACATTTCTCATCCCTGAACTGAAGGTATTTGTGTTGCAATCAGAAAAAATATCCTTAAGTATTCTTAGCTTTCAATATAATTTATCACTGAGAAACTACATGGGAAAGAAAGACAAGGATATGTTCCTAAAGGTCTCTTCTTGAAGTTTCTCAAAAGTAGGGAGATCCTGATTTCTTCCCAGAATTCTCTAGGCATCCCCATAGCCAGATTTAGAAGTCTTGTTCACAAGCTCAAAACAGGGATGGGTATCACCTCCTAACCTCAAGGGAGTAGGAGTTCTGACATAAGTGAGGGGTAAAATACAGCCCCCAGGACCACCCAGTTCAGCACTGTATTAAAGTACTAGTGGGAGAAGTGGAGAGAAGGCGTCTTCTCTCCTCAGCGGTTCCCTCTCCAACATTTGCTTCTTTCTGGTCTCTCCTCATTGCCCCTCCTGCAGGTGGAGTGGACAAACTGGAGAGCCCATACCGTTTCTTGAGACCAGAGGGAAAGGTTGCTTTGAATTTTCTCTAGACTTAGACCTTCATTAAGAGTGGTGAAATGTTCTTAGGCTTGGCATATGGCCTGGTCCAGCTCACCAGGCTGAAGTCTTAGATAATATCAAAGATAATGTCATTGATCCTGAGAACTTTCCTGTCTAATTGGCTTGTTAGGAACGTAGCAGGAGCTAAGGCTGGAAGAAGGCTCAGAGACCTCACTGTCTCTCACCTTTACTGGTAAAGCCTGCCCTAGAGCCATCTTCTGGGTCACCCAAGGACCTACGTCCTAGCACAGGGGCCGGCACCTATTACGCACTGAACCCACATGAGCTCTTGTCATAACTAAGAATCAGATCAGTTTCCTAAAATAGCATTAACCATTCCCAAACATTTTGAATGTAGAGGCCCTGGAAGTATTTGAGGTCACATGAATCACCACTGAGGAGCTATACAGAGATCATTTTTGTAATTCTTGTTCTTGACAGATCTCAAAGCACAAAGTAACATCCTGTAAACCCCCACAGAGCATTAGCAAAGGCCTTGGGAAAAGAACCAGGAACCCTGCCTCGTCCCTTGCTATGTTAGGCAGCAACTCTGCTTTCATTTGCCGGGAACAGCAATCCGACAATGCTTCCCCTGCCGGAGACAAACTTCCCTGCTGAGTCTGGCAGAGATTGGAAGGCAGATGTCAGCCAAGTGGGCTCCATTTGAGTTGGATCCTGGTAAATGTGTCAGGAGCAGGTGAAAGATGTCAAATTTCAAATAAACTGTGCACCAGATGAAAGGTGAGAAGCATAGATGCCCCAAGCTCTACCTTTGGCTGGGTCCGAATTCACTTTCTGCAAGGCAGAAGGAAATACAACACAGATCGCAGAACAGACTCGGAGCAGCCCCTGGGGCTGTGAATTAGGTCTTGAGGGCAGAAGAACGCCAGTCCCCCCACCAGAATGCTGACTTTGGAGGTCCAGCTCCCACTAGTCATGTGACTTTGAGACTCAAAAGAAGTAATTATTTTCACCGTTCTTTTTTTTTTTTTAATTGTACTTTAGGTGAAGGTTTATAGAACAAATAGTTTCTCATTAAACAGTTAGTACACATACTATTTTATGACAATGGTTAACAACCCCACCACATGTCAACACTCTCCCTCCTCGACCTTGGGTTCTTTATTACCAGCTTTCCTGTCCCCTCCTGCCTTCTAGTCCTTGTCCCTGGACTGTTGTGCCCCATTAGTTTCATTTTGTTTTATGGGGCTGTCTAATCTTTGGCTGAAGAGTGAACCTCAGTAGTGACTTCATTACTGAGCTAAAAGGGTGTCCGGGGGCCATACTCTTGAGGTTTCTCCAGTCTCTGTCAGGTCAGTAAGTCTGGTCTTTTTTTATGAGTTAGAATTTTGTTCTACATTTTTCTCTAGCTCTGTCCGGGACCCTCTGTTGTGATTCCTGTCAGAGCAGTCACTGGTGGTAGCCGGGCACCATCTAGTTGTACTGGACTCAGTCTGGTAGAGGCCATGGTAGTTGTGGTCCATTAGTCCTTTGGACTAATCTTTCCCTTGTATCTTTTTTCTTCATTCTCCCTTGCTCCTGAAGGGGTGAGACAAGTGGAGTATCTTAGATGGGTACTCACAGGCTTTTAAGACCCCAGACACTGCTCACCAAAGTAGAATGTAGAACATATTCTTTATAAACTATGTTATGCCAATTGAGCTATATGTCCCCCAAGACCATGGTCCCCACAGCCCTCTGCCCAGCAATTCACTCCCTCAGGGAGTTTGGATGTGTCAGTGGAGCTTCCATGACCTTTCCTTGTACAAGTTGTGCTGGCTTCCCCTTCACCAAAGTTACCACTTATCTATTGTCTATTTAGTATTCCACCTCTCCCCCCACGCCCTTCCCTCCCTTGTAATCATCAAACATTACTTCTTTTTGTGTGGAAACCTTTTCATGGGTTTTTATAATAGAGGTCTCATACAATATTTGTCCTTTGTGATTGACTTATTTCACTCAGTGTAATGTCCTCCATTTTCATCCATGTTACGAGATGCTTCGCAGATTCATCATTATTCTTTATTGTTGCGTAATATTCCATTATGTGTATGTACCATAGTTTGTTTATCCATTCGTCTGTTGATGGGCATCTAGGTTGTTTCCACTTTTTGCTATTGTCTCATTCAGTTCTTAAGTGCCAGCAATATAAAACCAAAAACAATCCAAACTCATTGCTGAGTTGATTATGACTAATGGCCACCCCCTGTGTGTTAGAATAGAATTACTCCATAGGGTTTTCAGTGGCAGTGATCTTACAGAAGTTCACCAGGGCTTTCTTCTGTGGTGCCACTGGGTTGATTCAAACCACCAATTTTTTAGTTAGCAGCCCAGCACCAACCATTTTCCCCACCTAGGGACTTTACAAGCAATAAGGTAGGGAATAAAACACTTTCCTCTTGAGGTGAGGAAGGCTCAAATGACACAGTGTGGGCACATCATGGCTCTGGGTTTGTGCTCTGACCCCTCATCTTGCCCACCAGTCTCCCTGGGATTGCAAGGGGATATCTTTCCCTACTGAAATACACTCCCCCCCGCCAGGTGGAAATGCTCCTCCAGGGGTCATAACTAGGATTCTAACTGCCCGCACCATGCTAGGCTTCCTGTACCCCTAAAGCCTGGCAAACACCTTGGCCTTCATTTCCCTCAGCAGGGTTCAGTTAGTGTGATATTTCCAAAAGAACTTGACTAAAATCTAACAGAAATAAATGAGGAAATTGTGATCTAACTTACAAATTGCATAAGTAAAAAAGTAGCTCTACTTTACTGAACACGTACCACGTGCTAGTCACAAAACTAAGTACTTGACATAAAGCTTTTTTAATTTTTAATAATTTTTTCTGGAAGAAATTATTATGGTCCTTCTTTGCAATCAAGGAACCTGATGCTTAGAGTTGCTAGGCACACAGCTAGGTTAAACCCAGGCTCAGACCCTGCCCTATCTGGCTCCAAAGTCTTTATTTACTCTTTCCTCTATACTATTATTAGATTTCTCATCCAAAGGACATGCATAGAAACAGCAGAGACCTTTATCAGATGCTCAACTCTTCCATGATAACCATGCTCTCTCCCTGGTTTGCAGGCATATTTGGTCAGCCTCTGTGTTTCTTTGCTCCTGCCTCTTAGTAAGTTCATGGGCATAATGGCTTTGTTTGCTTAGTTCAATGCTGTATCCTTATTGCTAAGAATAAAGCTCGGCATATAGTAGGTGTCCATAAATATTTATTGAATGAATCAATAAATGGATTAGTCTCTTGGTAATATTGCATTCTCCCTACCACTCAAAAGCTGGTGTCTCAGTCCTTCTATCCAAGTAGAGATGTCAATTTTCATTTGTAACTCTATCAAAAACTGAGTCCTTCTTCTTAATCTTAGTTTCTGGGTGACCCTACTAGTAGTACTCAACTTACTGATCTCCAGTGAATGAACTGGCCCCTTTGTAGCCAAGGTTACCTGCTTTAACAACCTCCTGAATACTACAGGAGTCCCTGGGCAGTGCAAACAGTTAAGTCACTCAGCTGTTAATCAAAAGGTTGGAGGTTCAAGTTCACCCAGAGGAGCCTCAGAAGAAAGTTCTGGCAGTCTACCTCTGAAAAATCAGCCATTGAAAACGCTGTAGAGTGCAGTTCTACTCTGAGACACATGGAGTAGCCATGAGTCACAGTGGACTCATTAACTGGTTTTGGTTTAGAACACTATAGACTGTATTTTTCACTCAGGTGAATAATGATGGTGATAATGATCATGATGATGATGAATAACTAATATTTATGGAGTGGTTAATATATTCTAGGCATCGTGCTAAGAACTTTACATGCACCATCCCATTTGATCCTTACAACACTCTTTTGACATAGATCCTGCAATTATCCCCATTTCCCAGATAAGAGAAACTGAGACTAAGAAAGGTGCAGCGAGATGGCTAAAGTCATGCATAATTCTTTCTTCCTCCAAAGCTTTAAAACATTTTCTCTTGGAAACTCTAAGTTTTTCTCCCTTTCACCTTATAGAATACACTGTCTTAGAAAAACTCCACCCATCATAGACCTATGATATCATAATACTTTGCAACACTCTACAACAACTATACCATCTGCACCATAAGAACCAGTACCCACTCTGTAGCAGGAGCGGTATCCTTTCACAGGTAGATCTGGAATATCCCACTTGGTGGATGAAGTTGAGCCACCTCCCCTCCTTCCAAGACCCTCCACCAACACTGTATATCTTAACCCACTTCCTTCCTTCCAAAGAACACAGCACTTCCAGAAAGTCTTCAAGCTGTGTAAATTTTGGCTGGATCCCATTCAAAACTAGTACTTTACACTTAATCTGCTTCTAGATGGAGCAATCAGAATCAAGAGGATTTATGAGGCATGTTTTCCTGGAGAATGACCTTTCTCTCATGTCTTATCATTTATTTACAGTCTAATGTCTTCAGTGAAGTTCAGCCCATCCTGGGCCTCCAGTTCTGTGATGCTATCAAATCTCCCCTCACTGCAGGAGTGGGTGTTTTTGGCAATGAAAGGAAGAGATGGGGGCAAAAGTAAAGCATGGGTCCTTGATGTCCTTGGCAACTTAGGGGAATCACTTCTCAGCAACTTGTTATTATGCACTGCCTTACCACCACCTGCTGGGAGTAGATTCTTCTCTGTGGACAGTTTCCTCACCATCACTGGAGACCCCAACTCACCCACTTCTTCTGGCTGCTCATGTTCTGCTGATGGCTGACCCCTGTGTTTAGCATTGGAGATAAAGAAGCAGTGAAGAACAGAGAAGAAGTGTCAGACTTGAGTGAATTCAGTTGGAAAAATAAGCATATGGGATTTATGTAAATCTCCATATTGCCAGTGGAATGGCTTCAAGTCTTTAAAACCTGGAGTGACGTCTGCTGATGCCCAGCTCTTCAAGTTCAAACATTCTATGGCTCTAGAGTGAGCAAATCTGTGCTCCCAGATTTGTTGAGGAAACTTGTCTCCTTCCTCACTTGAACAAAAACATGGATATTCTCTGGTGAAAGTTTCCTTTGCAATTACCCTGAGCCACGCATGCAGACAGACAGTTGTCCTGTATCCTCCCTCCTGGTGTCACTTTGAGATTACCATCATTCTTTTCTCAAGAAAGTGTTTCTTTCAAAGTTCACGATATTCAGTTTTTTGGGTTTGCCCTTCTGTTTGTCTGCTGCAAGGAGAACTATAAATTCTGATTGAAGTCCTGATAATTAGAAAGATAGTTTTACATTCTTCATGACATTTTGTAGTTTTGGGAAAATTGGTTACCAAGAAAACCTGAATGACAGTCCTTGTGAACTTCCCCCCTTGTTAAATGCTTGTGTTTACTTTTTAATGAAATATTTCACACATACAAAAAGAAAATATAGTACATGTAAGCTATAAAAGATAATAAAATAAATACTCCTAGACTCATCACCCAACTTAAGACATAGAGTATTGCCAAAGTCACCAAAGAACCCCTTGTGCCTCTCCCTGTTGCTTATCTCCTTCCCCTCAAAGAAATTTTTTGTTTATTGTGCTCTTGCTTTTCATTAAAGTTTGAAAGTATATTTAGTAAAACAAACATACTTTAGAGTTTTGTGTGCATTTGAAATTTATATGAATATTAGCACACAGGGTTATTTTTTGTGCCCTATCTTTTTGAGATTCATTTGAATTGATGTATGTAGCCATAGTTAAAGGTTTTAGCAGAGCTTCCAGATTAAGACAGACTAGGAAGAAGGACCTGGTGGTCTACTTATGAAAAATTGTCTGATGAAAGCCTTATGAATAGAAGTGGAACTTTTTCTGGTATAGTGCCAGAAGATGAGCCCCTCAGGCTGGAAGGCACTCAAAATACACCTGGGGAGGAGCTGCTTCCTCAAAGTAGAGTTGACCTTAATGACATGGATGGAGTCAAGCTTTCAGGACCTTCATTTGCTGAGGTAGTATGACTAAACATGAGAAGAAACAGCTGCAAACATCCATTAATAATCAGAACATGGAATGTACGAAGTATGGATCTAGGAAAATTGGAAGTCATCAAAAATGAAATAGACCACATAAAGATCGATATCCTAAGCATTAGTGGGCTGAAATGGACTGGTATTGGCTATTTTGAGGTGAACAATCATATGGTCTACTATGCTGGGAATGACAAATTGAAGAGGAATAGCATCACATTCATCTTCAAAAAGAACATTACAAGATCTATCCTGAAGTACGATGCTGATAGTGATAGGATAATATCCATATACCTTCAAGGAAGACCAGTTAATATGACTATTATTCAAATTTACACACCAACCACTAACACCAAAGATGAAGAAATTGAAGATTTTTTACCAGCTTCTGAAAAACCTGAAATTGATCAGAAGCACAATCAAGATGCCTTGATAATTACTGGTGATAAGAATGAGAAAGTTGGCAACAAAAAAAAAAAGGATCTGTAGTTGGAAAATATGGCCTTGGTGACAGAAATGATGCTGGAAATTGCATGATAGAATTTTGCCAAGACAAATGACTTCTTCGTTGCAAATACTTTTCTTCAACAACGTAAATGGCGACTCTACAAGTGGACATCCCCAGATGGAATTCACAGGAATAAAATTGACTACATCTGTGGAAAGAGACAATGGAAAAACTCAATATCATCAGTCAGAACAAGGGCAGGAGCCAACTGCAGAACAGACCATCAATTGCTCATCTGCAAGTTCAAGCTGAAGCTGAAGAAAATTAGAGTAAGTACACAACAGCCAAAATGTCACCTTGAGTATACCCCCTTGAATTTAGAGACCATCTTAAGAGATGATTTGACTCACTGAACACTAATGACCAAAGACCAGATGAATTGTAGAATGACATCATGGACATCATACATGAAGAAAGTAAAAGGTCATTAAAAAGACAGGAAAGAAAGAAAAAAACCAAAATGGATGTCAGAAGAGGCTCTGAAACTTGCCCTTGAATGTAGAGTAGCTACAACAAAAGGAAGAAATGATGATGTAAACCAGTTGAACAAAAGATTTCAAAGGGCAGCTCGAGAAGACAAAATAAAATATTATAACGAAATGTGCAAAGACTTGGAGTTAGAAAACCAAAAGGGACAAACACCCTCTTCATTTCTCAGGCTGAAAGAACTGAAGAAAAAATTCAAGCCTCGAGTTGCGATATTGAAGGCTTCTAAGTGGAAAGTACTCACTCATCTATGCCAAGAAATTTGGAAGTCAGCTACCTGGCCAACCGACTGGAAGCGATTCATATTTAAGCCTACTCTTAAGAAAGGTGATCCCACTGAATGTGGAAATTATCAAACAATATCATTAATATCATATGCAAGTAAAATTTTGCTGAAGATCATTCAAAAGTGTCTGCAGCAGTATATTGACAGGGAACTGCCAGAGATTCAAGCCAGATTCAGAAGAAGACCTGGAACCAGGGATACCATTGCTGATGTCAGATGGATCCTGGCTGAAAGCAGAGAATACCAGAAAGATGTTTACCTGTGTTTTATTGACTATGCAAAGGCATTTGACTGTGTGGGTCATAATAAATTATGGATAACATTGTGAAGAATGGAAATTCCAGAACTCTTAATTGCACTCATGAGGAACCTATATATAGATCACGAGGCATTCGTTCGAAAAGAACAAACGGATACCGTGTGGTTTCAAGTCAGGAAAGGTGTGTGTCATCGTTGTATCTTTTCACTATACCTATTCAATCTGTATGCTGAACAAATAATCTGAGAAACTAGACTATACGAAGAAGAAAGGGGCATCAGGATTGGAGGAAGACTCATTAACAACCTGTGTTATGCAGATGACACAACCTTGCTTGCTGAAAGTGAAGAGGACTTGAAGCACTTACTGAAGAAGATCAAAGACCACAGCCTTCAGTATGGATTAGACCTCAACATAAAGAAAACAAAAATTCTCACAACTGGATCGATAAGTAACATCATAATAAACGGGGAAAAGATTGAAGTTGTCAAGGATTTCATTTTACTTGGATCCACAGTCAACATCCACGGAAGCAGCAGTCAAGAAGTCAAAAGACGCATTGCATTGGGCAAATCTGCGCAAAAGACCTCTTTAAAGTGTTGAAAAGCGAAGATGTCACTTTGAAGACTAAGGTGTGCCTGACCCAAGCCATGGTGTTTTCAATCACCTCATGTGCATGTGAAAGCTGGACGGTGAATAAGGAAGGCAGAAGAAGAATCGACACCTTTGAATTGTGGTGTTGGAGAAGAATACTGAATAGACTACGGATTGCCGAAAGTATAAACAAATCTGTCTTGGAAAAAGTACGACCAGAATGCTCCTTACAAGCAAGGATGACGGGACTATGTCACACATACTTTGAACATGTTGTCAAGAGGGATAAGTCTCTGGAGAAGGACATCATGCCCGGTAAAGTAGAGGATCATCAAAAAAGAGGAAGATCCTCAATGAGATGAATTGACACAGTGGCTGCAACAATGGGCTTAAACATAACAACGATTGTGAGGATGGCACAGGACTGGGCAGTGTTTCGTTCTGTTGTACCTAGGGTAGCTATGAGTCGGAACCGACTTGACCACATCTAACAACAATAAGAACAAGGGGAAGATACTGAACTATGCAGGAAGCATTAAAAGAAGATGGAAGGAATACATAAAGTCACAGTACCATAAAGAAGTGGTCGATGTTCAACCATTTCAGGAGGTAACATATGGACTGATGGTACAGAAGGAAGAAGTCCAAGCTGCATGGAAAGGAATGGTGAAAAACAAGGCTCCAGGAATTGACAAAATACCAACAGAGATGTTTCAACAAATGAATGCAGGGCTGGAGGTGCTCATCTGTCTATGTAAAGAAGTTTGGAAGACAGCTTCCTGGCTGACCAAATGGAAGAGATCCATATTTGTGCCCAATCCAAAGAAAGATGATCTAACAGAATGCAGAAATTATCGAACAATATCATTAATATCACACATAAGTAAAATTTTGCTGAAGATCATTCAAAAGTGGTCGCAGCAGTACATTGACAGGGAACTGCCAGAAGTTCAAGCTGGATTCAGAAGAGGACATGGAACCAGTGATACCATTGCTGATGTCAGATGGGTCTTGGCTGAAAGCAGAGAGTATCAGAAAGATGTTTACCTGTGTTTTATTGACTATGCAAAAGCATTCAACTGTGTGGATCATAACAAATTATGAATAATGTTGGAAAGAATGGGAATACCAGGACACTTAATTGTGCTCATGAGGAACCTGTACATAGACCAAGAGGCAGTCACTCAGGCAGAATAAGGGGTACTGTGTGGTTTCAAGTCAGGAAATGTGTGCGTCAGAGTTGTATCCTTTCACCGTACTTATTCAATCTGTATGCTGAGCAAATAATCCTAGAAGCTGGACTATATAAAGAAGAATGGGCATCAGAATTGGAGGAAGACTCATTAACAACCTGCGATATGCAGATAACACAACCTTGCTTGCTTGAAAGTGAAGAGGACTTGAAGCACTTACTGACGAAGATCAAAGACTAGAGCCTTCGGTATGGATTACGCCTCAACATAAGGAAAACAAAATTCTCACAGTTGGACCAATAAGCAACATCATTATAAATGAGAAAAGATTGAAGTTGTTAAGGATTTCATTTTTCTTGAATCCACAATCAATGCCCGTGGAAGCAGCAGTCAAGAAAGTAGATGACGTATTGCGTTGGGCAAATCTGCTGCAAAAGACCTCTTTAAAGTGTTGAAAAGCAAGGATGTCACCTTGAGGACTAAGGCTCGTATCTTAGGCTGGGTCCTCTAGAGAAGCAAAACCAGTAAAGTGTATAAATATATGTAGAGAGAGATTTATATCAAGGAAACAGCTCATGTGGTTGTAGAGGCTAGAATGTCCCAAGTCTGTGGATCAGGGTAGAGGCCTCTCCCAATTCACACAGCCGCAGAAGCTGGTGAACCCAAGATCAGCAGGTGGGAGAGCAGGGCTCCCGCTCACAGGCAGCAAAGATCGACAAATCCCAAGATCGACAGGTAAGCTGCTAGCTCAAGTCCCAAGAACTGGAGGTGAGACAATAAGAGGCAGCTGCTGGATCCAGGACAAGCCAAAAACCTTGGCAAGGCGAGCAGGAAGGAAGTAGCCAGCAGAGGGCCGGAAAAATGAAGGCTGAGGGGGCAGTGAGCCACCACAGGCTCTACCCCCATGGGTACCACTCAGAAAATTCCATCACTGGGGTGATCACATATCAAATTTCAACAGGGAAGTGATCACATCGTTATACAACTGCCAAAACACTGAGAATCATGGTCTAGCCAAATTGACATACAATCTTAACCGTCACAGTGCACCTTATGCAAGACATGTATTTTCAATTGCCTCATATGCATGTGAAATTGGACAATGAATAAGGAAGACTGATGAATAATTTATGCCTTTGAATTATGGTGTTGGTGAAAATATTGAATATGCCATGGAGCGCCCAATAATGAGCAAGTCTGTCTTGGAAGACGTACAGTCAGAATGCTTCTTAGAAGCAAGGATAGTGAGACATCATCTCATGTACTTTGGACATGTTTTCTGGAGGGACTAGTCCCTGAACAAGGGCATCATGCTTGGTAAACTGGAGGGTCATTGAAAAAGTGGAAGAACCTTGATGAGATGGATTGACACAGTGGCTACAACAATGGGCTCAAGCATAGTAAAGATTGTGAGGATGGTGCTGGACAGGGCAGTATTTTGTTCTGTTGTACAGAGGGTCACTATGAATCGGAACCAATTCAATGGCACCCAACAACAACAAAAACCCATAGTTAATTCATTTTGGTGCTGTAGACTATTCCATTATATGACTATGTCACACTATCACTCCTCTGCCAATGTGCTTTTGGGTTGTTTCTTATTATGCTGTTAAAAACAATTCTGCTATGAATATTCCTGGACAGGTTTTCTGGGGCACATGGGCAAGATTTTTCTCCTGGGCCATAGTATTTTCTTTACCAGCTTCTCCACAGTCTCATCTTCTGCTGACCTCTAAGATTCTCTCCTTTAGTGAGCTCGTTTATGGTTATTATACTTAGAGACTTTATGCTGCACACAATGGTGGTATACATGTGAACACGGCATAGTCCCTTTCCTTGGCACATTCATGTGCCAAATTAACATTGATACATTACTCGTTGCCATTGAGTTGATTCTGACTCATAGCGACCCTACAGGACAGAGTAGAACTGCCCCACAGTGTTTCCAAGGAATAGCTGGTGGATTCGAACTGCTGACCTTTTGGTTAGCAGCTTAGCTCTTAAACACTGTGCCACCAGGGCTCCAATTCTCAGATCCCATTCAAGTTTCACTTATTGTTACAATAATGTTCTTTATAGCCACAGGATCCAGTCTAGAATCTGGCATTGCATTTTCTAGTCATGGCTTTAGTCTCCTTCAACCTGGAGTAGTTCCACTCATGGTTTAGTGGAATTGTAACACTCACGTTGATAACCCAACTGAAAATCTGACACTGAGTTTGTTAAGTCACCTGGTATGTAGTGTACAATCTTCTCTGTCTGCCAGTCACCACATCTCTTCTCTACCTCAAAATCTCCCTCTTTACCTATTCTCTCCTTCCCTTATTTTTTTGTCCCAGACAATTCCTGCTTTCCAAGTCAAATCTTTTACCTGTCCTCTTGATTCTGTCTCATAACCAAATCCCTCAACCACTCTTTCCCATATTTATTTTCAGTCCATATTTTTATCTATAAGCCCACCAAACACAGTGAGGGTTCTCAATATCCCTCAAAACTTTGATTTTTTATCTTAAACAGCTATCTAACCGCTGCTTCTCCCTGAGAAAATTCTTTACTACTTTTACTTCTTACACTTAATATCTCTCATGTTCTCTGTGGAAGATGCCTTGTTAGAACTCACCGGTGACCTAGGGTCGAGTCCAAAGACTTCTTAGTTGTACTCCTTTACTTTGCTGAGTCCCCTACCCTTTCTGAGACTCCTCGGTTAGTTTGCATAGCATGCCGCTGCCCCAACCGCCCTTCCTGGGCCTTTCATTATTTCCCCTTTCTTCCTTTATGGGCATTTCCCAAATTCTACTAAAGAGGCATCATCCATTCCTTCCATTTTGACCTGGGGAAGAGGGCTCATCTGGGAGGACTCCTGGGACCTCAGCAAAGGACAGGGTAAATTGTTGTGAATCAGAAGATGCCTGGACTAGTAGGGTTGGCCTTGGAGGAAGATGGCAGCATTCAATGCAGAGTTCAGAAGGGTGTGGCACACTCAAGTTCAATCAGGACCTGCAGAGGCATTCAAGGGGAAATGCGGCGGAGGCGTGGGGCAGCCTATACTTTCAGATGGTTAAGATGCTTGGAGTCAGTTGGCTGATAACTTTGTGATTCAGGTGTTCCGTTCACTTTTTAAAAAAGACCCCAGTCAGTGGGTGGAAGTTCTGGAGAGCAGGGTATAGGTCTTTCAGTGGGGGTAGATGCTTGGCTAGAACTAGGCAAGGAGTTCAAGTTCTTGTCAAATGGGCTGGTATTGAAGGCAGGTTATAGACCTAGCAAGTAAGCTAGGAGAGGGAAGGGGGAGCCAAGCCCTCACTGTAAAATTAGGCCCTTAGTCTATTACAGCCTTAATTAGGATTGGCTCAGAGATTGGCAGGGATGACCAGGCAGTTCCTGGCCACAGCAGCATGGCTTACACCATGAATTCAGTGCTGTCAGCATGTGGATCATCCTAGCTCTGGTCTGTCTGTCTCTCTTTTTCCCTCTCTCTCTTTTTCTCAATCTTATGGAGAAGTTACAAGTGTAGTTAAAAGAACCTTTTTCTCCTTGACTGTTTGAGAGTAAGCTGACAACATGATGCACCATCAACCCTGAAAACTTTAATTTGTATTTTCTACAGATAAGGACAGTTATACGTAATCAAACCACAACCATCAAAACCAGGAAATTAACACTGATACATTACTGCCATTTAATTCTCAGATTCCATTTGAGTTTCACCTGTTGTCCGACGATGTCTTCTATGGCAACAGGATCTGGAATCAGGCATGGCATTTCCGAGTCGTGGCTTTTAGTCTCCTCCAATCTAGATCTTGACAATCATGATCTTCACAGTTTTAACCAGTCCAGTTATTCTGTAGAATGTTCCTCAGTCTTGGGTTGCTGATGTTTCTTTGTGACTAGATTTAAGATACACTCATCTGTGACAGGAATATCCCAGAAGTGATGCTGTGTTCTTCTCATTGCATCTCTTAGGAGGCATATGATTTCAATTTGTCTCATGTTAGCTTTGATCATCACTTGATGAAGATGGTGTTCCCCAGGCTTTTCCACTGTAAAGCAATTTTGCAGTTAATGAGTATTTTGTAATTTGGAAGGTAATTTGTCACTATGTAAATATCCTGTTCATCATGAAACTTTCAATTTACTCATTTATTTGTTTATATTTATTTATATCAGTGTGGATTCTTGGATTCTTAACTGGGTTATAATCTATTACTATCATTTATTTTAGTATTCAAATTTTCAGATATCTGGCCAGTGGAAGTCTTTTCAAACTGGCTTTGTTTCCTTTTGATATGTTCCATCATTCTTTGAGCATTACCTTATTTTCTGGCACAACAAATTGTTCCAGGCTCCTCTTTTACTTTTCCTCCTCAGCCCTGGAATCAGCCATTCTTCTAAGGAGCACTAGCTCTTTTCAGTGAAAACTGGTAGTTAGAAAACCAAATCTGGGCACTGTTGTTGTTGTTAGTTGCCGTCAAGTTGATCTTGACACATGGTGACTCCATGTGTGCAGAGTAGAACTGCTCCATAGGGTTTTCAAAGCTGTGACCTTTCAGAAGCTGATCAACAGGCCTGTCTTCCAAGGTGCCTGTGGGTGGGTTTGAACTGCCAACCTTTTGGTTAGTAGTCCAGCGCTTAACCATTTGTGCCACAAATCTGGACACTACGTGAGCTTACTGCTATTGAGGTGTCAGTGCTCCCAGAACCCCTCAGAGGGAAGAGCTAGGGAATACACATCACACATACACACATTTACATCTACATTTCTATATATATTGATAACTATCAGTTCACATCGATGTCTCCTATTCCAATCCACAGTATTCATTCTAGTTTTTTTCCTTTCCATACTAGGAACTCAGTGAGAAACCCGGCTTCCCATATCCTCCTTTATCTATTTGACTGATCTCCCTATTTGTAACTAATTCCCTTTCACTGCCAGTATCTAACTCCCCCTGCATAGAGGCCATCCTCACCCCCCTGAGATTCTGACACCCTGTGCTTGGCCCCTTCCTGCTCACATGTCCTCTTTGCTCAAGCTGCTGTGGCTCCTTCCCGTTTGCCCTAACGGCTGCTCTGCTCAACTTCCCTGAGGAGCTTTGGGACTGAATTGTCCATAAAGGAAGAGAAAGGGAAAAGAAGGGAAGGGAAAAGATGAGGATTGAGGTGAAGAGAAAGAAGAGGAACAAGAAGAAGAACCTGATTTTTCTTTTAAATTTTAGTTCTTCCTTCCCAACTACTTGCTGTTGATTCACCATTGCCACTGAGGCATCCTATAGGTACTTTAAAATCTACATATCTGAAACTATTTATATTTCCTTTGCAGTAAAAATCTATTTCTCTTCACTCTTCTATACTGCAGAAGGGAATATGAATGGTTTATGAAGGACAATTTGGCAATATGTTTCAAAGCCTTAAAAAACCATATTTCCCTTGATACCAAATTACACCTTAAGGAATTTATTCTGAAGAAATAATTGAAGATATACAGAGATCTTCAGCTCATTATAGTTAAAATTGGAATTATGCAAAATGTTCAGCTTTAGGGGACAAATTGAGTAAATTGTAGTAAATCCATAAGGTGGAATTCTATGTAATAAATAAAACAATGCTGAATTACAATTATTGATGTGAAAAGAAAGATGTTCGTTATAAGTTAAGTGAAAAGAAGTTATAAAATGAAAGTTTCAATTTGTCACAAAAATATTAAAAATATTTAAGCATTGTTGTTAGTTGCTGTTGAGTCTACTCCAACTTGAGGAGGGTATACCAAGAGGATGTTTTTCCCCTAACTGTATTTTCAGATTTTTCTTCAACAGATACTTGAAAAAAGATCTTTCTTTTGTTATTGTGGAAAAATATATGTAACAGAAAATTTGCCACTTTAACCAGTTTTCGGTGTGCAATTTAGTGGCATAAATAGTATTCACAATGTTGTATAACCATCACCACTATTTCCAAAACAACAAATACTTTTTATTTATACAAAAATAAAAGATATGAAGAGAAAAAGCCCACATCCCTTAAAATGTTAATTGTATGTTATGTGAATTTCACCTCATTAAAACAAACAAACAAGCAAGCCCACGTCCTTGCCCGGATTTTGCCTGTTACTCATGCAGCCATTCTGGAAGTCACTGAACCCTGTTAGTAATTGTCAACGGCCTCTCTCTTTGCCCCCATCTCATCAGTCACAGAGTCATATTGATTCTCCTTTCACAGTATTTCTTGGGTCTGTCCATTTTTTCTGTTTGCTGTCCCCACTCCTGCTCAGGCCTTATCACCTCGCACCTGGACCATTTCAACAGTTTTGACTCGAGCTTTCTAGTCCATCCTGAGCCAGACAGCCAGAGTGATCACCCTGGAGCAAGTCTTTGATCACACTGCTCCCCTGCTGAGATACTTCAGTGGTTCTCCTCTGCTTCCTGAATAAAGGCCAGATTCCTCAGCCCACCCTCCACAACCTGGTCCCAACCAATCGGTGTTCCCTTGGACTAGTTTTACACTCAATCTCTGTGCTCCAGCTAAGGAGTCCTAGTTTCCCTTTCTTTGAACATATATTGCTTGTTTCCTGCTTCTGTGGTTTGCTCAACCATTGGCTGTTCCTAGAATTACTTCTCCCCACAACCTTGTCACTGCCATCATCTTCACTGCTCCATTTAAATGTCCTCTCTTCTATGATGAGAGTAGTGCACATTGGAAGCAATTTTCCCATCTCTGAACAGCTGTAGTATTTTGTATCACTCCCATTATGCACACCATTTAGCACTCTCTTGTGCCTTTCAGTTGGGCCAACTCTCTTCTCCTGAAGTATAGTCAGTCTGCTTCAGAATATAAACCTTCTTCCCTGGAATGATTTATCCTTGGCTCAAACTTCCTGTCCATTCATTCCCTAAACTATGTTAGAGAAAACCAAGAAGTGAGGACATAAGACTTAGATTTGAATCTTTTTAATCTTCCTCCTTGAAATTGTCTACTCCTCAACCCACTAAAACCTAGATTCTGTCCCTCCAAATGCTATCAAAATTGAACAGGCAAAGGCCATCAGTGATCTCCAGCTGCTAAGTCCAATAGACTCATGTATGTGAGAGTGTATAACTTATGAGGGCTGGTTTCTGCAGCCAGACAGACTAGGATTTGAGTTCCAACTTCTCTTTGTACTAGCTTTATCTTGTACAAATTATATAAGTTCTTCAAGGACCAGTTTCTTCATCCTTTAAGTAGAGAGAAATAATAGTATCTACTTACTAGAATTGTTGCAAAAATTAGAGGTAGTGAAGTTTATAGAGTGTTTGCAGTGCTGGATACCACAAAGTGCTCTATAAATGTTATTGTTATTATTTCACCATAATGTCTATGATATTGTACTGGCCTCTGCCTACCCTCCACCCTCACTTTCTATCGCAGCCCTCCCTTCTACACTTAAATTTTATGCCTCAATTATAATAGACTGCATATAGTTTCCCAAATATACTCACTTTGTCCCATCTTTGAGTTTTTGTGCTTGCTCTTCCTTTGACCAACAATGTCCTCTACCCATTCCTTATTTGCCTGGTGGACTCCTATTCATCCTTTGAAATCTATTACGTATGTCAACTTCTAGAGAAAGCTACCCTCATTGTCCCAAACAGAGGGGTTTACTTTCTCCTCTGGGCAATCTTTGCACATTGCATGTATTTCTTTTTTTTTTTTTTTTGAACATTTTATTGTGTTTTAGGTGAAAATTTACACAGCAAATTAGTTTCCCATTCAACAGTTCATACACAAATTGTTCTGTGACATTGATTGCTACCCCCGCAATGTGTCAGCATTTTCCCCATTTCTACCCGGCCTTCCCTGTTTCTATTCCTCCATTTCCCTGCCCCTCCTTGCCTTCTCATCTTTGCTTTGCAGAAAATGTTGCCCATTTGGCCTTGTGTAGTTGACTGTTCTAAGGAGCACATTTCTCACGGATGTTATTGTTTATTTTATAAGCCAGTCTATTGTTTGGCTGAAAGGTGACCTCCAGGAGTGGCTTCAGTTCCAGGTTAAAAGGATGTCTTAGGGCAATAGTCTCAGGAGTTCCTCTAGTCCCTATCGGTCCAGTAAGTCTAGTCATATTTATGAATTTGAATTTTATTCTACATTTTTCTCCTATTCTAACTGGGACCTTCCACGTGTCCCTGGTCAGGGCTGTTGGTAGTGGTAGCCGGGCACCATCTAGTTCTTCTGGGCTCCGGCTAAAAGCGGCTGTGGTTAGTGCAGGCCATTAGTCCTGTGGACTAATTGTTTCCTTGAGTCTTTGGTTTCCTTCACTTTCCTTTGCTCCAGATGGGAAGAGTTCAATAGTTGTATCTTAGATGGCTGCTTGCAAGCTTTGGGATCCCAGACGCTAGTCATCAAACTAGGATGCAGAACATTATCTTTATGAACTGTGTTAATGCTAATTGACCTAGATGTCCCCCAAATCTATGGTCCTTAGACTTCAAGCCCAGTAACTCAGTCTCACGAGATGTTTGGATATGTCTAAGAAGTTTCCGTAACTGTGCCCCTTATGTGCTGTATTACATATGTGAATATACTTGCAACACATACATATATATATAAAAATGACCACAACTATACCTATATATGCACACACATATACTCCCATATGTCTTTTCACACCTATATATCATACATGTATACCTATTTAACCACTCATAAATTTTTTGTTTCTATTACTGCTGTTGCAGAATTATATCTGTTATAGCCTTTACTGTAGTCGTCTTTTATTCTTGTGCACCTCTTAAGTGTTTTCATTTACCTTGGCCATGTGTTGCTGACTTCCCCCATATTGTGTATTGCTTTTTCCTTCACAAAAACACGTGTCTACTATCTAGTAAGTGATTCTCCCTTCCTCCCCCTCCCACCCCTGGTAACCATCAAAGAACGTTCCTTTCTATGTATAAAAGTGATATCATACAATATTTGTCCCTTTGTGACTGACTTATTTCACTCAGCATAATGTCCTCCAGATTCATCCATGTTATATAAGATATTTCACGGACTCATCATTCATTATTCTTTATCGTTGTGTAGCATTCCACTGTATGTTTGTACCACATTTTGTTAATCCATTCTTCCTTTGATAGGCAATTAGGTTGTTTCCATCTTTTTGCTGTTGTGAATAATGCTGCAATGAACATGGGTATGTATATGTCTTTTCATGCCACTGCTCTTATTTCTCTAGGATATATACTTAGGAGCGGGATTACCAGATCATATGGTACCTGTATTTCTAGTTTTTTGAGGAAGCACTATACCATTTTCCGTTTTACAATCCCACCAGCAGCTCCACAACTTGACCAGCATTTGTTTTTTTGATCAGTGCCATTTTTGCATGGGTGAGATGGTATCTCATGGTAGTTTTGATTTGCATCTCTCTAATGACTAATGGGATCCCTGGTGGCTCAGGGGTTAAAGCACTCAGCTGCTAACCAAAAGGTCGGCGATTCCAACCCACCAGTCTCTCTGCAAGAGAAAGACCTGGCAGTCTCCTTCCATAAAGATTTACAGCCTTGGAAACCCTATGGGGCAGTTCTACTCTGTCCTATAGGGTCGCTATGAGTCAGAATTAACTCGACAAAAATGAGTCTGGTTTTTTGGTTTAACAACTAATGATCGTGAGCCTCTCTTCATGTGTGTGTTAGCCTCCTGAATGTCTTGTTTGGTGTCTGTTCATGTCCTTTGTCCATTTTTTGATTGGATTGTTTGTCTTTTTGTTGTTGAAGTGTTGAAGTTTTCTATATATTTTAGAGATTAGACTCATGTCAGACACTTCATTGCCATTTTTATTTTCCCAGTCTAGATTCTCTTTTTGCTCTTTTGATAAAGTCTTTGATGAGCATAAGTATTTAATTTTTAGGAGGCCTCAGTCATCTAGTATATCTGTTGTATGTGCATTTTTAGTTATGTTCTATATTGTGTTTATACTATAAATTAAGATCTCTAACTTTGTGCCTATGTTATCTTCCAGAAACTTAATAGTTTTAGGTTTAACATTTAGGTCTTTGATCCATTTTGAGTTAGTTTTTGTGTATAGTGTGAGGTATGGCTCCTGTTTCATTTTTCTGCAGATGAATATCCAGTTTTACCAGCACCGTTTGTTAAAGAGACTATCTCTTCCCCTTTTAATGTACTTTGATCCTTTGTCAAAGATCAGCTGTCCATAGCTGGATGGATTTACTTCTGGGTTCTCAATTTTATTCTATTGGTCTATGTGTCTGTTGTTGTGCCAGTACCAGGCTGTTTTGACTACCATGGCTGTATAGTAAGTTCTGAGATCAGGACGTGTGAGGTCTCCTACTTTGTTCTGCTTCTTCAGTGATGTTTTACCTATTTGGGACCTCTTTACTTTCCATATAAAATTGGAGATTAGTTTTTCCATTTCATTAAAGAATGTTGTTGGGATTTGGATTGGGATTGCATTATATCTATAGATCACTTTGGGTAGCATTGAAATTTTCATGATGTTAAGTCTTCCAATCCATGAGCATAATATGTTTTTCCATTTATGTAGGCCTCTTTTGGTTTCTTGCAGTAGTGTTTTGTAGTTTTCCTTGTATAAGTCTCTTACTTCCCTGGTTATTCCTAAATATTTTATCCTTTCAGGGGCTATTGTAAATGGTATTGTTTTCTTGATAACCTTTTCGGAGTTCTCCTTGTTAATGTGGAGGAATCCAATTGATTTTTGTGCTCTGATCTTGTACCCTGCCACTTTTTTTGAAACTTTCTATTAGTTCCAGTAACTTTCTTGTGGAATCTGTGAGATTTTCTATGTATAGGATTATGTCATCTGCGAATAGGGGTAGTTTACTTCTTCCTTACCAATTTGGATGTCTTTTATTTCCCTTTCTTGCCTTATTGCTCTGGCTAGGACTTCCAGTACAAAATTGAATAAGAGTGATGATAATGGGCATCCTTGTCTCATTCCCATTCTCCAGGAGAATGCTTCAAATCTCTCTGCATTGAGAATAATGTTGGCTGTTGGTTTTGTATATATACCCTTAGTTATGTTGATGAATTTCCCTTCCGTTTCTTTTTTTGCTGATAGTTTTTATCAAGAAAGGTGTTAATCTGTTGCCGTTGAGCCGATTCTAACTCATAGAGACCCTATAGGACAGAGTAGTACTGCCCCAGAAGGCTTCCAAAGAGCGGCTGGTGGATTGGAATTGCTGATCTTTTGGTTAGCAGCCAAATACTTAACCACTGTGCCACCAGGGCCCCAAGAAAGGGTGTTGGATTTTATTAAATGCCTTTTCTGCATCAATTGAGATGATCATGTGAATCTTTTCATTTGTTTTATTTACATGGTAAATTATGTTGATTTTTTAGTGTTGAACCACCCTTGCATCCCTGGTATGAATACCACCTGATCATAGTGTATTATTATTCTTATTTAATATGTTATTGTATTCTGTTGGCTAGAATTTTGTTGCAAATTTTTGCATCTATATTCATGAAGGATATTGGTCTGTAATTTTCTTTTTGTATTTTATATTTGCCTGGTTTTGGTATCAGAGTTATGCTGGTTTCGTAGAATAAATTAAGGAGTATTTCTTCTTTCTCTATGTTCTGGAATAGTTTGAGTAGAACAGGCATAAACTCTTCTCTGAATGTTTGGTAGAAGCCTCCAGTGAAGCCATCTGGGCCAGGGTTTTTTGACTTCTTCAATTTCTTCTTTTTTTAATGGGTCTATTTATGTTTTCTGCCTCTGCTTGCATTAGTTTAGGTAGATAGTGTGTTTCTAGAAATCTGTTCATTTCTTCTAGATTGTCAAATTTGTTAGGTACAATTTTTCATAATATTCTATAATAATCCTCTTTATCTCTGTTGATTCTGTTGTAATGTCACCCATTTCATTTCTTATTTTGATTATTTGCTTTTTCTCATTTTTTTGCTTTGTCATTTTGGCTGGTGGTTTGTCAGTTTTATCAATCCCCTCAAAGAACCAACTTCTAGTTTTTGTTTCTTTGTTTTGTTTTCTTCTCTCTCTTTTTCCCTTTCTTCATTTCTCAGTTTTCATCTTTCTATACTTACCTTCTCATCTTGTCTCCTGAATACCTGGCACTGTGTGACACCTCTACCCCTTCTAGCCAGGCTGTGCTTCATGGCCTAGAAGCAACTTCCCCAGTCCCTGTAGCTGCACCGGTGGGATCCCTGGGAGCTTTGCTTTTCTTCATTTTTTTTTCTAATTTTTATTTATTCATTGTTTTCTTTTACCCTTTTTCTTTTCCTTTTTGTTTTTCTCCATTTCTCGGTCTCTCATCTCTACACTCCAACATCAAGCTCTCTTAGAACTCTTTTTTGTTTGCTTGTTTGTTTGAGTGTACGTTTTTGGCTCCTGTTCCTCTCTCCTCTTTCCCATACCCATCTTAGCTCCACACATCACAATCTACCCCCCTTCCTGTCTACATGCACTGTGTGCTAAACATCACATCCCCAAGCAGCACAAACAAAAAAAAAACAAACCCACCAAAAAAAAAAAAAATAAACTCACA
>NW_004444000.1:6482295-6549639 GCF_000243295.1 Trichechus manatus latirostris | reverse complement strand
AAAAAAAAAAAAAAATGCCCCCTACGTATGCCAGAGCACATGTGTGCAGAGTAAGGGAGTAGCTCCCAAGCCATGCAGTACTGCCCAGCTAGAAGGGGCTCCCAAGCCAAGAAAAGAAAAAGAAAACAAACAAACAAACAAATCAAAACAGAACAATTAGAACAAACAAACAAACAAAAAGCTCCAGGGGTCTCACCAGCATGGCGGCATGGGCTGGGAAGCAGTTTCACAGTCGAACAGCATTTTACAGCCTTTCAGGAAGAAGCCAAAATGGCCAGGAATTTGAGAGAAAGGAGGGGGAGGTGGTGTGAGGTAAGGAAGAAATCTAAAGAAGGGGAAAAAATCAACACCAGCAACAAACAAATGGCACTCAGGAAGCTGGCCAGTGTGGGTGAGTGGAATCCAAGTGGCTCCAAGGTGAAGATGTTGCTTCCTGGCCAAGAGATTGTGGCTACAGGACGCAGAGGAGGCCAAGTGGGGGTGAAAAAGGATGGGGGGTGAGAAAGCATATATCACTGGTTACAAGTTGTTGTGTCTCCTGCTGGAAGCTCTGTGAAGCTGCTTTCTTGTACCCCCTGTTTGCCAATCTCTGACAGGCATCCAAGATGGTGGATCCGTGCTGCATTAGCAGATAGGGGACCTCCACATGTATGTCTCCTTGCTGTCTGTTCTCTGACAGTTTCTTATTCTATTCGGTGCTTGGCTGAGTTCTTTGTCTCTTCATTTGATGCTTAGGGTTTCAGGATTGACGTGTGTTTTTCAGATCTTTGCTGTGGAAGGACGGTGTGGTGCTTCTGTCTATAGTGCCATGTTGCCTGGAAGTCATCTTTGGATTTTTGAGGAAACATATCCCCTATTTGGGTGTGTTACTCTGGCGTATTTATCAAGTGACTTGAAAAGCTGCTAGTTTTGAGTGGGGCCCAGAACAAGAGAACACTCTGCAACAGGTTCAGGCTGCCAAGCAAGTGGCTCTGCCATTTGGGCCATATGATCCAGCTGATGCAATGGTGCTTGGAGTGTCAGTTTTCAGATAGAGATGCTGTTTGGAGTATTTGGCAGGCCCCTGTTGGTGAATCACAGTGCAGACCCTTAGGATTTTGGAGCAAACCCCTGCCATCTTCTGCAGATAATTACTCTTCTTTTGAAAAACAGCTTTTGGCTAGTTACCAGTCCTTAGTAGAGACTGAACACTTAACCATGGACCACCAAGTCACCATGTGACCCGAGCTTCCCATCATGAACTGGGTGTTGTCTGAATCACAGAGCCATAAAATCGGGCATAGACAGCAGCACTGTATCATTAAATGGAAGTGGTATATACAAGATCAGGCCTGGGCAGGACCTGAAGGCACAAGTAAGTTGCATGAGGAAGTGGCCCAAATGCCCATGGTCTCCACTCTTGTCACACTACCTTCCATCTCACAGTCTGCACCTATGGCCTCATGGGGAGTTGCTTATGATCAGTTGACTGAAGAAGAGGAAACTTGTTCCTGGTTTACCGATGGTTCTGTGTGATATGCAGGCACCACTCGAAAGTGGAAAGCGGCAGCACTACAGTCCCTTTCTGGGACCTCCCTGAAGGACAGTGGTGAAGGGAAATCCTCCCGTTGGGCAGAACTTCAAGCAGTGCACCTGGTTGTTCACTTTGCTTGGAAGGAGAAATGGCAGTTGTTTGATTATCTACTGATTCGTGGGCTGTGGCCAATGGTTTGGCTTGATGGTCAGGGACTTGGAAGGAACACGATTGGAAAATTGGAGATTAAGAGGTATGGGGAAGAGGTATGTGTATAAACCTCCCTGAATGGGCCAAAGAAATGAAGACATTTGTGTCTTATATGAATGCTCACCAAAGTACGACCTCAGCAGAAGAGAATTTTAACAATCAAGTGGATAGGATGACACATTCTGTGGAAACCAGTCTTCCTCTTTCCTCAGCCAGTCCTGTCATTGCCCAATGGGCTCATGAACCAAGTGGCCATAGTGGCAGGGATAGAGGTTATGTATGGGCTTAGCAACATGAACTTTCATTCCCTAAGGTCAACTTGACTACAGTCAATGCTGAGTGCCCAATCTGCCAGCAGCAGAGACTAACACTGAGTCCCTTATATGACACTATTCCTTGAGATGATCAGCCAGCAACCTGGTGGCAAGTTGATTATATTGGACCACTTCCATGATGGAAAGGGCAGCATTTTGTTCTTAGTGGAAAAGACACTTACTCTGTACATTGATTTGACTTTCTTGTATGCAATGCTTCTGCCAAAACTATCATCCATGGACTTACGGAATGCTTTATCTGCTCTCATGATATCCCACACAGCATTGTGTCAGATCAAGGGACTTACTTCACAGCAAATGAAGTGCAGCAATGGGCTAATGCTAATGGAATTCACTGGTATTACCATGTTCTCCAACATCCTGAAACAGCTGGCTTGATAAAACAATGGAATGGCCTTCTAAAGACACAATTATGGCACCAGGTAGGTGGCAAAATTCTGTAGCATTGGTGCAATGTTGTCCAGGAGGCTGTATATGCTCTAAACTAGAGTCCAATATATGCTGCTGTTTCTCTCATAGCCAGGATTCATGGATCTAGGAATAAAGGGATGGACATGGGAGTAGCATCACTCACTGTTATCCCTAGTGACACATCACTGATTCCATTGAACTGGAAGTTAAGAATTCCACTTGGCCACTTTGGGCTATTTGTGCCTCTGTATATGAAGGGAGTCACCATGTTGGCTGGTGTGATTGATCCTGATTACCAAGAGGAAATCAGATTGATATTACATAATGGAGGTAAAGAAGGGTATATATACATGCTTCACTGGTTTTGCTTTCCTAGGGAAGCTAGCATAAGATAGTCGGAGAAGAATACGTACTGTGCTGTTGTTGGGTGGTTTGTTCTGTATATGTCTATAAGATCAAGTTGGTTGGTTGTTGTCTTAGTCATCTAGTGCTGCCATAATAGAAATACCACAAGTGGATGGTTTTAACGAAGAGAAGTTTATTTCCTTACAGTTAAAGTAGGCTGAAAGTCCGAATTCAGGGCATCAGATCCAGGGGAAGGCTTTTTCTCTCTGTCGGCCTTCTTCTCTTCAGTGTTCCCCTGGACTAGGAGCTTCTCTGTGCAGGGACCCTGGTCCAAAGGACACGCTCTTCTCCCAGCACTGCTTTCTTGATGGTATGAGGTCGCCCTGTCTCACTGCTCACTCTGTCTTTTATATCTCAAGAGATTGCCTCAGGACACAATCCCATCTTGTAAACTGAGTCCTGCCTCACTAACACAACTGCCGCCCATCCTCCCTCATTAACATCATAGAGGCAGGATTTACCACACTTGGGGAAAGTCACACAATCATGGCCCAGCCAAACTGATAGACACATTTTTTGGGGGTGGGGACATAATTCAAACCATGACAGTAGTGTTGTTTATATCTTCTGTATCTTTATTGGGAAACTCTGGTGGTATAGTGGTTAAGAGCTATGGCTGCTAACCAAAAGATCGGCAGTTAGAATCCACCAGGTGCTCCTTGGAAACCCTATGAGGAAGTTCTACTCTGTCCTTTAGGGTCACTATGAGTCAGAATCAACTTGACAGCAACAGGTTTGGTGATTTTTTTTTTTGTATCTTTATTGAGTTTCTTTCTAGTTGTTCTATCCTCGAAAGTGATGTGTTAGTCTCCTACTATTATTGTAGAACTGTCTTTTTGTCTTTCAATTCTGTTAGAGTTGGTTTTAATGTATTTAGGTGCTCTGTCACTGGGTGCATAAATATTTATTATTGTTATGTCTTCTTGGTGGATTTACCCTTTAATCATTATATTATGCCCTTTTTTATCTCTTATAAGAATTTTGACTTAAAGTCTATTTTATCTGAAATTATTATTGCTACTCCTGATCTCTTTTGGATGCTGCTTGCTTGATATATATTTTTCCATACTTATTTTTAACTTTTTTAAGTCTTTGTGTCTAAGGTCTGTCTCTTGTAGGCAATGTATTGATGGGTCATGTTTTTTTTCCATTTTACCACTCTTTGTCCCTTGACTGGTGCATTTAATCCGTTTACATTCTGTGTGATTAACAATAAATATGGATTAATTACTGTCATTTTGTTAATTTTTTTTGTGGTGTTAACGGTTTCTTTGTTCCTCTTGATTTTCTGTGCTGAGTTATTTTTGTATATGGATTTTTTTTCCCTATCAATCATTGTTGTTGTTTTTGTGTTTACTGAGTCTTTTTTTTTTCTTCTTCTTTATTATGGTGAGTAGATTTATTATTTTTCTTTGTGGTTATCCTAAAGTTTACCTTAATCCTCTTAAAACTCCTTGACTTCCTTCCCATATGGAAGTTCTATAACTGCATCTTTTATTCCTTCTTTTTATTTTGAAGTTGTTGTCATTTGCAGTTTAACTCCTCTGGTTCCCTGTAGTCAGCCTTTTAGCTTTATTTTACTTTTGTGAAGTCTTTCTCTGGGTTGGTATCTGGGTGATATTGTCATGTGTCTTTATCTCAGGCTGTTGTCTGATGTCATTTGTTCTCTATCTGAAGGACTCCCTTTAGTATTTCTTCTAAGGCTGGTCCGGTTTTTACAAATTCCCTTAATTTCTTCTTATCTGGGAATATGTGAGTTTCACCACTGTTTTTGAAAGACTGTTTTGCTGGATATTTGATTCTTGGTTGCAATTATTTTCTTTCAGGATTTCATATATGTCATCCCATTGCCTTCTTGCCTGCATGGTTTCTGATGAGAAATCAGTGCTTAGTCTTATTGGTCCCCCTTTGTAAGTGATACTTCATTTTTCACAAACTGCCCTCAGAATTCTTTCTTTGTCTTTGGTTTTAGAAAGTTTGATTATGTTATGTTTTGGTGAATTTCTCTTGGAATCTATCCTGTAGGAGGTTCATTGAGCTTCTTGGATGAAAAACTTCTCATCTTTCATGATGTTTGGGAAGTTTTCTGCCAATATATCTTCATAAATTGTCTCTACTTTTTTTCTCCTCCTCTTCTGGTATTCCTGTTATGCATAAATTATTCCTCTTGATGGTGTCCCACATAACTCTTAAGCTTTCTTCATTTTCCTTCATTCTTTTTTATGATTGTTCCTCAAACAAAATAGTATCAAGGGGTTTGTCCTCTATTTCTTTGATTCTTTCTTTTATTGATTCAATTCTACTTCTGTGTCCTTCCATTGAGTTACTTATTTCTGATATGCTATTGTTGATCATCTGGATTTTCGTATGGTTTCTAATTGTCTATTGAGTCTGTCATTTTGTTCTTGTATTGTTTTCCTGAATTCTTCTAGGCTTTTTTTCTGTGTTTTCCTTGATCTCTTTGAGGATCCTAAATATAAGTCTTTCGAATTCCTTCTCATGTCATTCTATTATTGTTTCTTCCTCTGAAAGGTTTTCTGTCCCTTTATTTTTCTCACTTGTTTCTGCCATCTTATCCTGTTTTTTCATATGATTTGTTATTGTCTGCTGTCCCTGAGGCATTAAAGTGTCATTTTATTTATTTATGAATTTATGTATTGATTGTATTTTTTTTGCCTGTTTTTTGTTTTGTTTTGTTTTGATAGATCAGGGTAGGTGGAGTGGGCTTGTTCCACTGATCACTCATCTGGCTGCATGGGAGCACTCACTACCTGTCACCAGGTGGGCCAGGCAGTGATGGGCAGGGGAAGCATGCTTCACTGTTCACTGTGTGTGGGATGGCTGATCGCAGGCTGGATGGGCATGGCGACACTGCCTGTTATCACTTCAGTGGTGCGGGTATGTGCGATGGAACTCACCAGGTGTGCGAGGCCACAGGCTGTGTGGATGTGACAGGTGACCAGTGGCTCAGGCACACTCACTGCTACTCATCTGGTGGGTGGGGTGCCAGACAGGGGTTGTGGCAGGCAACCAGGGTCATGGGAGTGCTTTCTGCTTTGGCCAGGTGAGTAAGGTGGCAAGCAGGTGAGGTGGAAGTTGACTGGCAGGGCAGGAGTTCTTACTGTCACTCTCTGCGTGGGCCAGGTGGCAAGTGGGGAGATGTGGCTGGTGACCAGGGGCACGGAGTGCTCTTTGATGCTCCTTGGGTGGGTAGGGTGGCAGGCATGAGGATGTGGCAAGTGACCAGCAGTACTGGAGCACTTACTGCTGCTCGCCAGGTGGGCAGGGTGTGAGGGTGGAGGACTGGGCTGGGTTGGGGGATCAAGGGTCTTGTATTGCAGTCCCTGAGTGAGTGGGGCAGCAGGGGTGGGAGATTCATGCTGCTTATCACTAGGAGGGTGGGGGGAGGTGAACATGCCCCTTTGATCACCAGGCATGGATGCATGGACACTTCCTGTTGGTTGCAGCCAGCAATCAGAACCTGGCCCTGACCAAGTGGTAGGTGGGGGGGGGGGGGGCTGCCCAGAGTCCAGTTGAGTAGGGGGTCTTCTGCTTACACACTATGGATCTATTACTGAGCATGAACTAACCACTCTAATGATCAGAGACTGCCACTGGTGAGTAGTCTTGTATCTGGATTCTGGCTTCCTCCCTGCTCTGTGGACACCAGGATTTCTGGAGCTCTTGTCCTCTTTCCTATACTTTCATTCCTTAGATCTGGTTCATGTCCTGCTCACCTTGCTTCATGCTGGGTATGTTTACACAGTTTCTCTGTTTCCTACTGGGAATTCGTGAAGCTGCCTTCTTGTGCTTCTCACCGAGGATTGCTGCTGGCTTTGTCTCAAGGATGACCATGCTGTGCTGGGTCAACTAACAGGGCACCTCCACTTTATATCTCTCCTCGTTCACTGTTCTCTTACAGTTTCTTTCTACCATTGGTGTTCAATCTAATTCTTTATCCTTCCATTTGATGCTCAGAGTTCCAGGATTGTCATCTGTATCTGTTTCACTTGGTTTCTTGTGTGTTTGCAGCATAGTGTATCTGAGTAAGTCACCAACTCGGGCTGTCTCCTGCACATTGTATGTATTTCTGATGTTGTAGTTATCACACTGTGTTATACCTTATTTACTAACATTGTCAATTCCCTCCCCCAACTGCAAGCTCCTTGATTTACTTAGATTTCTTTATTCAATACCTGCCACAGTGTGTTTGATGACTAATGTGTGCCTGACCCAAGCCATGGTCTTTTCAATTTCCTCATATGCATGTGAAAACTGGACAATGAAAATGGAAGACAAAAGAATTGATGAGTTGTAACTGTGGTGTTGGTGAAAGATATTGAATATGCCATGGGACTTCCAGAAAAATGAACAAATCAATCTTAGAAGAAATACAACTAGAACAAGACTTTGGCTTGCTTATTTTGAACACATCATCAGGAAAGAAGAATTGCTAGAAAAGGACATCATGGTTGGTGTTATGGATTAAATTGCGTCCCCTCAAAGCATGTGTCACCTTGGCTATGCTATGATTCCAAGTATTGAGTGATAGTTCCCGATTTTATGATCTGATGTAATTATCATATGTATTGTAAATCTTACCTCTATGATGGTGGTGCAATGGTTAAGAGCTATGGCTGCTAACCAAAAGGTCAGCAGTTTAAATCCACCAGATGCTCCCTGGATACCCTATGGGGCAGTTCTACTCTGTCCTATAGGGTCGCTATGAATCGGAATCAACTCGAAGGCAATGGATTTTTTAAATGATGTTAATGAGGCAGGATTAGAGGCAGTTATGTTAATGAAGGACACAATCTACAGGATTATGTTGTATCTTGACTCAATCTCTTTTGAGATATAAAAGAGAAAAACTAGCAGAGAGAGAGAGGGATCTCATTACCACCAAGAAAGAAGTACTAGGAGTAGAATGTATCTTTTGGACCTGGTATCCCTCTGCCGAGAACCTCCTAGATCCAAGGGAAGATTGATGGTAAGACATGTGGAGCTCTCCAAGGAACACCAGGCCCACAGAAGTTGAAAGGAGACAAGGCCATTCCCCTAGAGCTGACAGAGAGAGAAAATCTTTTCCTAGAGCTGGCACCCAGAATTCAGACTTTAACCTCCTAATCTGTGAGAGAATAAATTTCTGTTTGTTAAAGCCATACATTTGCAATATTTCTGTTATAACAGTGTTAGGTAACTAAGACAGAATTTGGTACTGGGAGTAGGGTGTTGTTCTAACAGATACCTAAAATGTGGAAGCTGTTTTGAAACTGTGAATGGGTACAGGCTGAAAGAGTTTTAAGATGCCAAATAGTAAAAGCCTAGATAACCTTGAAGAGACTGTTGGTGGAATTATGGATGTCAAAGGTAATTCTGGTGAAGGCTCAGAAGGAAGTGAGGAGAGTTGCAACACCAGAGATGGCACAGAGGGTGAAAAACAGCAGCAGAGAAACAGCAGCAGCAGAACCAGGAGACCAGCTGGAGACTGTGTGGGAGCTGACCTATGGAGTGAGAAAGCTGAGTGCCTTCAGGCAGGAGGCGTCCTGGTGGAGTGGGGTGCCTCTGGGCACTTATTGGTGGAGCTAGGCTTGCCAATTCATGGAGTGAGAAAGAGCTGAGTACCTTAGCACAGAGGCTTACCTGCAGAGTGGGGCACATCTGAGCACTTATCAGAAGAGCTAAAAAGCTTTGTAACACTTGCTGGAGCAGGGCAGAGACGGGGAGGAGCCAGGAGGCACAATGGGCTGAGGGGCTGAGAGGCCAAGGAACCAGGAAGCAGAAGCTGAAGAGACAAGGAACATGGGAAGCAGAGCTGCCGCAGTCTCAAAGGGTGGGGCCACAGACTCTGGGGTATCAAAGGGTGGAACCATGGCCTTCTGGGTTTCCAAGGGTGGGGCTACAGCCTCCTAGGTTTCAAAGAGTCAGATCTTCACCAACTCAGTTCCAGAGTGTAGGGCTGCCATTCATGAGTGCTGGGGGGATGGGGCTGGATTCACTGCCCAAAGCTTAGGAGGCGGGACTACCATGCCCAGAGGGCAGAAAAATGGGGCCTGCCAGGGCCGAGAGAGTGGGGTCACCACTCAGATGGACTAGGAGAATGGGGCCTCCCAAAGCCAAGGGAGCAGAGTTGCCATCCCCGTTGGCCTGGAAGACGGAGCTGAAGCCCAGTGCCTCCACCCAAAATCCAGACAGCATGGCAGAACTATTGCCTAGATGGTCTCAGAGAACAGAGGATTATTTTTAAGCCTTGAGAGCTAATGTGGACTGCTCTTCTGGATTTTGGACTTGCTTAATGTCCATTATCCCTTCTTTCTCTCCAATTTCTCCCATTTGTAATGGAAATGTCTGCCTTGTGCCTGTTCCACCATTGTACTTTGGAAACAGATAACTTGTATTCTAGGTTTCATAGATGAGGAAGAATTTTGCCCTAGGATGAAATTTGGGCTTGGAGTTGAGTTAAGACTTTCAGGATGATATGATGGAGTGAATGTGTGTTTTACATATGGAAGTGCATGAATTTTCGGGGGCCAAAGGGTGGAATGTTAATGATTGAATTGTATCTCCCTAAAATGTGTGTCAACTTGGCTAGGCTATGATTCCAAGTATTATGTGGTTGTTCCTGATTTTGTGATCTGATGTAATTATCCTATATGTTGTAAATCCTTACTGCTATGATATTAATGAGGCAGCATTAGAGGCAGTAGTTAATGAGGCAGGATATAATCTGCAGGATCAGGTTGTATCTTGAGTAAATCTCTTTTGAGATATAAAAGAAAGAAGTGAGCAGAACCACCAAGAAAGAAGTGCCAGGAGCAGAACATGTCCTTTGGACCCAGGGTCCCTATGCCAAGAATCTCCAAGATCCAGGGGAAGATTGATACCAAGACACATGGAGATCTCCAAGGAACGCTGCACCCACAGATGTTGAAAGGAGACAAAGACCTTCGCCCAGCACTAACAGAAAGAAAAACCTCCCCTGGAGCTAGCCCCTTGAATTTGAACTTCTAGCCTCCTAAACTGTAAGAGAATAAATTTCTGTTTCTTAAAGCTATCCACTTGCGATATTTCTGTTATAGCAGCACTAGATAACTAAGACAGTTGGTAAAGTAGAGGGTCAGCAAATATGTGAGAAATCTTAAGTGAAATGAATGTACACAATAGCCTCAATAATGGGCTCAAACATACCAATGATCAAGAAGATGACACAGGACTGGGCAAAGTTTTGTTCTCTTATACATAAAGTCTCCATGAATTGGAACTAACTCGATGGCAACTAAACAACAAGAACAACAACCACGCACACATCAGACACTCAAAAATATTTGCTGAATTAAAAAATGGGAGGAAGCAAAGCTCAGAAATAGAATCAGGAGTTGAAATCAGGACTCCTTATTTCCAATCCCATGTTTTTACATTGACATACCCCTAAAGTCACAAACACGTTGAGTCAATTTTGCAGGTTGTCGGCTAATGTTTCATGGTCTTGGACTGACTCTGTGAGTGAGATTTACTGCTTAGTATTGTAAAAACATACTACAGCTCATCACAATGCAGTTGCACAAAGGACTAAAGAACCTCAGAAAACAGTGGGGATGTGGGAGACTATGAAGCTGCAGGCAGGAACTTCCTACAGACCCCACCAAAAACAAAATAAAAACTTTTTAAAGGCTCACTGAAAAGAAAAAGACACTTTTAAAAAATGTGATATTAATATCATCTCCAGACTGTGTTTATTGAAACAATCTTAGGTCCCTAATCAAAACAATGTTTTATCATTTCCCCTCCAGGCTGGTCACAAGCTACAAACTGGATCATTTGACACATCTCTCCTGCATTTGAAACTCTGCCATTAATTGTAAAAAGAAAAACAACTTTTCAAAGCCCCACATATATATTTTTCTGATTCATCCTTTTGATATTTTGCTTGGACCCAAACCCAAATTCACTTGGTTTTCTCAAAGCACAGAGCCTTGGTGGCACAATGGTTAAGAACTGGGCTGCTAACAGAAGGAATGGCTGTTCGAACCCACCAGCTGCTTCACAGGAGAAAGATGTGGCAGTCTGCTTCTGTAAAGATTACAGCCTTGGAATCCCTATGGGGGAGTTCTACTCTGTCCTATAGGGTCACTATGAGTTGGAATCCACTTGATGGCAACGAGTTTGTTTGTTTGGTTTCTCAAAGCACATATTCAGGCTATTTCCATCATTCTTCTTGGAAATGACTTTTCCTTTTGAGATACTGTACATTTGATATACAACCTGGTAGTACCATCACCAGCCACACCGTAGACTTCTGCGTGGGCTGTCAGGAGCTTCTCTGAGATGTGTCTGCATAATTTTGTAATATTCAGGAAAATGTGTGTGTGCGTGCGTGTGTGTGTGTATGTGTGAGCATGAGTGGATTTTGTACCCAGGGGAAAATGCTGGGTAAGTATGTTTTTCAGAGGGTTTTGGAGAATTTCTGTGGCTTGTTTGCTGATATGAACAAACGTCAAAATATATTTTGGGAAGATATGTGTGTATGTTTTCATTTATCTGAGGGAGTGTCCTAAGTCTAGGAGACTGAACGTGGGGAGACACTGTGTCTCCGGGGTGATGCAGGCAGGGGAGATTTGTTAGGAGCGTATGAAAAGCTCATCAAAACTGGGAAAAATTTTACCCTATTGTCTGAGAGTGACAAGAATTAGCTTGACCCATTGCTGTGCGGTTTGGCCATGACAACTTGCAGGAACTGGGGCATGAGCAAAGAGAGTGAACCAGCTCTACTTTCACCTGTGGTCAAGAGGCCAACCTCCTTTTCTTTCCTAGTCATCCAATGGGTCAGTGGCCATCAACAAACAGAACTTGGCTCCCCCATGTAACCCATTCCCAGCCCAAGCACCACTTCACTTCAGGGCCCAGCCTTATCACCTCACCTTGTAAAAAGGCTTTGCTCCATCTCTGTTATTTTTGAACATTTTGTCCTTCCCCCACTCTTCTCCATTCTTTTCTCTACTTGCTATTGTTCCTAGCTATCTTCTTCTCCTCTCTCAGTCTGCCACACCTTAATTCTCTCCTTCTTACTTTATTTTTGCTCCTATCTTTACTCTTGTTTCGGGCCTTTGCCTCGTCTTTAGGCTCTGTCAGCCTCATTCCTGGCTGCTCATCTTTCCTGTCCTTCCTTCCCTCCCTCAAGCCCTAGGTCTGTGCTATCATATGGGAGCCCAGGCAAATCACTGACAAGCAAGTAAAACCAAGACCTCAGAAGACTGAAGTACATAAATCTTATGAAAGGCAGAAACAATCACAATTTCTAGGAAGAATTCAAATTCCTTTAACTTAGGCTGTTCTTAATACACAGCGGGGAAATTGGAGCCAATTAAGCAATGATGCTTCCTCTGGCTTTTTGCAGAACATTTTTAATAAATGTTACAGCTGGATACAACGACCAGATGAACTTTAAGGTCCTCCAATGCTGAAATTCTATGATTTGTAGAGTATTACAGTTGTAATATTTAAAATTATGTATTTGTGTACAATCAAAACTGTTATATTTGTCTCTTTTAACTGTGGCTACAGGCCAAACTTTTATATCCTCACTAGAAGGAAGAAGGCTCAGCCACGTTCCAAGCTCTGTAGTGTTGTTCGATCCGGTACTGCTTTCTTTTCCTCTTGTCACTGCTGCAGCCAGAGCCAGGGAATGCTGGCACACCCAGAACTTTCAGAGAGGCCAGAGTTACTGCTTTCCAAGTCCTCCCACAGTTTAGGGAGGAGATGCGATAGCAATGCTCTCATTCCAGTGTTGCTGTGACTTCAAAACACCATAAGACAAACTGCAAAGGTTCCTGGATGAGGCTTCAGACTCAGCCTTCATAGTCTACTGGTTTTGAAAAAGCCCTTTTGGAACCTTCCAGGTTCTTAGCCAGAGTAGGTGGTGTACAAACGGATGCCAAAATCTTCTCTAGGAAGATCCTCTAGTTCTTGAAGGACATTCTTCCTAGGAACTTTTCACCAGAATACAACTTGCTACCAGGTATGGGGCTGTATATAGTCCTTGGTTTGACTGTCATCTGCCCAGCCAAGGACTGATCTGGGCAGAGTACAAGGCACCCTCTATGTTACTGGTTAATTTATCCTTGTGAGAAGGTCTTTGTAGCAACTCATTGAGTGTCCAGGATTAAATCTGATCTTGAATGAGTGACTGAGTTGTTGACTAGGAGATATTCCAACTTTAGGATGACCAGCCATCCTGGTTTCCTTAGGGTTGTTCCTGGGCTGCGAGACTTTCAGTGCTTGAACTGGGAAGCTCCAAATGACTGTCACCCTACACAACTTTAAAAATTTGAGCTACTGACCTTTTTTCTGACTAAAATATCCAAATTTTTTGAAAACGTTAGAAAGGGCACATCGGGTGGACTTAATCTCCTCCCACTGATCTTAGGTATTAATGCAACAAACACCCAACATCTATCACAAACGTGCCATTTAAGGCCTTGGTATTGTGCGCAAGAACCACTCAGTCTTACACAACCATTCTCTTCTAATGTCCACCAAGCATTTTAATTATGAGTGTGCTTTCTGCTGGCAAGTACATTTACATCTTGACTGTTGAGTAGTCTTGGGATTCTCAACATTGGCTGCACAAGCCACAGAAGATCTAGCCCAGGTCTAGTTCTGTGGATATGGTGGTTGGGAAAGCCACAGCTGCGTATCTGTGAGGATAGGTCCTGAATGTTGCCTTCTCAAGTGTGGATGCTTCGTGACTTCCAAATACCTGGCCAATCCACCTTTGGCTATCATGAGCCCTCCCAGCGGCCTGTACTAAAAGTCTCACAGCCATAGCCCCCTTTTGGAATTGACTCCCAAGCTGAAAGTCTGTGCTCAGGTTTCTAACAGAATCTAGACAAGATCAAAGCCCTCCTCTGCCAAACTCTTTTCCTTCTGTGTATAGTTTATTGGCCAACCAATCCGTTAAGACTGGACAATGAAGGAAGTTGGGGAGTGATGAGTTAATGCACCTTGCCTGGTCAGTCTGCTTCCCTCCTCCCAAGGCAGTGTGAGTCACAGCCTCTCAGAGACCTTGAGGTCATGGGACCCAGGCCTTCAGGCCCTCAGAGCCCAAACAGTTCCATGTGGCATGTAGTTTTTGATGTGAGAAGCTGCATATTAGGGATTATTGTGTTGTTATTAGTCAGACACTAAATTTCAGTGCTCAGAAAAGTGAAGGCCCCATGCACTCTCATCCAGTTATAGTTCCTGGCCATAAAGCACAGTCACTCACACACTTGCCCAGGCACAGATATCTGTAGGCAGAAACAATCTCTCCAAGGCCTATGTGGCAGGTACTATGTTGAGTGTTTCACACATATTTTCTTATTAATTCTCTCACTCTGTGCAATAACATTGTCTCCATTTTATAAATGAGAAAACTGGGGCTCAGACAGATTAAATAATCTGTCCAATGTCACATAGTTAGAAAGCAGTGAAGCTAAGCATAGACTTCAAGTTTTGGTGGCTCACTCCAAATACCAGGTTCCTTTCCACTGATGCCTCTCAGTTTAACAAAGCACAGATAACTTCAATCTCAAGGCTTCGTCTTCTGTCAGCTCAAAATTAGGATGGATGATAGGTTGTAAAAAATGGCCATGACTTCCTCTCATCCCTGTATGCATACCTGTGCAATGTTTGATGTTTCTCACATTAAGAGGTGGAGACTCCTCTTCACTTCCTGGATCTGGGCTTGGCCGTGCAACTTGCTTTGGCCAATGGGACTCTAGAACACGGGATGTAAGATGAGGCTTGAAAAGTGCTTGTGCACTGAGGCTTGCACTCTCTTCCTGTTAGGAACCTTTCCTCCACCATGTGAATACAGTCTATCATGCTGGAGATGTAGCTTAGCCACCATCCGGCACCAACCACCATAATGTGAGTGATGCCATTATAGATCCACCTGCTCCCAGCTAACCCTCCAACTGACTTCAGTTGCCTGAGTGACTCCAGGAGAGACGAGGGGGAGAGCTACTCAGCTGAATCCAACTTAATTATTAGGAAGCCTTTTTATACAAGAATTGATAACTGATACAGAAGGTAACACTTTCCATTAAGCATAGAAGCAACAACAGTAATCACATGCTGGTTTAGCTCCTTTGTTATTTTGCCCTGCACAAAGGGGAGACAGAGCATTGCTAAACCCTTCATTTTCTATTTTTCTCCCTCTTCCTATTACTTCCTCCCCTTATCTTCTTGCATCAGACTCTTGGTGTTGAGTGCACCTGTGTTTGTGTAGGGTGGGGTGGAGGGTGAGACACTTTCCTGGGACTTGTCACCCATCTCTAGGATGATCTAGGATGATGAACTACTGGTTCTCCAGTTCATTATTATACTTTGTATTTCCAGAGCCTGAGATGTTTCAAGAATTCACTGTTTTTTTTTTTTCTCCTTTCCTTCTTTCCTTTGAGCTTTGTGTTCAGAGTCTCATAGTTTTGCTGGGCGTGGGGGAGGGAAAGTGAAAATGAGAAGAAAATGAACTCTGATCCCATGAGTAAAGGAGGTATGGGCTAGAAAATGTTGAGACATTTCCACTGAAGGGTATAGTTGGTTTGTATATGAGTATAAGGATTAATTTCCTTCCAAATGCTAGTTTTTCTCTCCTCTTGTCTAATTTACAAAAGAAAATTGCATTTCTGCTATTAACATAGCATAGACCTGATTTCTTATGACCTGAAAATTGTGGCTATATAATCTTTTTGTGAATAAAATACCAAAAGTATAAATATCTTTTCCCTCTTGAAATTGAGTGGGCTTATTATTATGTTAGGATATTTTTAGATACTCAAGCAGTGTGTTATAATGTAAAATAAAAGCATAAACATACCCAACGTGTCATTCTGTATTTTATATTATCTTTTAAAAAAAAGTCTGCAAAATTTTGTTTAATATATTTTTTGAAACCATCTAGAACAGGGGTTGGCAAACTTTTTGTAAAGTTCTAGATAATAAATACTTTGAGCTTTACTGGCCATATGTTTTCTGTTGCAATTACTCAACTCTGCTGTAGTGGCATGAAAACATCCATAGACAATAGGAAATGAATGAACACTGCTGTGTCTCAATAGGGCTTTATTTATAAAAACAGGAGGCAGACTGGATTTGGCCCAGCATGTCATAGTTTGCCACCTCCTGATCTAGAATACGGAGATTCTGCGTTGTGGGCATGCAGTCCTTGGGATTATACATTAACCTGCCTAAAATGAGTTTACTTGGATGCACTAGGATACTGGTGCTTGAAAGGACCTTAGTTAGCATCTAGTCTCAATCTCTCAGTTTACAGATGAAGCAACAGGTACTCAGAGAAATGAAGAAAGATCACCCAGCATTAGGAAGTTGAACCCAGTTCTCCTGACTCTTAGCCAAGGGTATACCAGGTGCTAGCTATCCTTCCTTTACTATTTCACCAAGGTTCCAAGAAACTTTAACAATAATAGCACCTAACTTATCTAGATCGGTTTATAATTTGCCAAGATAGACAATTTTTATTCTTGAACAAATTGAAGCTCATAGACTTTCAGTGACATGTCTGTAGCTACAGAGTCAGTAAATGCACAGACCCATGCTTTTGGACTCTAAGACTGCTCTTATTTGGAGCTCATTAAGCACTATTGTCCTTTTGACACAAGGTCTGTAGATTACACTTCACCTGCATACATCTGGCAAGATGCAGAATCAATGAAGTAGGAAGAAGATGGTAACTTCACATTTAGTTGGTTGCTTTGGTCCTGAACATGTTTCTGAGTATGAGCAATGGAGAAGATCCTTCTTGGTTCCTGTATTTGGAGATCAGATCCCAGGAGTCTGGGCCTACCTGGTATGAACTCTTGAAGTGATTCAGGATCATGAAGTTAAGCCTCTCCAGTGCTTCCTGGTGCTGGCCCATTAAATGTCAGAATCTGATATCCACATGAGCTTTTGTTGTGTAGGGCTATCACCGATTAGGGAGTGCAAGGCGCTTGCTGAATAGTAGTTACTAGACACAGAATAATTCAGGCAGACAAGCTGAGACCTATGAATACTTCCTGCAGACATTCCCCCTTTCCCCCAGGGAGGAGGACGTGGTATCTGAGTTCTGGAGGCCAGGTACACCTGGGGCAGTACAGGGGGCCAGAGAGTAGAGCACTGTCTGGTATCTGTCAGTGCCACCACTTCTAGTGTTTCTGGACTCCCTGGCAGGGCGGCAAGGCCTGGCTATCTCTTCCCACTCACATTCCTGAGCGCTGTTCAACCCAGCCCAGCTAAGCTCAGCCTGCCAAGCAGCCCTACACACAGAGTGCAGTGAGCTGTCTGGAGGAATGCAGGGGCTTAGGCCAAGGCTTGTTGAGGTTTATTATCATTTATTTTGGTATATTTCTTTAATTACATTTGTAATTTCTTCCTTATTTTCCTTCTTTGCTCTTTGGATGGCTCGTGACAAGACTTTCTGACATCACATCTAATTACACAATTTTAAAATTCTTCCTTCACTCCCAATCCACTGGCAACTTTTTCAGGAAACTTGATGGGATTAAAACTAAATTGACCAGATGGCTTCTTTGCACCTAATATAGCACAGTCCAACGGTGCCAGATTTCTAGGGCACAGGGACGCGTTATCCCTACACTCACTTCCTTGAGCTGCTTTACTTTGTTCTGCCTTTTATTTTTATCAAATCTGGAAATGGATTTAAGAAAATGCACAGATGTTACTGAACTAAGATGAGTCTTAGCGCTTTAGGGTTTGGCAGAGAAATGCGGCAATATGCTGGGAAGGAGCCTAACTGGTGTGAAGGGTCATCTCTTCATCCTCCAGTTCTGCTCTTAAAGCCCAGCTAACAAAGGAGGCAAATGAACGAGAACTATAAGACTGGACCTGGGTTTCATGTTCTGTCCCTGTTGTGTTCATTGTCCAAATTTGTTAGACGGTATGAGAATTTCCTGGTTAACACCCTAATTCATTCATTCTTTTAGTATTTCCTAACTTTCTCAAGTATGCCAGACACTGAAATAGATGCTGGGGATATCATTGTGAATAAGACAGAAAATCTCTGTTCTATCAGGACATAGAGTCTATTTGGGAAGAAATATAAAATAAAGGCAGTCTAGCTGCTGCCGGAACCCCTCCTTTTTCACTCTTCAAAGGATAGCCTTCTTTAACCTACAAGGCATCAGTAGATGCAACCATATCATCTCTCTCTGAAATGTCATCTCTTGGGCCTACAAGGTATGGACCTCTTTGTTGTTGTCAGCTATGAATGATCCAGCATCTCAGCCCACTTAACAAGATGATACCCACTTCTCCACTGGATCCCAGGAAAGATGAAGAGCAGGTCATCACCACCCTTTTCCCTGACCACACAGCCCTGCTAGTCTCTATCATGCCAACACAATGGATTGTGGCATATGAACAAAATTCCCTGTGGAAGGGTTAGAGCAATCTCAGAAAGGAAAGTGCTAACCGAAAAGGAACAAAGTTGAAGTTATACTTAGATTCAACTTCCTATTATACTGTACATGGGAAGGAAGAAGTCTCAGGCTTTCACAAGTTAGCCGTCTTTTGATCCGGTCGTCCTGATATCAGGTTCACATTTGTATTCACATGCACTCCTTCTTCAATTTCTCAGTCAGGTAACCACCTCACACTTTTTACTTTGGAAAATCCTTCTCTTCCACAAATGGAGGGTCTAGGTTCTCCTTGAGTCTTCAATCTCAAGTAGCATCTATTAGATGAACACAGATGCTCACTGACTAAGTTTCTCAGACTCCAGCCCATGAATGAAGGTGCAAGTGGGACCTGTCCCCACCAGTGAAATTTGTTAGACTGCTGGTTCCTTCACTAAGTGATACGTTAGCTAAACATATCACTGTAAGATAAACATCAGCTCTATTTAGAGCCTGTATGGTTGAATTCCATGCTGGAGAAAGAATATTTTTATACTGACAGGACTCTCTGTCTTAGTCATTTAGGAATAATGTGCCCATATGAGCAGGATAAAAAGCTCCAGGCTCTTTTCTGTTCTGTTCAAGGCCTGGTAGCACCACACTATAGTGACCTTAGTTTTTAATTGTTATTCAGAATTATTATATGTAATGATTTTTAATATGGGAACTGATCCCATTTCTGATTAAATAATTTTGCTTTCTGGTCTACCTCTAACGGGAACAGAGGCATCTGACAATTTGTTTCACCTCAACAGTATATACAAATTATTTAGCTACCATTGTGATAGTTAACCCAAAGGAAAAATATGGACTTTCATCATAGGTAGGGGCACCAGTGTAAGTAAGGACACCAGACTTGATCTGTCAAGAGAGGGGAGGATTTCCTTAGGGAGTTGAGATATAAAAGGTAACTAAGGGACTCCCACTTCCAATCAAGATGGAGTAACAGCGGCAAGATTTACTTGACACGATAAAAAAATGGGCAAAATATATGAAACTATGACCCTCAAGACATTGAACATCAAGCAACAAAAGACAGGGATCATCAAAGACAGGAAATGAGGGGAGCCTTATGATTGCTCCAGCTTACTACCTGAAAACAGCTTCACATAACAGTGCAGGTAGGGGGAACTCAGACCCAGTGGTTTCTCTGAATTGAGGAGATGGAGCTGGGAGTCTGGGGAATCCAAGGCAGCTAGAATTCACAAGGCAGATCACCAGAGATGAGAGAGTTGCATAGAGAAACAATTCCAGCCATCTGAAGAGGGACCTCCTCAAGTATTCAGTTGAATGCTGATCAGCCCAAGCTTGTGAGGAAACTACCCAAGACGGGAAAAGAATCATCTTGAAAGAGGAAACAGTAACTGGTTGTCACATAGGGTCAGAGTATTGTTTGTTTCCTAACACACACAGTGGAAAACCTCATAAGGGGTATCAGTTCTAAGTTTTAAGGTGGGGAAAAATTAACCCTAGACTAATTAAACTGTTTTTGAGTAACTTAGCCTCATCCTAGAACCAAGCTTAAGTATATTTACAGAAATATAAAAATATCCAGCACAGAGTAAAATTCACAGTGGCATTCATTAAAAAATAACTGATCATGCACACAAATGGAAAAATACAACCCATTAAAAAGGAAAAATAATAAATCAAAATTGGCACAGAATTGAAATTGATGATAGAATTAATAGAAAGGACATTAAAATAGTAATTATTACTCTATTCCATATGCTCAGGAAGGTAGAGAAAGATTGAACAAATTAAGTTGAGAAACATGAGATACTCAAATTAAACTTCTAAAAATAAAAACTACAACATCTGAGATGAAAAAATAAGCTACATATTGTTAACAGAAGATTAAATATTGCAAAAGAAAAGATTAATGAACTGAAAGACATAATAATAGAAACTATTCAAAATGAAACACAGAGGGGAAAAAATGCTGGGAAAAAAAAAAGACCATCAGTGATCTGTGGTACAACCCAAGTGGCGAAATATCTACATAATGGAGTCCCTCAAAAAGATGAGACAGGGCACTCACACTAATATTGCACAAATAATGGCAGAAAAAAAATTCGAATTTGAGAAAATCTACAACCCCACATATTAGGGAAGTTCAACAAATCCTAAGCACAAGTAACACAAAGAAAATTATACAAAAACACATAATAATCAAATTGCTTAAAACCAGTTGTAAAGAAAAAACCCCAAAAGCAGCCAGAGGAAAAAGACATATTACATACAGGATTAGAATGACAGTAGATTTCTCTCTGGCAATAAAGCAAAGCAAGAAGACAGTGAAGCAACATTTCAAAATAGTGAAAGAAAAAAGAATGTCAACCTAGAATTCTTTAGCCAGCAAAAATATCTTTCAAAAATTAAGGTGAAATAAAACATTTTCAAATATATAAGAGAGCAGCACTACAAGAAATGTTAAAGGAAGTCTTCAAGCAGAAGGAAAATGATACTTGACGGAAATCGAAACCTAAAAAAAAAAAAAAAAAAAGCATAGCATGGTAAACATTAACTACATGGGTAAATATAAAGACTTTCTTCTTCTTATTTAAATATCTTTAAAGATAATCAACTGCTTAAATAAAAAATAATAACACTGTGTTGTGGGGTTTATAACATATATAAAACAAGTATAACACATCCCACATATAGAAAACGTACAATAGTAATAGTGCAAAGCTGGGAGAGGAGAAATAGAATACTGATGCAAGGTTTTCATACTGTACTTGAAGTTGTCTAACATCACTTGAAAGAAGACTGTGATAAGTTAAACATGTGTATTTTAAACTCTAAAAACAACTTCTAACCACAATAAAGAATTATAATTAAAAAGCAAAGAAAGGAGATAAAATGGGATTATAAAAAATTAACCCAAAGGAAGGCAGAAAAAATGAAAAAAGAGCAAATGGAACAAATACAAAACACATATAGCAAGATGATAAATTTAATACAATCATATAAATAATCACATTTAATGTAAATGATCTAAATACCTTAAAAGTCAGAGAATAACAGATTGCATAAAATAGACACAAGTTTATGCTTTCTTAAAGAAATCTACATTAAATATAAAAACACAGATTAAAAGAAGAATGGAAAAATATATCATGCCAACACTAATCAAAAAAGAAAGATAAAGTGCTGTGTTACTATCAGATAACATAGATTTCAAAGAAAAAATATTACCAGGGATAAAAGGGGTCATTTAATAATAATAACGTGGTTAATTCAAGAGTGAAATCACAAATCTAAATGTTTAAGCCTCTAAAAACAGAGCTTCAAAATCCATGATTCAAAAACTGATAGAATTGCTAGGAGAAATATACAAACCCAATATTATAGACAGGGATTTCAACACCTGTATGTCAGTAATTGACAGAACAAGTGAACAGAAAATTATTAAGGATAAAGGAAACTTAAAAAACACTATCAACCAACTGCATCTTAAAATTTGCATTTGTAGAACACTCTAGCAAACAGCAGCAGCAATACTATTCAAGTGCACAAGATATATCATATTCTGGGCCATAAAACAATTCTAAATAAATTTAGAAGGATTCAATAATACAAAATATGTTCTCTGACCACAATTGTAATAAATTAGAATCAGTAACAGGAAGATCTATGGAAAACCCCCAAATATTTGGAAACTAAAAAACACATTTTTAAATTACCAATGGGTAAAAAATTCAAAAGGAAAAAAATGATTTTAAAATGAATAAAAATTAAAACACAAAATATCAAGATGTGTGGAGTGCAGCTAAAATAATACTTTGAGGGATATTTATAGCAATAAACACCTACATTAGAAAAGAAGAAAAGTCTCCAATAAATGACTTCACTTTCTACCTTAAGAAACTACCTGAAGTAAGCAGAAGAAAGAAAATCATAAATATCTGAGTGGAAATCACTGGAATAGAGGACAGAAAATTATAGATAAAATCAATGACATCAAACACTGGTTCTTTGCAAAGAATTTTAATAAAATTATAGCCAAATTGATCAGGAAAAAAAGAAAGAAGATGTAAACTACTTATATCAGGAATGAGGGAAATGATACCACTACAGATTCTACAGATATTAAAAGGCAGGAAGACAATATTATGAAAAAGTTTATGGCAATAAATTGGACAAATCAGATGAAATGGACACATTCCTTGAAAGATAATGAATTACCAAAGCTCCCTCAAGAAAAATAGATAATTTGAATATCCCTGTATTTATTTTAAAAATTCAATTTATAACAAAAAAAACCTTCTTCCCACAAAGAACACTACTAATCTAGACGGCTTATTAGGTGAATTCTACCAAATACTTAAAAAAGAAATAATACCAATTCTAGGCAATCTCTTCCACAAACTTGAAGGGAAGGGAATACTTTGGAACTACTTCTATGTAGTCAGTATTACTCTAATATGAAAACTAGGCAAAGATATTAGAGAAAAAAAACTATGGACCAACATCCCTCATGAACATAGAGGCAAAAATGCTTAACAAAATTTTAGCAAATTCAGTGTAACAATACATAAAGGGAAAACTGCCTCAGGACCAAGTAGGGTTTATCCCAGGAATCAAAGGAAAAACCCATTAATGTAAATCATCTTATTAACAGATTAAAAAGATAAACTATATGATTTTTTCCATAGATGCAGAAAATGCATCCGATAAAATTTAATATCCATTCATAAAATCTCTCAGCAAAACTTAGTAGAAGGAAACTTCCTAAATCTGTTAAAGGGAATTTATGAAAGACTTACAGCTAACATTATACTTAATAGTGAAATACTGAATGATTTCCCGCAAGACCAGGAAGAAAGCAAGGATGCCATTTTCATCATTTCTATTCAATATAGTACTATAGGTTCTAGACAGTGCAATCAGGCAAGAAAAAAAAAAAAAAAAGAAGGAGCCAGAAGGGAAACGAAGAAGTAAAATATATTTGCAAAACATATAATTGTCTATATAGAAAATCTCATGCAACTACAAAGAAGCTACTAGAAGTAATAAGGGAGTTTAGCAAGGTTGCGGGATACAATATCAGTATTTGAACATCAATTATATTTCCATACACTAGCAACAAGCAGGCCATCAATTGCTCATATGCAAATTCCAGTTGAAGCTGAAAAATATTAGAACAAGTTCACGAGAGCCAAAGTACGACCTTGAGCGTATCCCACCTGAATTTAGAAACCATCTCAAGAATAGATTTGATGCATTGAACACTAATGACTGAAGACCAGATGAGCTGTGGAATGATATCAAGGACATCATACATAAAGAAAGCAAGAGGTCTTTAAAAAGACAGGAAAGATGAAGAGCAGAAAAGGCCAAAAAGGATGTCAGAAGAGACACTGAAACTTGGTCTGAAACGTAGAGTAGCTAAATCAAATGGAAGAAATGATGAAGTGAAAGAGCTGAACAGAAGATTTCAAGGGGTGCTCAAGAAGACAATGTAAAGTATTACAATGACATATGCAAAGACCCGGGGTTAGAAAACCAAAAGGGAAGAACACTCTCAAGCTCAAAGAACTGAAGAAAAAATTCAAGCCTCGCATTGCAGTATTGAACAATTCTAAGCAGAAAATGGTTGAACCATTTCAGGAGGTAGTATATGATCAGGAACCAATGGTATTGAAGGAAGAAGTCCAAGCTACACTGAAGACATTGGCGAAAAACAAGGATCCAGGAATTGATGGAATACCAACTGAGATGTTTCAGTAAACGAATGCAGCACTGAAAGTGCTTACTCGTCTACGCCAAGATATTTGGAAGACAGCTACTTGGCCAACCCACTGGAAGAGATTCATATTTACGCCTATTCCAAAGGAAGGTCATCCAATCAAATGCAGACATTATCGAACAATATCATTAATATCACAAGCAAGTAAAATTTTGCTGAAGATCATTCAAAAGTGGCTGCAGCAGTACATCGACAGGGAACTGCCAGAAATTCAAGCTGGATTCAGAAGAGGACATGGAACCAGTGATATCATTGCTGATGTCAGATGGATCACAGCTGAAGCAGAGAATACCAAAAAGATGATTACCTGTGTTTTATTGACTATGCAAAGTCACTTGCCTGTGTGGATCATAACAGATTACGGATAACATTGTGAAGGATAGAGATTCCAGAACACTTAACTGTGCTTATGAGGAACCTGTACATATATCAAGAGGCAGTCATTTGAACAGAACAAGGGGATATTGCATGGTTTAAAGTCAGGAGAGATATATGTCAGGGTTGTATCCTTTCATCATAACTATTTAATCAGTATGCTGAGTAAATAATCCCAGAAGCTTGACTATATGAAGAAGAACAGGGCATCGGGATTGGAGGAAGACTCATTAACAATTTGTGTTTTGCAGATGACACAACTTTGCTTGCCGAAAGTGAACAGACCTTGAAGCACTTACCAATGAAGATCAAAGACCACAGTCTTCCGTATGGATTACACCTCAACATAAAGAAAACAAAAATCCTCACAACTGGGCCAATAAGAAGCATCAGGATAAATGGAGAAAACATTGAAATTGTCAAGGATTTCATTTTACTTGGCTCCACAATCAACACCCATGGAAGCAGCAGTCAGGCAAATCTGCTGCAAAAGACCTCTTGAAAGTGTTGAAAGGCAAAGATGTCACCTTGAAGACTAAGGTGCGCCTGGCCCAAGCCATGGTGTTTTCAGTCACCTCATATACATGGGAAAGCTGGACGATGAATAAGAAAGACAAGAATTGATTCCTTTGAATTGTTGTGTTGGTGAAGAATAGCGAATATACCATGGATTGCCAAAAGAATGAACAAATCTATCTTGGAAGAAATACAACTAGAATGCTCCTTAAAAGCAAGGATGGCAACACTACGTCCCACACACTTTAGACATGTTATCAGGAGGGATCAGTCCCTGGAGAAGGGCATCATTCTTGGTAAAGTAGAAGGTCAGTGAAAAAGAGGAAGACCCTCAATGAGATGGATTGACAAAGTGGCTGCAGCAATGGGCTTAAGCATGACAAGGATTGTGAGGATGGCGCAGGACCGGGCAATGTTTCGTTTCTGTTGTACATGAGGTCGCTATGAGTCGGAACTAACTTGACTGCACCTAACAACAACAACAACCATTCATACATAATACCACATGCAAAAATTAATTCAAAATGAACCGTAGAACCAAATGTAAAACCTGAAAGAATAAGACTTGTTCTAGAAAAAAACCTTTGGAGAAAAATCTTTGTGAACTTGGGTTAGGCAAAAATTTCTTAGATACGACAACAAAGCATGAATGAAAAAAATGTTAAATGAACTTCATCAAAATTAAGAACTTCTGTTATTCAAAAGACATTGCTAGAGAATGAAAAGGCAAGCCATGGGCAGGGGGAAAAATGCCTGCAAATCACGTATCTGATAAAGGATTTGTATACAGGATATATAAAAACACTCAAAACTCTATAAAAAATGGGCAAAAGATTTGAACAGGTACTTCACCAAAAAAGATATATGAATGACAAATAATCTTAACATCATTCAATACAAATGCAAATTAAAACCGTGGTGAGATACCACTAAACTTTGATCAGAATGTCTAAAATTAAAAAGGCTGACCATACCAAGTGTCAACGAGGATGTGGAGGAAGTGATCTCTCATGGAAATGTTGGTGGAAATGTAAAACATACAATCACTTTGGACACAGTTTGGCAGTTTCTTAAAGAGCTAAACATACAGCTACCATATGGCTTAGTCATTATTCTCCTAGCATTTACCAGAGAGAAATGAAAACGTATGTCCATGCAAACTTTACATGAACGTTCACAGTAACTTTGTTTGTTGTAGCCAAAAGCTAGAAACAATCCAAATGTCCACCAACAGGTGAATGTGTGAATTGTGACATGTCCATGCAATGGAAGAACAGTATTCAATAAGAAAGCAATGAATTATTGATATAAGCAACAACACGGATGAATCACCAAACAATTATCCTGAGTGAAAGAAGCAGCTATACCTAAAAGAGTACATATTGAATGATTCCATTTATATAGAATTCTAGAAAATATAAACCAATCTATAGTGATAGAAAGCAGATTAGTGGTTGTTTGAAGATGGAATGCCAGGGTGGAGGGAGTGACAGGGTTTATGAAGGGGCCTGAGGAAAGTTTTGTAGTGATCACACACACACACACACACACACACACACTCATTGCTGTTGAGCCAATTCTAACTCATGGTGATCCCTTGTGTGTCAGAGTAGAACTGTGCTCCATAGGGTTTTCAATGGCTATAATTTATAATAGTAAATCGCCAGGCCTTTCTACCTCAGTGCTGCTAGGTGGAATTGAACTGCCAACATTTCAGTTAGTAGGTGAGTGCAAACCATTTGTAGTACCCAGAGACATTTGTACACACACACACACGCAGACATACACACACAAATGTATACGCACGCATATTTGTTAACTTGATTGTGGGCAGCCTGGGCAGGAAACCGTCTACACATTAGGGAACAATAAGGTGAAGGCTCTGATACTGGAAACAGCTGCAGACAGATCATCAGGTTGCTGATCCCTATCTCTGAAACAACTCGGTAAGGTCATCTTGTTCATTCCCCTGTCTCTGCGTCGATACCAAGTGAAAGCTTTCCACAGACAAGATTTTTTACTACTTTTAAGATATTTTATTTTAAAAAATGTTGATCTCTGATTATGTTTGTGTCATACTACTTAGGACTCAACAATCCAGTAACATCCTGCCCTCACAGAGCCCATTTTGCATAGGGACAGACAATGTCCCGAACAGGTTGTAAACAACGTGGTAAGAGCGGCATTGACAGGTGATATGGGGCCGAGAGGAGAGAGTATCTAAGTATGTGGATGGCAAGCAGGTGGATTTGGGAAGAAAAACAGTAAACACTTTGTCAATTTGTGTCCTGTTCAGAGGAGATTTCAGAGCCTCTTGGTTATTAGCATCACAGTCTGACTGGGAGAAATTCCCTTGTGTCTAACGTTAATCCCTTCATTATAAGTACTACTTATCGCTTGTTTTCTTCCCAGAAGAGATAGAACAGCGTATCAGTATGTTATGAAATATCACCTTGCTTACATTGGGGGCATGGAAAGTTCTTTGTACATTTACACTTTTACACAGCCCCTGCCCTCAAGTTGAGATAATTATAGATTGCCATGCGATTGTAAGGAGTAATACAGAGAGATCCCGTGTACTTTTTATCTGGTTTCTGCAATGATAACCTTTTGCAAAGCTATAGTACAGTATCATAACCAGGAAATTGATATTAATCAAATCCACCCATCTTATTCAGATTTCCCCATATGCTCATTATTTGTGTGTGTGTGTATTTAGTTCTTTGCGATTTTATCACGTTTAGGTTCTTGTATCCACCATCACAGTCAAGATCCCGAACATTTCCATCACCACAAGGATTCTTCTTTTCTCCTTTTATAACCACATCCTATTATCCCCTACTTGCCCTCATCCCCATCCCTAATCCGTGCTAACTACTAACCTTTTCTCCATCTCTATAATTTTGTTACTTCAAGAATGTTATATAAATGGAATCACACAGTGTGCAATATTTTGGAATTGGCCTTTTTCACTTGTCATTGTTCCCTTGAGATTCAGCCAAGTTGTTGAATATATCTGTAGTTCAATAGTTCATTCCTTTTTACTGATAAGTAATATTCTATGATATGGATGTACCATAGTTTAACCATTCACCCACTGAAGGGCATCTGGGTTGTTTTCAGTTTGGGGTTATTATAAGTAAAGCTGCTATGAATATTTGTGTATAGATTTTTGTGAGAACATAGTCTTCATTTCTCTGGGATAAATGTTCAGGAATGCAGTTTCTGGATCATGTCATAGTTGTATATTTAGTTTTATAAGAAACTGTCAATCTGTTTTCTGGAGTGGCTGCATCATTTTACATTTCCACTAGCAATGGATGAGAGATTCTGTTTCTCTGCATCCTCACCTGTATTTGGTGGTGTCACTGTTTTTTATTTTAGCCATTCTACTAGGTGAGTAGTGATATCTCATTGTAGCTTTAATTTGCATTGATGTAAGATTGTGAATAAAATTCAATCACTGGATAGAAAAAAAGAGAGGAGTAACAGATGTTCGATAACAAATCTTCTAACCATCCTTCTCCTCCAAGTTGATGGAGAATCTCATAAAAGTTCTCTAGGAATGGGTTGAAAAGATGTTCTATGGGGTAGAGCATAAAGAATGGTTGTCTGCAAGGTAGGGTTCTGACAGTGTGCTTGCAGTGTATGCAGGAAGCTTAAAGAGTAAAACCTACTTTTAAAGATCATGAAAATATATGCAAAATAGCATGTTATCATTTTGTAAAACAGAAGAGAGCTTGAATTTTCCTACCCTTCAAAGATCAACTAAGGACAGCATTACTCAAAATGTATTCTCCAGAACTCATCCTCAGAGATGTTCTCTGGTATAATGGGAAAAAAAGGTGAAACCCTATAAAAGTGGCTTTGTGAGAAGTCAGAATACTAATAATCAAGTGAAACTCTAAGAGCAGCATATACTAGGTGTCTGAGTCATCTAGTGCTGCTATAACAGAAATACCACAAGAGGATGGCTTTAACAAAGAGGCATTTATTTTCTCACAGTCTAGTAGGCTAGAAGTCCAAATTCAGGACGTCAGCTCCAGGGGAAGGCTTTCTCTCTGTCAGCTCTGGCGGAAGATCCTTGTCATCATCAGTCTTTCCTCAGACTAGGAACTTCTCTGTGCAGGAAACTCAGGTCCAAAGGACACACTCTGCTGCTGGTGCTTCTTTCTTGGTGGTGTGAGGTCCCCAAATTCTCTGCTTGCTTCCATTTCCTTTTATCTCTCATAAAATAAAAGGTGATACAGGCCACACCCCAGGGAAACTCCCTTTACATGGATCAGGGATGTGACCTTTGTAAGGGTGTTATATGACCCAATCCTAATCCTCTTTAACATAAAATTACAATCACAAAATGAAGGACACCTGCACAATACCGGGAATCATGGCCCAGACAAATTGATGCACACATTTTTTGGGGGACATAATTTGATGCATGACATTCCACCCTTTGGCCCCAAAAAATCACATCCTTGCAACATGCCAAACATATTCATCTCATCATATCATAGCAAAGCTCTTAACTCCAAGTCCGAAATCCAAAAATTTCTCTTCATCTGTGAAATCTGTAATACAAGTTATCTGCTTCCAAAGGTATTATGGCAGAACAGGCATAAGCTAGACATTTCCATTACAAATGGGAGAAATTGGAGGAAAAGAAGGGATAATAGGCACCAAGCAAGTCAGCAGAACACATTACATTAGCCCTCAAGGCTTTGAAAATAATCCTCTGTTCCCTGAGACAATTTACACAATGGCACTGCCCTCCAGACCCTAGGTATTCCCCACAATCTCCAGATTCTGAGTGGAGGCCCTCAGCCCTGAGCTTCAGCTCCACCTTCCAGGTCCACTGGGACAGCAACTCTGCTCCCTCAGCTTCAGGCACACCATTCTCCTAGTCCATTGGAGTGACATCTCCACCCTTAGAAACACCAGAGGCCATGGCTCCACACTTTGAAACCCCTGAGGTCATGGCCATACCTCTTGAGACTGAGGCAACTTGGCTTCTTGTGTCTCTTGTCTCTTCAGCTTCTGCTTTCTGTGGCCTCTTGGCCCTCGGGCCTCACACCTGCATCTGCGTTGCTGGGGCAAGTGTTCCAAAGCTTGGCAGCTCCTCCAATAAGTGCCTAGAGGCACCCTACTCCTCCAGGAAGCCTTGTGTGCACAGGCACTCAGCTCTCTCACTCCGTGGGTCAACTCCGGCACCATCTGGCACTAGTCTCCTTGTTCTGCTGCTGCCGTGTCTCTGCCACTGCTGGTTCTCTGCTGCTGCTGGTCTGCTGCTGCTCCTCTATCCATTCACAGTTTCAAAACAGCTTCCACATTTTAGGTATCTGTTACAGCAGCATCCCACTCCCAGTACCAAATTCTGTCTTAGTCATCTAGTGCTGCTATAACAGAAATACCACAAGTGGATGGCTTTAACAAAGAGAAATTTATTTTCTCACAGTCTGGTAGGCTAGAAGTCCAAATTCAGGGCGTCAGCTCCAGGGGAACTCTTTCTGTCTCTGTTGGCTCTGGGGGAAGGTCCTCGTCGTCATCAGTCTTCCCCCAGACTAGGAACTTCTCTGTGCAGGAAACTCAGGTCCAAAGGATGCGCTCTGCTCCCAGTACTTCTTTCTTGGTGATATGAGGTCCCCAATTCTCTGCTTGCTTCAGGCCACACCCTAGGGAAACTCCCTTTACATTGGATCAGGGATGTGACCTTTGTAAGGGTGTTATACAATCCCACCCTAAACCTCTTCAACATAAAATTACAATCACAAAATGGAGGACACCCACATAATACTGGGACTCATGGTCTAGTCAAATTGATACACACATTTTTTGAGGGACATAATTCAATCCATGACACTAGGCAAGAGAATATATATATTCAAACTGTGTACTCCGTTTTTAGAACCATTTGGTGAGACTGGTGTTCCGTGAAATACACTTGGGTGATGCTGACTTAGAGAAAAGCTCATGCTCTGCAAACGTAATTCAAAACTAAGACCAGAATTCAATCAGATGTCAGGGAATATTTAAGCAGGGTTCTGTACTTGGGATAATGATGACAAAAATCCTTACCTTTATACATTGTTTCTCGACTTTATTAAACAGCTTGAAGAGCAAGAGTCTGGGCCGTGGTATGCCAGCTGCCAGGCCAGGAGTGGGACCGTCACCATGTGATTTGGGAGGTGGATCTTGCAAAGAAGCCAAGTTAGAAAGCCAGGCAGGCTGCTCATGAGAAGACCTCAGGCAGGGAGGAAGAAACAGAGTGTGTGACAGAGGAACTGCATTTTTCAATAAAATTTTCATAGATGCTATTACCTTTCTACTATTTGATTTAGAAATTGCAGTTGTTCTACATCAGGTGAAAGCAGAGGTAGGAGGAAGAGCCTGCAAGGACTAACTTGGTCAATGAGTGCAGGGGTCGCGGCTCTTTATGGAGACAGAGTCAGGGGCGTAGGCAGAGAGTGAGCCATCATGGGTGACCCTGTATGAATGTGTTCTTCCCTTCACCTTGGACCCCTTCTCCCAGGTTGATGAGGCTATGCATTTCCTGCGGTTTATATAGATAAAGGTCGTGATTTGCTCTGAGGTATTTCTCAAGTGGGAAGCAGAGTCTCATGACCATTTCTATGGGTTCTACACTCCCAATAGACCAGGTGTTATGGTTGGTTTGGAGTCCCTGGGTGGTGCAAATGGTTAACATGCTCAGCTGCTAACTGAAAGGTTGGCAGTTTGAGTCTGCCTGGAGATGCCTCAGGAAAGGCCTGGCAATCTACTTCCAAAAATATCAGCCACTGAAAACTCTATGGAGCACAGTTCTATTCTGACACACATGAGGTTGCCATGAGTCAGTCTAGTTGATGGCAAGTGGTTTATGGTTGGTTTGGATGTTGCCAGGGATCCAGCATTCTTTCTTTACAGACTAATAACTCAGCAGCAACATCTAGGCTATCAGACAGACACGCCAATGCTCAGGAACTCAACCTTATGGCTTTTGAACAGGCAGATTTTGGATTTGTTTCCAGAGAGCATGGTGTGGTTGATGGCTGGGTACTTTTCAAAACATGAAAAACAATTTTTATATTGTCTATTGGGAATATCAGCCAATTAGACCACAAGCCCTCAAAATAGGGGGTCTATTACCTGCCGTTCAGTAAGTGCTGGAAGACAACTGAAGAGTGCGTGGGTCAAATGGCTTCCTTATGTGTTAAAAATGAAAGGATACATTTAGAAGGCCATCTTTCACTCATCATCTTTCTAGAGACAAACTTATAGGTTCCCCAGAGCACGAGTTTCATAAAAATTCATCCTACACAGAACTGGTTCAAGAACTAAGGGATTAGCAGGAAGAGGTGGTGGTAAAGGATGATGATTATATTGAAATTTGAATAAGTCTGGAAGAAGAAAATCTCTCCGTTTTTTCTTCATTACAAAGAGCACTGGGGTTTGTACAGGGAGCCAGAGGGTTGGAAAAAAGCCCTACTCAATTTTGATATATTGATCAAAGCACAGGTCCTGCAGAACAAACAAATTTAACAGTTACACCCCTTATATGAGAATGGATAGCCCCTCTTTCTCTCCTTCTTTCTCCTTCGTATATTCTTCTTTCTCCTCTTCCTTTCCCTCCTTCTCTTCTTCTTAACCTCCTTCTTCTTCTTTCTGTTCTTCCTCTTGTTTTTCACTCTTCCTCTTATCTAATACAATTTTGACAGGTAAAGCTGGTGGCAGGCATCTTACGGGAAGCAGTGGACAAAGATTATTAAGGAAATGTATGTGTTGTAGCCATTTAGGGACCAAGGGGAACATTTGAGATGGATAATGACTAATGAAAGATTTTCCAGGTTCTCCTCTGGAAACTTGAAGCAGACTCTGTTGTCCCAGCCACAGTGATATTTTTTTATGGCCCCTTTGGACTGGATGGGGAGCCAGGACTGCTGAACCAGGACATGGTCTGTGATCCTGTCTTACTTCTTTAACTTTTCTATTACCTTAATATAGAGTCAGAAACCAATTATCCTGCCCATCTCTGGGATGCAGAAAACCCTTTCTGTAGCCAACAATTGGAGTACAATGCAGGCAAGACCCAACAGCTTTCCTGGCAGTTGGGTTATAGCTTCATGGATATAATATCTTTGGAGGAAGTGGTCTACCTTTCTGTAGAACAGACACAACTACCCAGCCTGGAAAATCTCCACCTTTCTGGGCATCGATGGGCAATGGGTGAGGGTGCCAACTATAGGGGGTACCCTATCTCCCTGGTCTTGAGGGCTGGTTGACCATACAAGATGTGAGTAGGAGACTGAGGCTGAAGTTTGGTTGAGGGGCTCTGGCCAGCTCATGGTTCAGGTCCCTGGAAGCCTCCTTGGAACTGTATCTGATTTTACTCAAGACCTTGGCAGAGAGGTCAGAGTTCTAGTGCTTAGTGGGCCACCAGTCCTTTGTCCAGATGGCTCTTCTGGCCAACTCCTGGTCATCAGAGAGCTCTGTAGATTTTTAGCAATATCCTGCAAGCCAGAGGAAAGAAACTTTTCACCTTTTTTTCCATTCCTTGCCATAAACGGGGAAAAATGTGACAGAATTTGACTTTGTTATTATTATTTTTCACACCTATGGAATAGAATATTTTAGCTTTGGTTATTTATACCCTACCTTATTCTACCAAGAAGATGAAGTGACTTACACAAATACATATAAAGGAATAATATAAAGGAATGAAAATAAATAATCAAATGAGTCAGGGTGAGGGAAAATATGGCTAGAAAAATGAAGCCATGGGTAATTTTATCACCCCAAAATGCACACCCCATGGTCCTGTATGCTTCCTGGAGGTGGGCCACAAATTTGAACCTACAGCGAGGCATGTTAAAATGCTAAAACATGATTTGGGAAAAGCAATTCTAACAAGGGTAAATTAATGCAGTACGAGAATCCATGACAAAGCCTCGATCAGGCATAAAAAATTGTAAATTTAGAAGCAAATTTTTCATTTTTCTTTATTAATTTGAATATGCCATTTATTCATACAAAAGAATATTTTTGACATATGTAAGTTATAAAATGCAGTAGTATAATGAACACCCATGAGCCCATCACTCAACCAAAGGATGAGTACATTCTCAAGCCATGGTCTTTTTATTTTTTATTTTTTTATTTTTATGTTTTTTATTTTTTTAATATTTTATTGTACTTCAGGTGAAGGCTTACAGAACTGATAGTTTCTCATGTAACAGCAACACACATGCTGTTTTATGACATTGGTTAACAACCCCACAACATTTTAACCCTCTAAATTCTCCTTTTTTTTTTTTTTTGGTGAAAATACACATAGCCAAAGATACGCCTTTTCAAAAATATTTTTACATACACATTTAAGTGACATTGACTGCGCTCTTCTAATTGTGCTGTTATTCTCACTTAAGATGAAGGCTTACAGGACAAAACAGTCTCCCATTTAACAGCCATGGTCTTTTTAATCATCTCTTATGGAGTCCCTGGGTGACATAAATGGTTAAGCACTCAACTAGTAGTCAAAATGTAGTTCAAATAAACTCAGAGCTGCTTCAGAAGATAGACTTGGCAATCTACTTCTGAAAAGTCACAACCTTGAAAACCCTATGGATCACAGTTCTATTCTGACACACATGGGGTTGACATGAGTAGTAATCTATTAGATGGCAACTAACAACAATAACAGCCAGGAGAACAAACAAATCAGTCTTAGAAGAAAGACAACCCGAATGCTCCTCTGAAATTAGAATGGTGAGACTTTGGCTCACTTACTTTAGACAGGTCATCAATCAGTCACTGGAAAAGAACATCATGTTTGGCCAAGTGGAGGGCCAACAAAAATGAGGGACACATTCAATGGGATGGATTGACACAATAGCCACAACAATGGACTCAAACATACCCATGATCATGAAGATGGTGCATGGGGTTGCAGGAGCTGACAAATCCAAAATCAGCTGGCTTATAGGATTGCGGGAGCTGGTGAATCCGAAGATCTGAAGGTCAGGTGGCAGACTGCTGGCTCTTATCCCAAGAACCAGAGGTCAGAGGATGATGAGTTGGATGCAGGATCCAGAGGGCATGAGCTTATCGACAGCATGTGTATATATTGAATGCAGGCCACACCCCCAAGGAAACTCCCTTTTCCCCTGATTGGCTGCTCATATCAGATCACCAAATGGGGGATGACTACATCAGATAACAAAATGCAGGATGATTACATCATTACATAACTGCCAAATGGCATCATTATATAACTGTCCAACTACATCATTACATAACTGCCAAGCCACTGAGAATCATGGCCCAGCCAAGTTGACACACAACCTTAACCGTCACAGTCTGCCCCTTGTTAACTTGGCCCCTGTACACATCTCCTTAAACCATATATAATCTCTAAATACAGACATTTATAAAGTCACACTTGCAGCTAACATTATACAACTAACACATGTACAAGAGAAAACACACTAACCCCGTTTACATCTTATATTTTATAATAAGTAATGGAATAAGAGAGGGAAGAAAAAAAGATATTTTATATAAATACACATGCACCTATGAGTATAACAAAACAAGGAAGAAATACTAAAAACAATTACAGTCCTTATTTCTGCAAACGGTCACTTGGTCATAACTGGTATTTAGAACTACCTTCTTCCAGCAACCATCCCATATTTGCTTTGCCCTCAGCAAGCACCTCAGCTGGTTGTGGTTCTTGCCTGGTGGAGTGACCCAAGCATTCATTCCTGAAGGACTTGGGCCATTAGTAGTCATGTTGGAATTGGGTTGCTATACTTTTCCATTGGCATGGTAGTACTCAGAGACATCCTAAGGGATCTCCTGTATTCCAAACACACTCAGCATCAATAACACCAGCCAATATGGTAACTCCCTTCTTTTCTGTTGATCCAGAGGCATGAGGAGCCCAAAGTGGGGGGTGGGGTGGCATTATTAACTTTCAATTCAGTGAAATCAATGTTGTATCTCCTGGAGGGAGCATTCCTCCCTTAGTAACTAAGACGTCTAGACCTGCAAAGCATAAGGTTGCAGGGACAGGAAGCAAAAAGTTTTTGAGTGCAAAAAAAGACCAGATTTACTGGCCTGACAGACTGGAGAAACCCCAAGAGTATGGCCCCTGGACAACCTTTTAGCCCAGTAATGAAGTCACTCCCGAGGTTCACCATTCAGCCAAAGATTAGACCGCCCCATAAAACAAAACAGGACTAATGGGGCACAGCAGTCCAGGGACAAGGAGTAGAAGGCAAGAGAGGACAAGAAAGCTGGGGATAGGGAACTCAAGGTTGAGAAGGGACAGTGTTGACATGTAGTGGGGTTGTTAACCATTGTCATAGGGCAATATGTGTACTAACTGTTCAGTGAGAAACTATTTGTTCTGTAAACCTTCATCTAAGGTACAAAAAAAAAAATTATCTACGTGAGATCAAACTGACAACAGCAACTCAAAAGGTTTGATGGGAAACCTAGGGGGCAGTGAGTTGAACATAATGGTGACAGAATATTTTGGAAAAGGATAGTGAGAATGGCAGCACAACTGGAAGAATGTAATCGATGTCACTGAATTGTACATGTAGAAGCTTTTGAAATGGTGTAACTTTGGCTATGTATATTTTCACCAAAAAAAAGAGAAGGTCCTCCAAGGTCAAGAAGGGAGAGTGTTGACGTGTCATGGAGTTGTTAACCAATGTCATAAAACAATATGTGTACTGTTTAATGAGAAACTATTTGTTCTGCAAACCTTCATCTAAAGTACAATAAAAAAATTTAAAAAAATTTTGTGAGTGGGTCACTAGGGGTAATAGTGAGTGGTGTCACTCCTGTTTCTACCCCTTGAATCTGGACCAATGAATCCTGGCTGTGGGAGAAACAGCACTATGTATTATGCACTGGTTTAGAGCGTATACATCCTCCTGACCTCCACATGTCTGTCAGTTTGTCATACTGTGGGGCTGGGGGCTTGCGTATTGCTGTGATGTAGGAGGCTATGCCACTGGTATTCAAATACCAGCAGGGTCACCCATGGCAGACAGGTTTCAGCTGAGCTTCCAGACTAAGACAGACTAAGAAGAAGGACCTAGTGGTCTGCTTCTGAAAAGAATTAGCCAGTGAAAACCTTATGAATAGCAGCAGAACATTGTCTATATAGTGCTGGAAGATGAACCACCCCCAGGTTGGAAGGCACTCAAGAGGTGACTGGGGAAGAGCTGCCTCCTCAAAGTAGAGTCGACCTTAATGACGTGGATGGAGTGAAGCTTTCAAGAACTTCATTTGCTGATGTGGCTTGACTCAAAATGAGAAGAAACAGCTGCAAACATCTTGGTAAAGAGCAGGGTCATCGAAAAAGAGGAAGAACCTCAGTGAGATGGATTGACATAGTGGCTGCAACAATGGGCTGAAGCATGACAATAATTGTGAGGATGGCACAGGACTGGGCAGTGTTTCATTCTGTTGAACATGGGGTCACTATGAATCAGAAATGACACCAACAACATCCTCCTGAAGAACATTGTCCCAACTCTGCAATGTATTGCCATCTAGACAGTGCCATATTTGTGTCTTTTGAAGGCCATTCCATCGTTTTATCAAGCCAGCTGCTTCAGTATGAGGGGGAACATAGTAAGATCAGTGAATTCCATGAGCATGGGCCCATTGCCACACTTCACTTGCTGTGAAGTGAGTCCTTTGATCTGAGGCAATGCTGTTTGGGATACCATGAAGGTGGACAAGGCATTCTGTGAGTCCACAGATAGTAGTTTTGGCAGAAGCATTGCATGCAGGGAACACAAATCCGTACCCAGAGTGTATATCCTAGTAGGAACAAAATGCTGCCCTTTCCATGATGGAAGCATTCCAACGTGGTCAGCCTGCCGCTAGGTTGCTGGCTGATTTCCCCGAGGAATGGTGCTATACTGGGGATTCAGTGTTGGTCTCTGCTGCTGGTATATTGAGCACTCAGCAGCGGCCAAGTCGGCCTTAGTGAACGGAAGTCCATGTTGGTGAGCCCATGCATAACCTCCATCCCTGCCACCATGGTCACTTTGTTCATGAGCCCATTGGGCAATGACGGGAGTGGCTGGGGAAAGAGGATGACTAGGATGACGTGTCATCCTATCAACTTGATTTTTAAAATCCTTCTCTGTAGAGATCACCCTTTGGTGAGCATTCACATGAGACAGAAATATATCTTCACTCCTTTGGCCCATTCACTGAATGGGGATGGGGTGAGAATCACCACACCTGCATCCTTCAAGTCCTTTATGGTGGAAGTAATATCTATAATCCCTCCAGGAATTCGATATTGCTTATGGTTTACTATTTTCCTAGGTCAGGACAGTTCTAATGTCTTCCTCTTGGCCTTTCTAACCATAACAGCCCGTACTTCACCTCCTTTTGGGTCACACTTTGTACTTCACCTTTTGGGGCTTGCTGTGGCTTAAATCTAGTTATAGATCTAAAAGCAAAAATGGGTGGGGGAGTTGGTCATGGAAACATTCAGCAATATCTTGTAAGGCATCTACCTCAGGCAATGCCCCAGGCAATGCCCTAGGTGCCACCCTAGGCATATTTCAGACAAAGACCCTTCAGGAATAGTTAATCTCATCAAGTGGGCCTGGAAGTATAATGGTTTTACTGGTGAGGGTGGCTTAGCAGACAAAGATGAAGTGATCTCTTCAGATGGGAGTAGAAGGGCTGTTTTGTTGGCAGGAGTGATGCAATGGAATTTAGGGGCTCAGTGCTTCCAGTTTCCTGATTATCTGTCCATATGTCCGCATCCCAAGTTTCAGGATCCCATTTTTCCCAATCAATGCCCTCACTTTAACTTCAGACACTATTCTTGTTTGGGAATTCAATTGGCATTGTAACTTAGGCACTCTTAGGATAAGACTCTGGGTTTGGTTTTCTGCAATATCTACTTTGTTACTATAAGAAATGAGGCTTTCTTTCAGGGCAACTTTCAAGTCTTTTATGTGGTGCTTAAGCTGTGACTCTGAAGCCCTATCCCACCTCTTCCTTTCACCACTTAGTCTAGTGAAATCAGGACTAACCAATCAGCTTCCTTATACTTCTCATTCTGATGAAATTGTAGATAAATATCAAATATGCAATCACCTAGAGCCTTGTGTCTCACAAATAGTTGATCCATTGGTGGTGTTATTTTGTGTATTTCTATTGCCACCACACATCATGGATTAGCAGTGACCTCTTTACTACTAGAGGCAGAGTCATCAGCACCTATAAGGCTAGCCAAACTGGAGAACCAATTCACAAAATTCACCCTTACAATTTTGTCCCTCTAGAACCACTCTTGATACCAAGTATCTAGAGGAGGAAAATGAGTGAAATGTATTTATATAAGTGTATATATAGAGAGATTTATTTCAAGGAAATGGCTCATGCAGTTGTGGAGGTAAGCAAGTCCCAAATCTGTGGGTTAGACACCAGGTTGGAGTCTTCTCCTGACTCACGTTTTTGTAGGGGCTGAAGAATCCAACATTGACAGGTCAGGCAGATGGCTGCTGTCTCACGGGGTTGTGGGAGCTGGTGAATCCCAAGATCTGCAGGTCAGGTGGCAGGCTACTGGCTCATGTCCCAAGAACCAGAGGTAAGAAGATGATGAGTCGGATGCAGGATCCAGAGCACAGGAGCTTTGCCATAGCATCTATATATACTGGATGCAGCCCACACTCCCAAAGAAATTCCATTTTCAACTGATTAGCTGCTCACATCAGATCAGCAAATGGAGGATGACTACATCAGATCACAAAATGGAAGATGATTACATCATTACATAACTGTTAAACTACATCATTACATAACTGCCAAATCACTGAGAATCATGGCCCAGTCAATTTTACACACAACCTTAACCATCACAGCAGGAACAGGCAACAGTTTGTTCTGTTACCCACAAGATTGCCATGAATCAGAGCCAACTTGATGGCAACTAACAACTCCTCCCTCAACCCATTGCCTTGCCTCCCATCTCCAATTAGAGAGAATTACTATCTTGGACTTTATCATTCTTTTGCTTTTGTGTTTTGTTTTATCCCAAACACATGCACATTGTTCTTTGTAGGTGCTGTCGAATTGGTTCTGACTCGTAGTGACCCTGTGTACAACAGAACAAAACACTTCCTGGTCCTGCACCCAGTCCTCACAATCGTTGCCATGCTAGAGCCTATTATTGCAGCCACTGTGTTAATCCGTCTCATTGAAGGTCCTCCTCTTTTTCACCGACCCTCTACTTTACCAAACATGATGTCCTTCTCCAGGGGCTGGTCTTTCCTGATAACATGTCCAAAGTATGTGAGATGAAGTCTTGCCATCCTTGCTTCTGAAGAGCATTCTGGCTCTACTTCTTCCAAGATAGATTTGTTTGTGCTTCTAGCAGTCCATGGTATATTCAGTATTCTTTGCCAACACCATAATTCAAAGGCATCAATTCTTCTTCAGCATGCATACACAAATAATATTTTGTTCAGTTTTTAAATTTTATTAAAATAATGCACAGGTTGAAGTCTTCTGAGATTTTTTTCTTTTCCACTGAGTATTATGTTTCCAAGATTCCTTCATGTGGTTGTACATACATATAGTTCATTCTTTTTTATGGTTTTATAACTCGTTTTTAATACATCACACTTTATCCATTTTTGTTGTCGCAGTTGTTGTTTTTGACCATTTAGGTTGCTTCCAGTATCGTGCTATTATGAACAACGACACTGAAACTTTTTTTGAATATGTCTCCTGGTGGACATGTTTGAGAGTTTCTCTAGGATGTATACCTAGGAGAGGAGTTGTTGGGTATGCTTTACAATATAATGCCAAAATATCTTCCAAAGCAGTTGTGCCAATTTACAATCCACCAGTAGAGTAGGAGTTTCCCAAAATGTTTATCCTTTCCAACATTTCACATTTTCAGACTTCTTATCTTTTGCTAGTCTATTGGCATCTAATCAATCTCATTGTGGCAATAATTAGCATTTCCTTGATTAGTAAGGCAGTTGAGAATCTTTTTATGTGTTTATATGTTTATGTTTTTCCTCTTTTGTGAAGTATTTTTCCTGTGTTTTGCACATTCTTTTATTGGTTTGGTTGTCTTTTTTTTAGCTTATTCACAAGAATATCTTATATATCTTCTCGTCCACCAACTTTTAATTCTCTATTTTTTTCCAAGCAGTTTTATGTATTCTTATGAATTCAATTTCTTTATATATGCTGATTACACCCAAATATAAATATTCAACCCAAGACTTTCTTCTGAGTGTCACACCCATGCATCCAATTATATACTCAATATCTTTACTTGGATGTCCCACAGGATTATCAACTTCAGTATGTCCCAAATTGAGCTCATCACATTCCCACCCTGGCTTAATTCTTCTCTCTCTCTTTTTTTTTTTTCAATTTCAGTGATATTACCACCAATAATCAAGTTGTTCAAGCCTCAAACTTAAGTGTGGTTTTTTACTTTATTCTTTCCCTCATATGCAATGTCCAATCAATAACCAAGTGTTATAGATTCTAATCCATAAACATCCCTTGAATCCATTCTCCAATGCTACTCCTTTATTCAATAATCACAGGAAACCCAAATCACTGCAGTGGCCTCTTAACTGAACTTTTCTTGTAGCCTTGCTTCCCTCCACTACATGTCCTGCACTGGAGCCAGGATATCTTTCTAAAGCACGCTATGTAGTCAAGTCACTCCCTTGTTTAAAACCCTTTAATGGCTCCTGTTACTTTCAAAGGTCCAAATACATCATAGTTCAAAAGACTCTTCATGGCCTGACCCCAGTTCACCTCTCATTCCTCATTTATTGCCAAATCCTTTGCATGCCCTGTGCTCTGGCTGTGCCAAGATACGGTAGAAACCATTTTACCTGATAAGATTAATAAAAGATTGGTATAAAAGGGAATCATAAAAAATGATATATACATGTAATAAATATTATATTTTAAGTCAAAACCCATAAATATACATTTAGTTAGCAATGTTTTGAAATAGGGCCACGACTTTGAAGTATGAGTAACTTGATTGGCGTTTGGGGTCATCTTTCTCACATAAACCACACCAGTAATGAACTGTTTATGATTTCCAGTTGCAGTTTGGTAAAAAGTGGAGTGAGAACTTAGGACACTCATGAAGCAATCTGAATGCATAATTCTTCTATTCTTTAAAGACTTTTTTTTTTTGTCCTTACCAAAACTGTTATATCTATTTTGATGGCATTTTCATTTTAGGGCTCATTTGCTTCAAATCTTTTCAAAACATTCTACCTAGAATAAAAACAACAACTTTCTTCTTGCAATCATATTTCATGAGTTTATATAATATTTAATTAAATGTATAATGAAAATAACACAAAATTGGCATAAACAGGTTTGGGAACAAATATAGCTAATCCTTGATAAGCATCTAATACATCTGTTGGGAGTAAAAGTTCACAGGCTCACCAACTACTCCTGATCAGAACGTTTTGGGCATCAGCCAGGTTGCTTTACAAATGAGCTCCTTTAAGGGAAGGTTGGTTAAACGATTATCTACTCTATTTGTAGTTCTTTATACTTTATGTCTAGTCTTTTGTCCAAGTAGTTTTGTCTGCTTGGAATCCTCTTTCCTAACAAAATTTATTCCTAATTCTTCTTCATATCTCAGTTTACATGCTACTTCATCTGAGAAGTCTTCTCTGATTCCCTAGGACTTGGGTAGAAGTGTCGTTCTGTGATGCCATATGTTTCTGTCTCCCTCTTTAGGGTTTCTCAACAATGACACTATTACATTTCAGACTGGGTGATTCTAGGGGCGGGAGGGGGGTTGTTCTGTGCATTTTTAGATGTTTAGTTGCATCCCTGCTCTCCCATAGATGCCAGTAGCATACTCTTCCCAGTCGTAACAACCAGAAGCATCTCCAGGCATTGCCAAATGTTCCTGAGGGACAAAAATCTTTCCAGTTAAGAACCTCTGCTCTTGATGATAAACATACATTAAATGACTGAATGACCTTATTTCTTGGATAGCTACAAGATTGAGCAGCAGCAAAGCAACTTATCAGGTCAGGAAAGTACCCAGGTGCTATTTCAGACAATATCTCCATCCTGTAAAATGAATTTCAGTGCATTTTTTGGGGGGTGACAGTGCTACCAACCTAGGAAGATGTTTCTACTGCCTATGGGAGAAGATTGTTAGAGATGCTTTATATTTTTAAATTATTTTGTCTGTCATAGCTTGCCCGTCTTAGTTATCTAGTGCTGCTGTAACAAAAATACCACAAGTGGATGGGTTTAACAATTAGAAATTTATTTTCTCACATTTTAGGAGTCTAGAAGTCCAAATTCAGAGCACCAGCTCTTGGGGAAGGCTTTCTCTCTCTGTTGGCTCTGGAGGAAGGTCCTTGTCTCTCCAGCTTCTGCTTCCTCGACGATCTTCATGTGTCTTGGCATCTCTCTTACCCTACCTCTTCTAGCTTCCTTGTTCAATCTCTTTTATCTCTCACAAGAGATTGACTCAGGATATACCCTGCACTAATCCTGTCTCATTAACATAACAAAGACAACCCATTCCCAAATCGGATTATCATCACAGGCAGCGAGGTTAGGATTTACAACACATATTTTTGGGGGGCACAGTTCGATCCATAACACTGTCCGTCCTTCATCTCACTTTGTCATCTTCCAAAATCTTATGCTATGGTAGTGAGAAGGATACCCTTACCGTTCAGTTGAAACCAACCAATACATCTCCAAGTAAAGTTTGAACTCCACACTTCTGGAGGTTAGAAGAGCATAAGTGTCTGTATAGTAAGAACGGAGGAGTCCCTGGGTTGCACAGTTAAGCACTCAGCTACTAACTATCAAGGCTGGTAGTTCAAATGCACCCAGAGGCACCTTAGAGAAAGAGGTCACAGCTGTGAAGATCCTGAAGCACGTGGAGTCCCCATGAGTTGGCAACAGGTTTTGTTTTGTTCAGTTTTTTAGTCAGGAGGAATGAGTTTGAAATTATAGTAAGTTTAGCACTCTATCCTATTCAGCATTCTCTCTCTATCCCTTGAAAACAAGTTCACCAAATTTTTTCGGTGGGAACCACTTTCCACACACTTTCTGCATTGTTTTAAACCTATTTATGAGAACTTTAAGGAGCCCTGGTGGTGCAGAGGTTAAAGTGCTGGACTGCTAACTGAAAGGTTGATGGTTTGAAACCACCAGCAGCTCTGTGGGAGAAAGATATGGCAATCTGCTTCTGTAGAGATTTACAGCCTTGGAAACCCTATGGGGTTGCTATGAGTCAGAGTTGACTCAATGGCAGTGGGTTTTGATTTTTTTGATGGGACCTTTATTCACTTATTTAGCAAATATTTTTTGAATTCCTAACATGTGCCAGACACAGGATTAAATGCTGGCCATTATGCATGTATTTATGTGTTTTGTCTAAAAATAAGTTTAGTCCATAGGAACATTAGTCCTCCACTGGGCTAAATGCTGGTCAGAATTCCTGATGTTTCCAAGTTCATGGCTCCTCAAATTAACAGAAAGTTTGGAGGTATTTCAGAAGACAAAGAAATGGTTGCAAGACTGAATGTTTTACTTGAGGGATTGCTAAGAACATTGAGGTTCTCCTTTGTGGGAGAATCAGTGCTGAGGTGACAGGTCTCATCTAAAAACATGGGTTTCTTACAGATGTTGATGAATTTTGTTCTTCAAATCCATGTGGTATAGGCAAGAAATGTCAGGCACGAGGGAAGTAGGTTAGACACAATGGAGCACTTTCTGACTTACATAGCATCATACATAATGAGTAAGCAGGGCTTCTGCCGACCCCCCACCCCCACCCCCCCTGGCCCCTCCTACCTTGCCATCTTTGTGCACTGATACCATGGCCTTCAGTGCTTGGGGAATTATTATGACGAAACCCCTGCCCATTAAAGTCTGTTTGGGGAAAATGGGTCTTCATGAACATTCCCAAGAGTAACTGTTGTGGTTTATGCTTTCTTTTCCTTGAGCTGCTGGAAATAGCCATTTCAATGGTGAACCTCAGAAGAGCATGTTAGCTTTCTGTTAACTAATCTCCTGCTGAGGATCAGAGGAAAATTCCGGCTGGACTCTCAGCTCTGGCCCATCCTAGCTTTATTTCCACCTCTGATTCCTTCCAGCCCAGCAAACATACACAGTGTCACCATGGCGACTCTGGGATAGATCTATGCATGAGAAAAAACATGAGAATATTTTCTCTGATGCTTTGTTAGGAGGAGAAAGGAAACCTTTAAAAGCTTTCAAAACCACCCTGCTTCATCCCCTGATTTTCACACGAAAGCAGGTATCTCAGTCATAAACCTAGTATCCTTTTCTCTTTTCCTTTGCTTTGCTTGCTGTGATGAACTGAAGCTAGTGATGATCTCATCTGAAGACTACAGCCCAGAATGAAGAAGCCTTGTGCCCCTAAACCCACCAGTAAAATGTTTTGCTAATTGTTAGGCAAAATAGGTGAAGAATGGCATTAGAAGGATGATCACAACTCTTAAGTCTGGATTGTTAATCTGACAATTCTCTCACCAAGACCTCTTACCTTCCCTCTCCACTCCAACCCCAATTCAGGCTGCCATCCCCTCATGCTTGGGTCATTGTGGTAGAATCTCAACAGCTCCCTTGCTTCTGATCCCTCTCTCCACCCTACACCCCTACCCTTGTCTGTTCTCTGCACTGGGGTAGACTAATCTTTTCAGTCATTCTTGAAGAATCTGTCCATGGCCATGTCACACTGGGTTCTGGTTCACTTCCAACATTTTTTTTTTCCCAGGTGAAATCAAGGTGTAAGTGACTATCAAGCAGTAACAGGAAGAACAGCCACAGTGTGAAGAATGTACATAGATTAGAAAGGGTGATGGAAATGGAGGAGGTGATGGTGATTGTTGTGGTGGCAGTAGAGGGTTGGTGGGAGGTACTGGGGGCAGAAATGTGGGTTTGTCAGCCCCCACATACAGGGTGTTCTAAATGCCAGCTCTGATTACCTGGCAATGGCTTCTTGGATGGGGCTGAGAAAGACTCTGAGGCTGCCTCTGGTTCTGTATTAAAGAGTGCTGGTGGTTGGTCAACAAGAGAGATTTTCCCTCCATGAAATAAATGAACCTATCTTCTCTAACAAGGAGTCCTGGTGGTGCAGTGGTTAAGCACTAAGTTGTTAACCAAAAGGTTGGCAATTCGAACCCACTAGCTGCTCTATGGGAGAAAAATGTGGCAGTCTGCTTCTATATAGATTACAACCTTGGAAACCCTATGGGGCAGCTCTACTCTGTCCTATAGGGTCTCTATGAGGTGGAATTGACTCAAGGGCAATGGATTTTTTTTTTGTTGTTGTTGTTTTATCTTCCTTAACAGTAGGAATGTAGTAAGTCAATGACCAGGGGCCTGTTTGGGAGAAGGAACTGCAGATCTGAATAAATCAGCTTTCATCTAGGCACTCCTTGGTTCTAGAAGGAGTGTATGCTTTGCCATCAAGCCCAGAGTGCTCTGTCTAGCTTTTATAATTAAACTTGACCTGGCTTAATCCAACTTTAACTCTCACTTCTCAACACACTCCTCCTGCTGTGGTTAGGCATACCACCTTTGTAGTCCTTGAAGGCAGCACCCAACTGCCTGTTTCTGTGTCTTGTGTAAAAAAAACAAAAACAAAAAAACCCATTGCCATTGAGTTGATTCCGACTCATGGTGACCCTGCAGGGCAGAGTAGAACTGCTCCACTGGGTTTCCAAGGAGTGCCTGGTGGATCTGAACTGCCGGCCTCTTGGTTAGCAGCTGAACGCTTAACCACTATGCAAGGCCTTTTCTACTTCCTTCTGCTTCATGAAATTACTTGCTATCAAGGCCAGGTTCAGAACCATCTTCTCCATAATCTTTGCTGACAGCTGTACCCTCAGTAATCTCTCCCATCCTTGTCTATGTAGTCCTTTCCCTGTATAGATAGATAGCCTGCACATTCTAGGTTGACACATGAGTCCTTTCTCACTGCATCCTGAGTATTGGTCTTGTGCCCTCCCATAGATTGAGCTCAAGGACAGGGCCTGTGTTCTGCCCTTATTTATGTTACCAAGAAGAGTGCCAGATATGTGAGAAGTGCTTGGTATTCACCTGTTGAGAACTGCTCCCAGCCCCAATCAGATTTTGTTTTCTTATTAAAAATTTGCCTTGTAGGAGTGACATAGTCTTGGTTGTCTATCCAATATGCATGTCTCTCTGCCTCCTTGGTCTCAGAACCCAGCCTTTTTCAGTTAGCATTTTTGTTGTTGTTAGCTGCTGTTGAGTCAGCCACCAACTCATGGTGACTCCATGTCCAGCAGAATGAAATGTTGCCCAGTTCTGCACCATCCCCATGATTAGTTGCAGATTGAATTGTGATCTATAGTGTTTTCATTGGCTGATTTTTGGAAGTAGATTACTAGACTTTTCTTCCTAGTTTGTCTTAGTCTGCATGATCCTCTGAAACCTGTTCAGCATCAGAGCAACATATAAGCCTCCACTTACAGACAGGTGGTGGCTGCGCATGAGGTGCATTGGCTGGGAATCAAACTCATATCTCCCGCATGGAAGGCAAGAATTCTACCACTGAGCCAACACTGCCCTCTCAGTTAAGACTACATTTCCCAGTCTACTTGAAAGCTAAGCGTGAACAATGAAATGTAAGCAAACACTGTTGGGCAGGACTTCTGGACAAGTGTCTTGAGAGGGAGACCGACATAGGTGTTTTGCAAATGTTTTCTCTTAGTTTGTAGCTTGTATTTTTATTTTCTTAACAGTCTTTCAAAGAGTGAAAGTTTTTAGTCTTTTGATGAAGTCCAATTTCTTACTTTTTTCTTTTATATGTGATGCTTTTTGTGTCATGTCTAAGAAATCACTGTTTAGTCCAAGGTCACAAAGATTTTCTCCTACATTTTCTTCTAAGAGTTTAACAGTTTAGCCATTACTTTTAGGCCTATGACCCAATTTGAGTTAATTTTTATGTAAGGTACCAGTTAAGGATCAAAGTTCATTTTTTTCTTTTTTTTTATATGGATGTCCAGTTATTCTGGCATCATTTGTTGAAACCACCACCCATCTGTCAGTTTGTCATACTGTAGTGGCTTGTGTGTTGCTGTGATGCTGAAAGCTATGCCACCAGTATTTCAAATACCAGCAGGGTCACCCATGGTGGACAGACTTCAGTGGATCTTCCAGACTAAGAAGACTAGGAAGAACATCTTGACAACCTCCTTCCTAAAATCAGCCCGTGAAAACCATAGAGATCACAACAGACTATTGTCTGATATAGTGCTGAAAGATAAGCTCCTAGGTTGGAAAGCACTTGAAGTACACAGTAGCCATGGCAAAGGACTCAAGCATACCAACAATCGTGAAGATAGCACAGGACCGGGCAATGTTTTGTTCTGTTGTACATGGGGTTACCATTAGCTGGAGCCGACTCTATGGCAACAAACAATAATAACATTTGTTCAAATAACACATTGTTGTTATGGTTAGTTGTTGTTGAGTCGATTCTGACTCATGGTGATTCCATGTGTGCAGAGTAGAATTATTCCACAGGGGTTCTTTTTAAATTAAATTTGATTTTGTTGTTGAGAATATACACAGCAAATGTATACCACTTCAACCATTTCTACGTGTACAATTCAGTGACATTGATCACATCCTTTTAGTTGTACAATTGTGCAACCAACTCCATAGCATTTTCAATGGCTGGTCTTTCAGAAGCAGATCACCAGGCCTGTCTTCCAAGGCACCTCTGGATGGGTTCAAACCACCAACCTTTCGGCTGGTAGTTGAATGCTTAATTGTTTAGAGACCTCTTAGAGACCTCTACTGGTGGGCTTCAGAGGATTCTAGAAGCACTTGGAATTGTATATAACTTTTTGTGGGTATGTGCACATAGACTGGAAACGGGAGCGTAGAAGTAAAGATGATCTTCCACAGCTTTCACATCTGACCCCCCCACCCCCACCCCAAAAGGTTAAGGGTCACCACTCTAAAGTAATTTAACCTTCTTCTTGACCTCACCAAACAAAAGCAGCTATGGAGTGGAGAAAGGGATGTCAAAGACTGCATATGAGCTACCTTGGAGTTCTGGGAAGAAAATGATATGATCCTTTGGGAGTGAGCCTGTATAAATACACACAAATTATTCTTAATAATAGTATTCAAACCTTGTTAAATATGATACTATTGATCCTTAACATAGCACGTAATTCAAAGCCACCACATGGCTATTTCAAAGTTCTTTTCTCTGGGCCACTGTGTTTTAAATGGACAAACCTTACTGAGCATGAGTGTTTAAAACTTAAGGTCAAAATGTAACTTGTATGAAGGAGATTTTGTGAGTGTGACTTAAGTTAGTATTCTGCATTCAGAATCTTGTAATCCCCAAATGTCAACTAGCTCTTGTCATCAGAGGTCCTGTGTTTCCTTGCTCTGCTGGAATGGACATGAGGCTCTGGAAGCATGAGCTGCCGACTCCCAGAGCTGCAAGATGTCCATCTTACTTGCTGTGAGCAGCAGCAGCTGCTTCTCCATGGAGTAAAGGAAATAACTTCCTGACAGGAGAGAGCTATACTCCCATTGGCTTTTTCTTCATGGTGGCAGCCTGTGTCTCCCATGACTTCCAAGTTTATGGTCAGGCCACGCATTGCTGGTCTTCCTGTATCCCTGCTTCCAGAGGATCCTTCACCATGACTCAGGCCACACCGCAGTGTTCCCTTGGAGCCAGGGAAGCCACAGAGCCAGAGGGCTGGAAGGAATCCTGGCAGTCCGCTGCTCAGAGGAGAGAATCAAAGCCAAGAGATGCGAAGCCACTTGCCCAAGGTCATACCATGAGAGATAGAACTGGAACTGGAAGCTAGGTATTGTGACTTCTTTCAACTTTACACAGAAAAGTGGAAAAGAGTCCAGCCTTAGGATTTGGGTTTGAATCTTGACTTTTCTCTTACAACCTATGTAACCTTGAGCAAGTTACTTAGGCTTTCTAAGCATCAGTGTTCTCATTTGAAAACTGTTCAGCAAATATTTACTAAGCACCTTGTTTGTACCTGGCTTACACTGTTTTGATAGTAGGGAATGAGACTCACCAAGTCCCTTGGCCCAAGTCATAGAGCTCATGTCCTAGTGTGCATGGAAGGTAATAACAGGCTTACCTAACGAGGTTATTGTAAGGATTAAATGAGATGATAAATGTGACTCTCTTAACATTGTTCCTGGCAGAGAGTAGGCATTAATAAATGGTACATGTAATTATACTTTTTGCTATGTGTAAGGTCACAGCCTCCCTAAAGGGGGCAAACTCCTGGGATGCTGGGTCCTGCAGTTTCCTATCCATACCCCATATATAGCTAGGGTCTTCCAGACAGCCCCTTCAGACCCGTGGGCTGGGTCCCTGCCTCTGAATATCCCTGGCAGCCTATTGACCTCTCCTGGAAGCCTGCCATGTGGCCCTGCCGAGGCTGGTGTTATAGAATGAACTGTGTCTCCCCAAAATATGTGTTGGAATCCTAATCTCTATACTTGTGAACGTAATCCCATTTGGGAGTAAAGTTTTCTTTGTTATGTTAATGAGGTCATATCAGTGTAGGGTATGTCCTAAACCTACTCACTTTTGGGATATAAAAGAGGAAATTGGGCACAGAAAAGCAAGCACAAACCAAGGAGAAGATACATGCCATGTGGAGATCTCGAAGAAACACCAAGAAGAATGCTAGAGAAGGTGAATGTAAAATGGCATGGCAGAGGCATCTGACCTCCTCTAACCTCGGGAAGCGGAGGAAAGAGAATCAAAATCAGCAGCCAAAGGCTGATTCCTATGAGGTGGAGGTCAGATATACCTCCTCTCTCCAACCTTTTTATGAATTCTGACACCAGCTGTCCCTCCCATGGCACTCTCTAGTCCTCTGCTGGGTTGGATAATTCATTGCAATGGCCACAAAGAACTCACAAACCATACTTACAGTTATGGGGTTTATTAGGGAAGTAACAGGTTACATTTCAGGATCAGAGATGACTCAGGATACAGTCGTTCAATCTTGACAGCCTCTTCTCAGCCATGCCTGCAGGCGTGCCTCTCTCTGGCCCTCGGCCTCTTGGCCCCTCGGCCACTTCAGCCTGGCTTCTGCCCTGCTCAGGCAAGTGTTACAAAGCTCTTTAGCTCTGCTGACAAGTGCCCAGAGGCACCCCACTCTGCCAGCAAGCTTCCTGCTAGAAGGTGCTCAGCTTTCTTGCTCCATGGGCTGGGAAGGAACCACATCATTTCCTGGTTCTGCTGCTATTTCTCTGCTGCTGCTTCTTGCCATCTCTGGTGTTACAGCTCTCTCTCTCTGTCTCCTGGGTCTAGGAATTTCTCAGTGCAGGGATCCTGGGTCCAAAGGATGCCCTCCACTCCTAGCTCTTCTTTCTTGGTAGTGGTGAGGTCCCTCCTTTCCACCTGTGGGATGACTCATTTTAAGCCTAGCAGGATGGCAAAACTGACCAATCCCCTTGTTAGTGTTCCATATACTTTATTTGGATAGTCCTACCCTATCATTGTGTGACAGTCACAAAGACAAAGGGCCATATTAAGTAATTCACCACACCACGGTGAGACAGGATTTTCACCCAGAGCAGACAGAGAAAGCCTTCTCCTAGAGCCAGCACCCTGAATTTAGACTTCTAGCCTCCTCAATCATTAGAAAATAAATTTATGTTCATTAAAGTCACCCACTTGTGGTATTTTTGTTACAGCAGCACTAAGAAACTAAGACAGCTGGCAACTCCCCTCCCTCTCAGATCATTTGGGCTCCCTTGGCTTCAGAGCCATGGCCACTAGACCCTATTTGGCTCTCACTCTGGCCTGCCATCAGTCTGCATGACCTCTCATGCGGGACTGGTCTGCTCTATCCTGCCCAGCCCTGATGTCCTCTCTGGTTCCTCTCAAGCTGCTGCTGATCCTGTGAACATCCCAGACAAAGCCCTTTAGAGTGTGACACGCACCCACTGCCTTCATGATCATCCCGCCTCCTGGCTCACAGTCCATTCTGGAGTCATGGGACTGAGGGTGGGAGCAAAGTTCTTGGATTCAGAGGCTTTCCAACCCCCGTTTATCTCCCCTATCCTACATATGGGACAAGGTGAGCCATAACGGGTTGATAGCTATAGAGGCCACTATTTAGAAAGGAGAGGAGATGGAATCAGGGTGAGCCATGCCTGCGTAGCACAGCACTGCTGAATCATCTGCCTCGTCTTTCACTGCCCAGTCTCAGTGGCCTTCTGGTGAATTTCCTGACATATTGGGGTCTCCTATGACAGGGGTACCCCCGTACTCTCCAAACCAGAGAAGGTTGAGGTTGTAAAATGAACTATATAAGTTTGGGAGAGTGTGTTTCTGTACAGCGGAGCTGAATTCTGAATATTCTGTGCCTTCTTGCCTTCTCTTTGGTGAAGATAATCAAGAATTAGATAATAACAATAGCCAATACAGGCATACCTCGAAGATATTGTGGGTTCGGTTCCAGACCACCACAATAAAGTGAATATTGCAATAAAGCAAGTCACATGAATTTTTGGGTTTCCCACTGCATATAAAAGTTATGTTTACACTATACTGTAGTTTATAAAGTGTGCAATAACTTTATGTCTTAAAAAACAATGTACATATCTTAATTAAAAAATACTTTATTGGTAAAGATTGCTAACCATCATCTGAGCCTTCAGCGAGTCGTAATCTTTTTACTGGTGGAGAGTCTTGCCTTGATGTTGATGGCTGCTAACTGATCAAGGTGATGGTTGCTGAAGGTTGAGGTGGCTGTAACAATTTCTTAAAATAAGACAACAATGAAGTTTACAGCACTGATAAACTCTTTCTTTCACGAAAGATTTCTCTGTAGCATGCAATGCTGTTTGATAACCTTTTACCCACAGTAGAATTTCTTTCAAAATTGGAGTCAGTCCTTGCAAACCCTGCCACTGCTTTATCGACTAAGTTTATGTGATATTCTGAATCCTTTGTTGTCATTTCAACAGTGTTCACAGCATCTTCACCAGGAGTAGATTCCATCTCAAGAAACCATTTTCTTTTCTTATCCATAAGAAGCAACTCCTCATATGTTAAAGTTTTGTCATGAGATTGCAGCTATTCAGTCACATCTTCAATTTCCACTTCTAATTCTAGTTCTCTTGCTATTTCCACCACATCTACACTTAGTTCCTCCACTGAACTCTTTGAACCCCTCAAAGTCATCCATGAGGATTGGAATCAACTTCTTCCAAATTTCTGTTAATTTTGATATTTTGATCTCCTCACATGAATCACAAATGTTCTTAATGGCATCTAGAATGGTGAATTCTTTCCAAGAGGTTTCCAATTTACTTTGCCCAGATCCATCAGAGGAATCACTATCTATGGCAGCTATAGCCTTATGAAATGTATTTCTTAAATAATAGGGCTTGAAAGTTGAAATTATTCCTTGATCCATGGGCTATAGAATGGAAGGTGTGTTAGCAGGCATGAAAAAAACATTAATCTCCTTGTGCATCTCCATCAGCACTCTTGGGTGACCAAGTGCATTGTCAATGAGCAGTAATATTCAGTAAACCATCCTGTAAACAGATGTGCTGTCATCCAGGCTTTGTTGTTCCATTTCTAGAGCACAGGCAGAGTAGATTTAGCCTAATTCTTAAGGGTCCTAGGATTTTCAGAGTGGTAAAATCAGCATTGGCTTCAACTTAAAGTCACCAGCTGCACTATCCCCTAACAAAAGAGTCAGCCTGTGCTTTGAAGCTTTGAAGCCAGGCATTGACTTCTCTCTAGCTGTGAAAGTCCTAAGTGGCATCTTCTTCCAGTATAAGGTTGTTTCATCTACATTGAAAATCTGTTGTTTAGTGTAGCCACCTTCATTAATTATCTTATCTAGATCATTTGGATAACTTGCAGCTTCTATATCAGCACTTGCTGTTTCACCTTGCTTTTTTATGTTATGGAGACAGCTTCTTTCCTTAAACCTCATGAACAAACCACTGCTAGCTTCAAACATTTCTTCCACATCTTCCTCATCTTTCTTAGCCTTCATAGAATTGAAGAGAGTTAGGGTCTTGCTCTGAATTAGGCTTTGGCTTAAGGGAATGTTGTGGCTGGTTTGATCTTCTACCCAGATCATTAGAATTTCCTTCATATCAGCAAAAAGGCTGTTTCACTTTGGTATCATTCGTATGTTCACTGGAGTAGCTCTTTTAATTTCCTTCAAGAACTTTTCCTTTGCATTCACAACTTGGCTGTTTGGTGCAAGAGGCCTAGCTTTCAGCCTGTCTTGGCTTTCGACATGACTTCCTCACTAAGCTTAACCGTTTCTAGCTTTTGATTTACAATGAGAGACATGCGACTCTTCCTTTCATTGGAACACTTAGAGGTTATTGTAGAGTTATTAATTTGCCTAATTTCAATATTGTCGTGTCTCAGAGAACAGGAAGGCCTGAGGACAGGAAGGGAGAGAGAGAAGAGGGTAAGGCCGGTCAGTGGAGCAGTCAGAATGTACACATATATCGATTAACAATTACAATATTAACATCAAAGATCACTGATTACAGATCACCATACCAGATATAATAATAATGAAAAAGTTGGAAATCTTGAAAGAATAACCAAAATGTGACACAGAGACATGAAGTGAGCAAGTGCTGTTGGAAAAATGGTGCCAATAGACTTGCTCAATGCAGAGTTGCCATAAACCTTCAATTTGTGAAAAATACAGTATCTGTGAAGTACAATAAAATGAAGCTCAGCAAAACAAGGTAAGCCTATAATTATTCCATGCTCAATATACTATTTTAAGTAGCTTACATGTATAACGTAAAAGCCTCAGAATAACTCGATGAGGTAGGCACTATTATTCACTTTATTACAGGTGAGGAAAATGAGGCACCAAGCTATTGAGTAATTGGCCAAAGGACCCATGGCTGGGACACAACCCACGGCAATCTGAATCCTGAGCCATCACACAATACCTCCTATAGTGGGTTGAATACTGTCCTGCAAAAATTCATGTCCATCTGGAACCTAAGAATGTGGCCCTGTTTGGAAATAGGGCCATTGCAGATGTAATTAGTTAAGGATCTCTGGATGAAATCATCCTAGATTTAGGATGGGCCCTAAATCCAATGACTGGTGTCTTTACAGGAAGAAGAGAGGACACAGAGACACAGAGGAAAAGGCCAAGTGACAATGGAGGCAGACAGTGAAGTGATGCTGTCAGAAGCCAAGGAACACAAGGATTGCTGGCAACCACCAGAAGCTAGGAGAGAGACACAGAATGGTTTCTCCCTGAGATCCTCTAGAAGGAACCAATCCTGCAAACATCTTGATTTTAGACATCTGGTCTCCTGAACCATGAGAGAATCATTTTCTGTTGTGTTAAGCCACCCTGTTTGAGGTAATTTGTTATGGCAACCCTAGGAATCTAATGCCCCACCTATGATCCATTTTTCACTCAGTAACTCACACAACTGAAATGCCTTTTATCATACCCCAGGCTGGAGCAGTGATTTTTGATTTAACACAAGTGTGCATTCCATCCACTCTTTGTTGTCAGAGACTGTTACTAGGGACATCTGTGGAACGGAAGGCACAGTGACATGTGCCAGGCCCAGTTCCTCCTTGTTGCCCTGGGACCTGGCAGGGCCAGCACGTCCTCCCTCCCTTCAATGAGAGGGCTGGCCACAGCCTCCTGGCTCTCCTCAGTGGCAGCGTCTGTCCACTCAGCTCCAAAGGCCCGCTCCTTGCCCAGACTGCCTTTGCTCAAAACAACTTGATTCCCAGAAGATTTGTAAATCAAGGTGAGCTTGAATGAGAAGTGATTTTTTAATAGGCATGTGCAGCTGCCCCCATCCTCTCCCTGCTCTCCTAGCGTGTGCCTGAGCCCCACACTCACAGTCTATTTAGCTTCCCCAGCAGAGGCTTAAGAACAAGTCCTGGCATGCCATGCCTAGCAGGTAAGTCTGCTGAATTTCAGAGTTCATTGTGAGGAAGCCCATTGTTGCTACACATCTAAGCCATATTTCCAATAGCTATATCAGTAACAAGGGTGCCGCTTTCCTCTTCCTTTCTCAGTTGGTTCCAAACATAGGCAGGGAAAGAGGAGCTATAATATTTAATGGCCTCCTCAATCCCTGACATTTCCCTTTCCTGTCACTGGAGTCGGTCAAGTTGATCATAAGGTATGGTTAAAAAATATAAATGCTCACATATATAAACATACACACACAAATAGCAGTAAATTAAGAATCACAAGCATTTCCTGGGAAGATGCATGTGGTGGTTTTCTTTTTTTTCCCCAAGCCCAGTTTGCTGTGTTTGGGAGCCGGGCTCCCAGGAGGGAGAGAAAGTCTGAGTGTCCCAAAAGAAATGATCTATGGTCCATGAAGCTAAGCTTTCCCTAATCACTGTTCTTCCAAACAGCCAGGAGGAGTGAATTCAGAAGTAGGAGCCTACAGGGGCAGCTCAAAGGTATCAGGGAATGGTGCCAAAACAATGCTGGGCTGGGCCCGAAAAAGAAAAAAGAGTTTTGGTTATCCTGGGTTCAGTGATCTCAACCCTTAGCACCCAGGAAACAGTTAACTACAAAGATGAACAGGTAGGCACCATTTAGAATACACGTTGTTCAAGACTACCAATTAAGTAAAATAAATGTAATTTCCCAAGCACCTATGTTACAGAGAGGAGCCCTGGCGGCACAGTGGTTAAAGCATTCGGCTGCTAACTGAAAGGTTGGTGGTTTGAACCCACCAGCTGCTTCATGGGAGAAAGATGTAGCAGTCTGCCCACATAAAGATTTACAGCCTTGGAAACCTTATGGGGCAGTTCTACTCTGTCCCGTGGGGTCTCTATGATGGCAACAGGTTTGTTATTGTTTTTTTATTTTTTAGAAGTCATTTTCACATCCACTCTCAGTTATTTTCATGACTAACCTTCTGGGGAAGCTGAGAAGCAGTGAGGTTGAGGTTAAGGGATTTGTACAAGATCATATGGCTAGAGGTGAGATTTGAACCCAGGATTATTGGCACTGGGGCACATCTTTCCATTACACATAATTGCATGAAATGTGAACATAATCACTGTTTTTAAGGAGTTTGCAGTTGAATTAAGGAGCTTGGCTGCTAATGGAAAGGTGGTGGTTTGAACCCATAGATGGCTCTGTAGGATATTTGCTCCTGTAAAGAGTACAGTCTAGGGAACCCTATGGGGCAGTTCCACTCTGTCATATGGGGTCGCTATGATTCAGAATTGAGTCAACGCACACAACAACAGCAGCAGCAGTTGAATTTAAAAGACAAATATGTCTCCACAGGAAAAAGAACCACCACTTAAAGATTGCCATGATGTTATTTTATAATTGAATATATATTTTAATTTATATTTCTTCAAGAAACAATGGATCATACGAAATCATCCAAATTCCATTGCGTGGTTTTCCTTGATGATCAATGGCATCCAAGGTCTTTGCAAGATGGCCAGCTGAGATTTAGGGTGCGTATGTGGGACAGTTCTGCCATCCCCTCATATAAACATGAGCCTGACATACTAATATTCACTTTAAAATATATGTATATATTTAGATTTTGGAAATTGGGATGTGGACAAGTAGTGCATATATATAATGTGATAGTGATTCTTTTATTTTTCCCCTTTAAAAAAACTACTTAAACTGATGATTTATCTTATAATCAGTGGTGTACTTAAATAGAGGAAATTGGTAGTGACCCTATTAATGGTCTAAAATATTAATTGTCTGTGAAGATCAGAAAGGAATAATCAGTCAGGAGGGAAGTAAGGAAAGAAGACTTAAGTAAGGAAGACTTCTTGGTGGTAAGTTTTGGGGCTGGATACAAAAAGTTTACCATTTAAATGAGGAGAATAGACTAAGGAAAGACGTGAAGAAATAAATATTTACTGAACTATCAGCAAGTGCTTATTGAAATTATCTACAAGACACTGAACTGTTGATTGACCAAGTCTAAGACACAAACTAGACTTCAAGGAGATTGCTGTTTGGGGACACAAGGGAATACAAGAGTACACCGTCAACCTAGGGAGTGCCTGGGGGAGGAAGGGCAGGGGAATGCCTTAGATGCATCAGATGTATATTTTGGCAAAGAGTTAGACTGAGGGCCTTTTATGTCTTTGGCAACAAAATAAGAAACTCAGAGTGTAGTTAATGAATTTGTAATGGTTGAACACCATAGTTAAGTCTATGAGACACAGACGTGCTGTCACCAAGTGCAAGCTAATTCTTACGGGCATGTTGGGGTTACTGTGTGGTGAAAGCACAGTTGGACTTCAGCCTGTAATAGGTGAAGGTACCCCCCTTGTGTGTGGGGAGGGGTCTCTAGACTGAGTGGATCACAACATGTTTCGTGGGTGGGGATATGAGAATGCCTTTGGCAGTCATAGGCTACGCATAGTAGTTATTAGGTGCTTACTTTTATGATGTCCATTTCCAGATGAAGTAGCTCTCCTGCAGCTGGGACTCCAGTACAGGCTGGTCTGACTTGTTCCTTGTGCCTTTAACTGAAGCATTAGGGCAGTCCATGCCCTTAGCCAGAATCATTTCTGGGGCTTTTATCTAAAAAGTTTGTGCTGGGTTTGAGTAAGTGACATGTTCTCTTGTTCTTTTATGTGCTGATTAATACTTTAGAGTCATTTCAAAAGGGGTATCTAGGCTATAGGACTTCCTGTGTTACCCACAAACTTGATATGTATGTCTTTTATGTCTTCATATAATTGGCCGATAAAAATATTGAGTAGAAATGACCAGAACTGGGCGGCATTTCAAAATAATCTCAGAAGACTGGAGTTATGGGCCAAAGTCAGTAAGACAAAACTAAACTGGGTAAAATGACTTGGACTAAAAAAAAAAATCAACTTATGTAAGTGCAAGATGATAAAGACCTGGTTTGAAAAAAGGTTTGCATTTTAGTTGACTATGCACTTTAAATAAGCTCATATTACGAAATAATGAATGAAATAGGCGAATTCTTAGGTTGCATTAATGAAGTATTGTGTCCAGAGTAGAGGGAGTGATGGACCCAATGTACATGGTGCTGGTCATGCCCCACCTAGAGAATTATATTCAATTCTTTGTGAGGGACACTGACAAACAGACAATTGTGGTCAAAGGAGTAGGGTGGTGAGTGCTGAGAAAACTATAACAAGGAAAAATTCAGGAAACTTGAGGTGGTAAAAGAAGGTAAGAGATATCTTTGAGAATAGTGACATAGTCCCCACTGGGGGCTTACTAGAAATTCTGAATATCTCCCTTACCAGCAGGCATAGGTTCTGAGAATCCTGGGGTAAAGAAAGGAATAGAGAATACCTCAGTACCTTCTTTCCTTTCTCAACAGACATATCATGCTGCCATTTCAATTCTGTTGCAAGGGGCACTCTCTTAGGTATTTGCATCTTAGAGTTCCAAATGAGAAGTAGAGCCCAAGTGCCTTCTGCATTCAGCTTTCCCATCAGTCCATTCAGGGTTTCCATTCTCTTGCCATACACCTCCCCAGCTGATACCAAGACTTGGGTAGACACTGGATTCCTAAGGGAATACACCCAGGAGGTAGATGGCATGGATACCTCCGTGTTCTCTACAGCATGGCTTTTTGTGATCTTCTGTGATCTGAGCTGAACACATTTGGCTCCTGATATTTAAAGGAAGCTTTCAGAATTTAGAGGATCTCTTTTAACAAAGTCTCTTGTTCAACTGAGAACCCAAGCAATTATCTTTGATACTCATTGGTGGTTAAGAGCTTCTTTGTTCTAGTGTTCATCTCTTCCCAGAAGCAATGACAACTATTGATTCTATAAGTTGGCAGCTTAAAAGGACCATAATTTAAGGAGATTGAAAAATACATTGGTTTAAATATTATGAGAGTAATTCAAAAAGTATTGCTATGAAATCATAGAAACCTTTATTAAACAAAAATATCAAAATGTGAAGCTATTGTTTCTCAACTTGTCCTCCATCTAAGTTTATACACTCCTGAAAATGGTGTTTCCATCTCTCTAATCCTTCACTGAAGAATTCTGCACCCTTCGATTTACACCACATCAAATGGGCAGTTTTGGCATCCTCGAGGAACTCAAATTGTGTTCCTTTTAAATGTTGTTTTAGTTTTGGGAACAAAAAGAAGCCTGAAGGGGCAAGATCAGGGCTGTAGGGTGGATGGGGTAAGTTTTCCCAACAAAATTCTGATAAGGACAGCCCTTGCTACTCTTGAAGAACGAGCAGGTGCATTGTCATGATGAAAAAAAATTATTTAGTGAAACTTTCTTGGCCTTTTTCTCACCAATGCAGTTCTCAACTTTCTTAAAACTTCTTCATAATAAGCCCCCATAATCGTCCTGTGTCCTTCAAGAAAATCTATCAAGATTACCCTTTTGGAATCCCAAAAAACAGTTGCCATAACCTTCTGAGAAGTCTTCCCTCTCTTGGCTCATCTTTGAGGTATTCCTGACCTTCCTTAAAATGCTCGATCCATCTAAAAACTGTTGTTTTATGTGGGGCAGCATTCCCATAAACTTGTTACAAAGCTTCAGTTATTTGGGAAGATGTCCACTTCAGTTTTGTTAAAAATTTGATATTACCCCTGACCTCAAAATCATTAGTATCCTTTTCTTTTTGAAGGCACCCTAATGAGACTAAGACAAGTGTATTACTGAGAAGACACGTCTATTGCCATCCACTGATCACAGAGACATATTTAAATGTTTTGTCTGGAATAAACCTGTGCATGTATGAACTGGAACCTTAGTAGCAATACTTTTTGACTTACCCTTGTATTCCTAGATAATGAAGGAGGCAGACAATGTGTGGTGGGGGGAGGGAGTGGCAATGGAGGTAGGAAACATTAGTATAGACTAAAGTACTGCAATTGAGCCCATATCTTAGCATTTTAAATAAAGAGTTGAGAAGTTAATGAATAGGAGAGAAAAATTTTCTAGAATCAATGGATTTGTTACAAGGATCATTGTATAAATGATTTCAATGACACAATAACTTCATAAAAGTTTTATTTAAAATTGCAGGTTTGTTATTCATTTCTCTATTTCTTATACTAACCCTCAATCAAAGTCAAATGCTGGAAAACTTGATAAACGTTTGTTGAAAACTGAATATGTTTCTGTTTTGTATAGAAAATACGTTTACTAGGAATTAAAAGAATTCAAAGAAGTACATTTCAGCTGGTGAGGTCTGTATGGACTTACGTTGAGGCATGATGACGAAGATTCTTGGATGAGCTGTTAAGAGGTCCATGTCCTCCATCATCTTTGGACTCAGCTTTACATTTAGGGATCTACACGGAAAAATAAGATTAGTAAAGGGGCCAAGTTACCCAGCTCTCTCCTTCACAGTTTATACATGGTCCTCAACTTCCTATAAACTTACCTGCACCAGTACCTGTCTTCATTTCCTTTTTTTTAGCCTTGAAGGACAGGTGTGCTTTTTCAATCTTTCTGTGTTCTTGGCACACTTTTGAATTAAGATACTAAAAATAAAAGAAAATTAAGAAAAAAATGCCAGCAAACAATTATAGCATAATGACTATATTAGGAAAACAAAGATTTAGTGTTTTATAAAGGAATTCTCAATTATCATACTATTCATTTTTTTCCTTTAGCACCAACTTGCTGTGTGTTTACTGCCCTGACTGCACTCTCATAAAAAAACTCAAAACCAAATGGGTTGCCATCAAGTCCATTCTGATTCAACGTGACCTTATAAGACAGAGTAGAACTGCCCCATAGGGTTTCCAAGAAACAGCTGGTGGATTTGAACGGCTGACCTTTCAGTTAGCAGCCGAGCTCTTAGCCACCGCACCACCAGGGCTCTCTTATATACGCCTGTAAAGTTCTAGCATGTTCCAGAAAATACAGGATCCTTGTTTTGCCCTGGTTTGACACTATGGTTGGTCTCACACTTCTTATTTACAGGAAATTATACAGAGCTCTTGATGTATCAACTCTACCCTTCCTAATCTTCCCCCTCAGCATATGTTTGGCAGATACTGACAGTTACATTATGTATACTCAATTGCAATAGAAGTAAATATTGCACATTAATCAAAATGTAGTAACACACTAGTGCACAGGGCACAGAGATGAGGTACTCCTCCTTGGTGAAGGTTAATCTATGGATTATGCCCTTGCCCAATTCCTCCCTGACTCCTTTGGGACTTTGTTCTCAATCATTTCTCTCTCCTTCCTTTAACTTCTCCTCTCTCTCTCTCACTTTGACTTGAGAACCCTCTTCACTCTGTCCTCTTCAATCCCCAGGTTACCAGACGACCTCTCTTCTTTAGTAACTTTTCAAGAAGTGGTCTATATTCACTGACTCTCATTTCACACAATCCATTCATCCCTCAAACTACTGCTGCCTGGCTTCCATCTACACTCTGCTGAAATGAATCTCACTCTGGTCACCAGTGACCTGATTTCCAACTCTTTTCAGGATTCTTTTCAGTACTAATTTTGCTGAAACTCTGGTGCAGCGGTTAAGAGCTACAACGAGATACAGCTGCTAACCATAAAGGTCAGCAGTTTGTATCCACCAGCCGCTTCTTGGAAGCCCTAGGGGGGCTGTTCTACTCTGTCCTATAGGGTGGCTATGAGTCAGAATCGACTAGATGACAGCAGGTTTGGTTCGGTTTTATCATTCGTTCCTTCACAAAATTTCTATTCCCACACTGTCTTGTCTTTCCCTCACAGAGTTCTTTTACTTCTGCCTACTCCTTAAGTAAGGAGCCCTGGTAGCACAGTGGTTAAGCACTCAGCTGCTAACTGAAAGGTTGGCAGTTCAAACCCACCAGCAGCTCCACAGGAGAAAGATGTGACAGTCTGCTTCCCTAAAGATTTACAGCCTTGGAAACCCTATGGGACAGTTTTAACTGTCCTATAGGCTTGCTATGAGTCGGAATCAACTCAACGGCAATGGGTTTTGGGACCCCTTAAATACTGGTACTCCATAGGTTTCCATTCTTGGCCAGCTCCTGTTCTCATCCTAAAACTCTTTTTGGGTGATTTACACCTGCTAAGTTTTAATCATCATTTATATGTGGATGATTCTGAAGTCTGAATTTCCAGCCCAGATTTCTTGTGTAAGCTACAAATTCATCATGTCCAAAATGGAATTCCTCTTCCTCAAAAATACACCTTGAATTCTCAATCACATTTGGAGATATATCCAAGTGTCATTTGGTAGTACAACCATACTTATGTCTCACCCAAGATAGAAATATGGATGCCCTCAGACTTCCAGGCAACATGGTGCTATAGACAGAAACACCACGCCATCCCTCCACCACAAAAATCTGAAAAACAAAGTCAGAGACAAACTTCAATCCTGATACCCTAAGCATCAAATGAAGAGATAAAGAATTCAGCCAAGCACCAAATGGAATAAGAAACTGACAGAGAACAGAGAGTGAAGAGAAATACACGCAGAGGTCCCCTATCAGCTAATGCAGCACGGAACGGACATCTTGGACTCCTATCAGAGATTGGCGAACAGGGGGTATGAGAAAGCAGCTTCACGGAGTTTCCAGGAGGAGACAGAACAACTGGTAACCAGTGATATAAGTTTTCCAATTCCCTCCCCTACTTCACCTCCACTTGGCCTCCTCTGCTTCCTGCCACCACAGTCTCTTGGCCAGGAAGCATCGACTTCACCCCGGTGCTGCTTGGATTTCACCCACCCACACTGGCTGGCTCCGTGAGTGCCATTTGTTGGCTACTGGTGTGCTTTTTTCCACTTCTTCTGATTTCTTCCATACCTCTCACCACCTTGCCCTCCTATCTCTCAACTATCTGGCTCTGTATGCCATCTATGCTTCTTCCTGAAAGGCTGAAAAACACTGCTTGACTGTGAAACTTCTTCCTGGCCCTTGCCGCCATGCTGGTGGGATCCCCTGGGCTTATCTTGTTTGTTTGTTTTGATTTGTTCAGTTTTGATTTGTTTGTTTGTTTTCTTTTTCTTTTCTCAACTTGGGAGCCCCTTCTAGCTGGGCAGTACTGCGTGGCTTGGGAGCTACTCCCTTACTCAGTGCACATGCTCACTAGCATACCTGGGGACATTTCTTTTTTCTTGGTGGTTTTTGTTTTTGTTTCTTTGTTTTATTTTCTCTCTTTTTTTTTTTTTGTCTTTTTGTCTTTCTTCATTTCTCAGTTTCTGATCTCTCTATATTTATCTTCTCTTCCTGTCTCCTGAATACCAGGTGTCGTGTGACACCTCTACCCCTTCTAGCCAGGCTGTACTTCACAGCCTTGGAGCAACTTCACCAGTCCTCACAGTCGCATCAGTGGGATCCCTGGGGCTTTTCTTTCCTTTTTCCTTCTAATTTTTGTTTATTCATTTTTTCCTTTTTGTTTTTCTCCGTTTCTCAGCTTCTCATCTCTCCACTCCACCAGCAAGCTCCCTTAGCACTCTTTTTTGTTGGTTTGTATGTTTTTGGGTCCTGTTCCTCTCTCCTCTCTCTCCTCTTTCCCATACCCATCTTAGCACCACACATCACAATCTCCCCCCTACTTCCTACCTACCTGCACCATGAGCTGAATATCACACTTCCAAGCAGCACCGGCATGGCCTACAGGAACCTGCACCGCACTGATTCCCGGCCCACCCTGTTGGCCCTGGTAGGTGTCACAAACAACCTATCCCAGCAACTCCCCTTCAGATGGACCTGCCCAGTTGTACCATACCAGAGCGACTGACCCTGCCATTAGAGAAGGAGGCGAAAAGTATCATGCCTACAGACTAGCAAACAACAAAGAATGCATAGCTTGTCTGCTAAGACATAACTAAATAAAACAAAAAAGCAGGACAAAACAAACAATTCTATAATCAATAAACAAGGAAAATAACTACTGAATGCCCTGAAGACAGCAGACAATATCAAAACATATACAAAAACAGGACAGGATGGTTCCAGTAGGCATCCAAAATAAAACACCAGATGACTTTCCAGTAGAAGAAAAGGCACTAGAACTACTGATAGGGAATTAAAATCTGTAATATTCAGAGCTACCCAAGAGTTGAAGCAAAAAGCAGACAAAAATGAGTAAAAAATAGACAAATTCATAGAAAAGGCAGACAAATTCATGGAAAATACAGACAAAAAAATGGACGAATTCAGGAAAATAATGCAGGAACAAAATGCCAAAATCAATTCACAGCTAGAAACCATACGAAAACAACAATTAGAAATCCAAAAGATAAACAACAAGATTTCAGAAATGGACACTGTCATAGAAGGGCTGAGGAGCAGGTTTGAAATGGTGGAAGACAGGATCAGCGATATGGAAGACAAACACTTGGATACAACTCTGTTTGAGGAAAAATCAGAAAAAACAATGAAAAAAGATGAAGAGACCCTGAGGATTATGTGGGATACAATCAAAGGCAAAAATTTTCGAGGGATCAGAGTTTCAGAACAGGGGGAGAAAACGGAAAACACAGAGAGGATCACTGAAGAACTGCTGCCAGAAAACTTCCCCAATATCATGAAAGATGAAAAGCTGACCATCCAAGAAGCTCAACGAATCCCATATAGGATAGATCCCCAAAGAAAATCACCAAGACATATTATAATCACACTTGCAAAAACCAGAGACAAACAAAGAATCCTGAGAGCAGCTCAAGAAAAACAAAAAGTCCCATACAGAGGAGAAACAATAAGACTAAGCTTGGATTATTTGGCAGAAACCATGCAGGCAAGAAGGCAATGGGATGACATATATAAAACATATCCTGCAAAACTCTCATTCAAATAAGATGACAAAATTAGGACATTTTCAGATAAACAGAAATTAAGGGACTATGTAAAAACCAAACAAAACTTACAGGAATTATTATAGGGAGTCCTTCATTCTGAGAACAAAAAACATCAGCCCACAAGCTGAATCTAGGACACAGGATCATACCAGCCAGATACCAACCTAGTAAATGAACTCTCAAGGACTATCCAAAACCAAAAAAATTACAACAAGGAACCAGAGAGGTTAATCTGTAAATGACAACAACATCAGAACAATAAAAGAGGGAATAAATGGTGTAGGTATAGAAACTTCTAATGGAAAGGAAGGCAAGGCAATACCAAGTAATAATAAACTGGTTCAAACCTAGGAAGACTAGGGTAAATTTCAAGGTAAACATAAAGAAAGTTAACAAACCTACTCATCAAAATAAAGAAGAAAAACAAAGTCTCAGTAAAAACAAAACCTACAAAAACGAAATGAAAAAAATTCACAAACAAAAGGAATTCAGCACAGGAAAATAAAAGGAACAAAGAAAACATCAGCACCAAAAAAAAAAAGCACTACAATATGACAGCAATAAACTCACACCTATCAATATTTATACTGAACATAAATGGCCTAAATGCACTGATAAGAGATGGAGAGTGACAGAATGGACAAAAAAACAGGATCCATCAATATGCTGTGTACAAGAGACACACCTTAGAAACAAAGTTGTAAATTTATTAAAAATCAAAGGATGGAAAAAAATGTGTCAAGCAAACAGCTACCAAAAAAGAGCAGGAGTGGAAATACTAATCTTAGATAAAATAGACTTTAAAACAAAATCAACCATAAAAGACAAAGAAGGACACTATATAATGATTAAGGGGACGATCTATCATGAAGACAGAAGCATAATAAACATCTATGCACCCAAAGACAGGGCTCCAAAATACATAAAAGAAACTCTTAACAGTACTGAAAAGAGAAATTGACAGTTCCACAATAATAGTAGGAGACTTCAACACACCACTCTCGGTAAAGGACACAACATCTAAAAAGAAACTCAACAAAGATACAGAAGACCTAAAGGGCACACTCAGCCAACTTGACCTCACAGACATATATAGAACACTCCACCCAACAGCTGCAAAGTACACATTCTTTTCCAATGCACATGGAACGTTCTCCAGAATAGACCAAATCTTAGACCACAGAGCAATCCTCAACAAGATCCAAAACGTTGAGATAATACCAAGTATCTTCTCTGACCACAATGCCATCAAGGTAGAAATTAACAACAGAAGAGCAAGGAAAAAAAAAATCAATTACATGGAAACTGAATAACACCCTGCTTACAAACCACGGGGTAATAAAATAAATCAGAGATGGAATAAAAAAATTCCTAGAATCAAACAAAAATGAAAACACATCATACCAAAACCTTTGGGACACAGCAAAGGCAGTTCTCAGAGGACAATTTATAGCAATAGATGCACACATCAAAAAAGAAGAAAAAGGCAAAATCAAAACATTAACTACACAACTCAAACAAATAGAAAGAG
>NW_004444000.1:6465411-6481557 GCF_000243295.1 Trichechus manatus latirostris | reverse complement strand
CTCTCAATAAAATAGGTATAGAAGGGAAATTTCTCAACATAATAAAGGGCATCTATGCAAAACCAATGGCCAGCACCACTCTTAATGGAGAAAGGCTGAAAATATTCCCCTTGAGAACAGGAACAAGACAAGGATGCCCTTTATCTCCACTCCTATTTAACATTGTGCTGGAAGTCCTAGCCAGAGCAATAAGGCAAGAAAAAGAAATAAAAGGCATCCGAATTGGTAATGAAGAAGTTAAACTGCCCCTGTTTGTGGATGATATGATACTATACATAGAAAACCCTAAAGACTCCATGAGAAAACTACTGGAACTAATAGAAAGATTCAGCAGAGTAGCAGGATGCAAGATAAACATTCAAAAATCAGTTGAATTCCTATACACCAATAAAGAGAATTATGAAAAGGAAATCAGGAAAAGAATGCCATTTATAATAGCCCCTAAAAAAATAAAATACTTAGGAATAAATCTAACCAGGGATGTAAAAGACCTATAGAGAGAAAACTACAAAACACTACTGCAAGAAACCCAAAGAGATCTACAAAAATGAAAAAACATACCATGCTCATGGATAGGTAGACTCAACATTGTGAAAATGAGAATTCTACCCAAAGCAATCTACAAATACAATGCAATCTCGATCCAAATACCAACAACCTTCTTTAAAGAGATGGAAAAACAGTCATTAACTATATTTGGAAAGGGAAGAAGGCCCGGATAAGTAAGGCACTATTGAAGAAGAAGAATAAAGTAGGAGGACTCACACTACCTGACCTCAGAACCTACTATACATCTATGGTAGTCAAAACAGTCTGGTACTGGTACAATGACACATACATTGACCAATGGAACAGAATTGAGAACCCAGAAGTAAATCCATCCACCTATGGTCACCTGATCTTTGACAAGGACCCAAAGTCCATCAAATGGGGAAAAGACAGTCTTTTAAACAAATGGTGCTGGCAAAACTGGATGTCCATTTGCAAAAAAATGAAACAGGTCCCATACCTCATACCATATACAAAAACTAATTCCAGATGGATCAAAGACCTAAACATAAGGACAAAATTGATGAAGTTTGTAGAAGAAAAAATAGAATCAATGCTAGAGGCCATAATACACAGCATTAACAGGATACAAAGCATAACTAACAACATACAAACTCCAGAAGATAAGCTAGATAACTGGGATCTTCTAAAAATTAAACACTTAGGCTCAGCAAAAGCCTTCACCAAAAGAGTAAAAAGAGAACCTACAGACTGGGAAAAAAGTTTTTGACACTACAAGTCAGACAAAGGTCTAATCTCTAAAATCTACAAGAAAATCCAACATCTCTACAGCAAAAAGACGAATAATCCAATTAAAAATGGACAATGGAAATGAACAGACACTTCACCAAAAAGACATTCAAACGGCCAACAGACACATGAGGAAATGCGATTACTAGACATTAGAGAAATACAAATTAAAAGCACAATGAAATACCATCTCACCCCGCCATTATTGGCACGAATCCAAAAAACTGGAAATAACAAATGTTGGAAAAGCTGCAGGGAGATCGAAACTCTTACGCACTGCTGGTGGGAATGCAAAATGATACAACCATTTTGGAAAATGATATGGCACTTCCTTAGAAAGCTAGAAATAAAAATATCAGCAATCCCACTCCTAGGAATATATCCTGGAGAAATAGCTGTCACACGAATAGACATATGCACACCCATGTTCATGGCAGCATTGTTCACTATAGCAAAAAGAAGGAAACAACCTAGATGCCCATCAACAGATGAATGGACAAACTATGGTACATACACACAATGGAGTATTATGCAATGATAAAGAACAATGATTACTCTGTGAAGCATCTCATAACATGGATGAAACTGGAGGACATTATGCTGAGTGAAATAAGTCAATCACAAAAGGATAAATATTATATGAGACCTCTATTGTGAAAACTCATGAAAAAGTTTACACACAAAAGGTAACAATCTTTGTTGGTTACGAGGGATGGGAGGGGTTGGGGGGGAATACTAAATAGACAATAGATAAGTGGTAACTTGGTGAAGGGTAAGACAACACACAATACTGGGGAAGCCAGCACAACTTGTACAAGGAAAGGTCATGGAAGCTCCACAGACACATCCAAACTCCCTGAGGGACTGAATTGCTGGGCTGAGGGCTGTGGGGACTATGGTCTCGGGGAACATCTAGCTCAATTGGCATAACACAGTTTATAAAGAAAATGTTCTACATTCTACCTTAGTGAGTAGCGTCTGGGGTCTTAGAAGCCTGTGAGCGGCCATCTAAGATATTCCTCTGGTCTCACCCCTTCGGCAGCAAGGGAGAATGAAGAAAACAAGATACAAGGGAAAGATTAGTCCAAAGGAGTAATGGACCACAACTACCATGGCCTCTACCAGACTGAGTCCAGTACAACTAGATGGTGCCCGGCTACTACCACTGACTGCTCTGACAGAGATCAGAACAGAGGGTCCCAGACAGTGCTGGAGAAAAATGTAGAACAAAATTCTAACTCACAAAAAAAGACCAGACTTTCTGGCCTGACAGAGATGGGAGAAACCCCAAGAGTATGGCCCCTGGACACCCTTTTAGTTCAGTAAATGAAGTCACTCCCGAGGTTCACCCTTCAGCCAAAGATTAGACAGCCCCATAAAACAAATGAGACTAATGGGGCACAACAGTCCAGGGACAAGGACTAGAAGTCAGGAGGGGACAGGAAAGCTGGTAATAGGGAACCCAAGGTTGAGAAAGGACAGTGTTGACATGTTATGCGGTGTTTAAACCTTGTCATAAAACAATATGTGTACTAATGTTTAATGAGAAATTATTTGCTCTGTAAACCTTCAGCTAAAGTACAATTAAAAAAAAAAAAAAAGAAATATGGACGTCTCTTTGACTCTTTATCCCTCGAATTCAGGTATCAAGTCCCACTGTTTTTCTCTTCTATTTAGCTCTTGAAAAATCCTTTCTTGCCCATCTCTATGGACGTAGCTTTATTTCAGGTCTTCATCTTTTCTGCCCAGATGACAGAAACGAACTCAAAATTGACCCTGCTCTTCCAGGCCCATCCCTCCTCATTTCACTCTCCACAGGGCCATCGGAGTAGTCTCTTTAAACTTAAACCAAGCACGTCAGCACCCTCCAATGATTTCTCCTCTGCAGGCTACAGATTGGCCTCCATGTCTATCATCTACCTCTCCAGTCCTATCGCTCATCACTTCTAACCTACCCTCTTACAATTCTGCCCTCTCTCTGGATCCTCTGACCCCTGTTTTCTCTGCCTCTCCCAACTCTGACTAAAAGCTCACTTGTTTCTCTTCCAGAATCCTTTACCTACTAGATACCACAAGAGACAATTCCGCTTCCTTGCTCTACCCCTGCTCACCTGTGTCCAGTGAATTAGATATTAATAAGTGCTCAAGGAATATCAGGTGTACTACTTACATGTCATTCATCACATTGACTGTAAACTTATTTTTCTGCAATGTTTATTATTTTTTTAATTACTCAGTTCAGAAGACTCAGAAGAAAAAGCCACTCACAATCCCACTGGTCCCACTAACTCCATTATCAAAATATTGATGGCGGAAATATTACTCCAATCCCAATCCTATATGTATATATACATACAGATTTTTATATAATATTGGTATCATACATCATTCTTTCAAATATATTGAGCACTTAACAAAATACATATGCCGGGCATAGGCTCTACCCTCACTGAGCTTATAGTCTAGTTGGAGACTCAGACATTAATCCAAGAGTCACACAGATAAATGTAAGTTACTTTATTTACTTAGTCGACACATGGCAAGAAGGAGAGGCACTTGGAGCTCTGAGGGCATATGATAAAGAGAAATGACGTGCTCATGAGACCGGGAAGACTGAGTTAAGATCTAAAAGAAGAACAGAAGTTAATTAGCTCAGAAGGATTATGAGTTAAGTTTTCTGCTTTTGATTTTTTTTTTTTGTACTTAGCAATAAGCTGCAAAAATTTTCTGATAAAAGTTCAAGTGTGGCATAATTTTCTAGCAATAATCTTCAATCACCATATGGATATATTACAGATTAATAAATCTCCTAACATTAAATATTTAAAAGTTTCCTTTATTTTATTATGAGTTATGCTGTAATGAATATTTTTATGCATATATCTTTGTGTATGTCTCTGATAATTTCCTAAAGACATATTTCTACAAGTGGGAGGCTGTATCAAAGGATATTCAGACTAAAATTTTAGCAGTTGACTGACAAATTGCTTTCTGGAAAGCCTCCACTGATATATTTTTCCTTCCACCAGCAGTGCAATGGAATGCCTGTTCCCCTTCATGTTCACCAGTCTTGGGTCTGGTGGCACAGTGGTTAAGAGCTCAGGCTGCTAACCAAAAGCTCAGCAGTTCGAATCCACCACCCCCTCCTTGAAAATCCTATGGTGAAGTTCTACTCTGTCCTATAGGGTCACTATGAGTTGAAATCGACTCGACGGCAACTTTTTTTTTGTTTTTTCTTTAAATCTTTACAAATTTTAATTATTTTAATTATCCAAAAAATGCCTTTGCTTGCCGTCAAAGCTGAACCTATAAATAGATTTTTGGCTGTGTGCATTTCTTTTGCTAATCTATTCCTGTCACCATATTATTTTCGAAGTGTCTGCATGTTAATTTCTCATAAGCTCATTTAGGCTAGAGGCTCTTTTGGCCTAGCAAATTACCTAAAACACAGACAGATTTCTGCCATCGAGTGCACTGACTCAGGGCAACCTTATTTACAACAGAATGAAACTCTACCCCGTCCTGCATCATCCTTAGAGTCCAGCAATGCAGCTACTGTGCCAATCCATCTCACCTAGAGTCTCCCTCACCTCACTGGCTCTCTACTTCATCAAACATGATATCCTCCTCTAACGATTGATCCCTCCTGATGGTATGTCCAAAGCAAACTAGTCAGAGAATGTTCTGTTGTGACCCATAGGGTTTTCATTGACTAATTTTCAGCAGCAGATGGCCAGGCCTTTTTTTTTCTTTTAAAATTATTTATTTATTTTATTGTTGTTGTTGAGAATATACACAGCAAAACATACACCAATTCAACAGTTTCTACATGTATCATTTAGTGACATGGATTATATTCTTTCAGTTGTGCAACCATTCTCACTCCCTTTTCTGAGTTGTTCTTCCCCCATGAACATAAATTCACTGTCCCCTAAGGTTCCTGTCTAATCTTTCGAGTTGCTATTGTCAATCTGATCCCATACAGATAGTTCTTAACAGAGCATAATGCTCAAGGCAGACATTCTTTACTAGTTAAGCTAAACTATTGTTTAGTTTTAAGAAGATGTCAGGGTATGTTTTTGATTTAAGATTTAAAGATTATCTCAGGGCAATATTTTCAGGGGTCCATTAAACCTTCATGGCTCTAGGAAATCTGGAGTCCATGAGGATTTGAAATTCTGTTATGCATTTTTCCCCTTTTGATCAAGATTCTTCTACAGAATCTTTGATCAAAATGTTCAGTAATGGTAGCCAGGCACCATCCAGTTCTGCTCTCATGGCAAAGGGGCAATTGTTCATGGAGACAATTGGCCACACGTTCCATATCCTCCTTCTATTCCTGACTCTCCTTCTTCTTCTGTTGCTCCAGGCAAATAGAGACCAATTGTTGTGCCTTGGATGGCCACTTGCAAGCTTTTAAGACTATGCACTACACAATGAACTAGGAGGTAGAACAGAAGTACTAAATATGTTATTAGGCCAATTAACTGACTTGTCCCGTGAAGCCATGACCCAAAATCTACAAAGAAACATAACCCTATGAAGTTTTTGGTTACACAAAAGCAGCCTCAGGAGCTACTCATTTTTTTGTCATTGTTGTAAATATATCTATTACATAACTTTTTCCAATCCAGCTTTTTACAGGTGTACAACTTATTGACAGCAATTACAATAATTGGCTGTACAACCCTACCCTTAATCAATGTGATAATTCCATCGCTATTATCATCTCCCCTTTACCCCCTTCCTCCCACCCCTGGTAACCACTAATAAACTTTGTTCCCTATACATTTTCCTTTTCTTGTCTTTTTATATAAGAGAGGTTATACAATATTTGTCCTTTTATAATTAACTTGTTTCACTCAACATATGTCTTCCAGCTCCATCCATATTGTAGCATTTATCAAGACTTCATTTCTCCTGCTGGCTGAATAGTATTCCATTGTACGTATGCGTCACATTTTGTTTATCCATTCCTCTGTTGATGGGCATTTTTGTTATTCCCACCTTTTGGCTATTGTGAATAGTGCTGCAATGAACATTGGTGTACAAGTCTCTTTTTGAGTCTCTGCTTTCAAGTCCTTTGTGTATATACCTGGAAGTGGAATTGCCGCGTCATATGGTAGTTCATTTTACTTGGATCCACAATCAACACACATGGAAGCAGCAGTCAGGAAATCAAAAGGTGCATTGCATTAGGCAAATCTGCTGCAAAAGACCTCTTGAAAGTGTTGAAAAGCAGAGATATCACTTTAAGACTAAGGTGCGCCTGACCCAAGCGATTGTGTTTTCAGTCTCCCCATATGCATGGGAAAGCTGGACAATGAAAACGGAAGACCGAAGAAGAATTGATGCCTTTGGATTGTGGTGCTGGCAAAGAATATTGGATATACCATGGACTGCCAAAAGACCGAACAAATCTGTCTTGAAGAAGTACAACCAGAATGTTCCTTAGAAGCAAAGATGGCAAGACTTCATCTCACATACTTTGGACATGTTATCAGGAGGGATCAGTCCCTGAAGAAGGACATCATGCTTGGTGAAGCAGAGGGTTAGCGGAAAAGAGGAAGACCCTCAACGAGATAGATTGACACAGTGGCTGCAACAATGGGATCAAGCATAACAATTTTGTTCTGTTGTACATACGGTCACTATGAGTCAGAACCGACTAAACGGCACCCAACAACAACAACATGGTAGTCCTATTTTTAGTTTTTTGAGGAACCACCATATTTTTCCACAATGGCTGTACCATTTTTCATTCCTACCAGCGATGGATAAGAGTTCCAATTTCCCCACGTCCTTGCCAACATTTGTTATTTTCTGTTGTTTTTTTTTTTATAATCTTAACCATCCTAGTGGGAGTGAAATGGTATCTTACTGTGGTTTTGATTTGCATCTTTCTGATGGCTAATGACACCGAGCATCTTTTCATGTGCTCGGTGGCCTTCTGAATGTCCTCTTTGGTGACATATCTATCCAAGTTCATGGCCCATTTTATGATTGGGTTATTTTTCTTTTTGTTGTTAAGTTGTTGAAGTTTTATACATATTTTTGTTATTAGATTCTTATCAGATATATGGTTTCCAAAGATATTCTCCCTGTCAGAAGCTTATCTTCTCACTTTTTTAGTAAAGTCTTTTAATGAACAAAAATTTTTAATTTTTATGAGGTCCCATTTATTTATTTTGTCTTTTGCTGTTTGTGCTTGTGTTATTATATTAGATAATCCATTGTTAAAAGCTAAGCCTGACAGCATTGCCCCTGCTTTTCCTTGTTAGAATTTTATGGTTTTAGTTTGCATATTTAGGTCCTTAATCCATTTTGAATTTGTTTTTATGTATGGTGTGAAGCATGGATCCTTTCTCATTTTCTGCATGTGGAAATCCAACTTTCCTAGTGCCATTTATTGAAAAGACTCTTCTTTCCCCATTGAATAGACTTAGCATGCTTGTCAAAAGTCAGTTGACTATAGATGTGTGGTTTTATTTCTGGACTTTCAATTCTATTCCATTGTTCTACGTGTCTATTGTTATATGAGTACCAGGCTGTTTTGATTACCATAGCTACATAGTATGCAGGCATTTTTTCCTAGTCTGTCTTAGTCTGGAATCTCCACTTAACCCTGTCCACCATAGGTGACCCTGCTGGTATTTGAAATACTGGTGGCATAGATTCCAGCATCATACCAACATGCAAGCCACCACAGTACGACAAACTGATGAGTAGTTAACCTGAAACATATTAGGTACTAATAAGAAGGTGTTTTTCTAATGACTGGTTTCTAGAGCTCCACCAGTTACCTGATCAGAAGGAGGGTATCAGCTATCAGGACTGCTCCAGTCTTACCATCTTAGACAATCACCATGATTAGAGAATCAAGATCTTCATTCTGAATCATCTGATTCAGTCACATGGGCAAGGTTCACTTCACTACTACACAGCCCCAGGTAGCAAATCTTAAAGATACTTTAAATATAAGGAAGAACTGAGCTCAGGGATTTAAAATGTCCTTCACTGTTATCTTATCCTTTAAACCTCTGACTCCCAAGAAGTGGTAATGGAGCCTCCAACTCAGGGACCCACCAGGTAAGAAGGGTAGTGTGCAAATATGGGATTGCTGGGCAAGGCTCCAAGCTAGGAACCCTAACATCTCTAAAGTCTAGGAGTAATCTGTCTTGAATGTCCAGAAATGAAAAATGACAATGGCTGAAAGGATATGAAAGCATTTAATATAAGTGATGATTTAAAGATCTGTGGATGCTTATCCAATAAAAGAAATTATTTCAGGTTTGAGAAAATATAAAACCTGTCCTCACTGACAAAGGCCCAGAGGCTGTTAAATGGGAAAAAGACATTCTCTTTAACAAATGGTGCTGGCATAACTTGATATCCATCTGTAAAAAAATGAAACAGGACCCACACCTCACACCCTAAACAAAAACTAACTCAAAATGGATCAAAGACCTAAATATAAAATCTAAAACGATAAAGATAATAGAAGAAAAAATAAGGACAATGTTAGGAGCCCTGATACATGGCATAAACAGAATATAAACCATAAGTAACAATACACAAACACCAGAGGAGAAACTAGATAACTGGGAGCTCCTAAAAATCAAACACTTATGCTCCTCAAAAGACTTCACCAAAAGAGTAAAAAGAGAACCTACAGACTGGGAAAAAATTTTTGGCTACGACATATCGGAGAAGAGTCTAATCTCTAAAACCTACAAGATACTGCAACACTTCAACAACAAAAAGGAAATCCAATTTAAAAAATAAAAACAAGCAAAGGATATGAACAGACTCTTCACCAAAGAAGACTTTCAGGCGGCTAACAGACACATGAAGAAATGCTCATGATCATTAGCCGTTAGAAAAATGCAAATCAAAACTACAATGAGACACCATCTCATCCCAACAAGGCTGGCATTAATCCAAAAAACATAAAATAACAAATGTTGGAGACGATGTGGAGAGATTGGAACTCTTATGCACTGCTTGTGGGAATGTAAAATGGTACAACCACTTTGAAAAATGATTACATGCTTCCTTAAAAAGCTAGAAATAGAAATACCGTATGATCCAGCAATCCCACTCCTAGGAATATACCCAAGAGAAATAAGAGCTGTCACACAAATAGATACATGCCCACCCATGTTCATTGCAGCACTATTCACAATAGCAAAAAGATGGAAACAACCTAAATGCCTATCAACACACGAATGGGTAAACAAATTATGGTACATACACACAATGGAATACTATGCAATGATAAAGAACAATGGATGAATCTGGAGGGCATTATGCTGAGTGAAATTAGTCACAAAAGGACAAATATTGTATGAAGACCGCTTTTACAAGAATTCAAGAAAAGTTTTAAACACAGAAAAAAGCATTCTTTGATGGTTATGAGGGTGGGGAGGGAGAGGGAGAGGAAATCACTAACTAGATAGTAGACAAGGATCAATTTTGGTGAAGGGAAGGACAAGACACAATACAGGGGAAGTCAGCACAACTGGACCAAAGCAAAAGCTAAGACACTTTGAGGGACAGAGTAGCTGGGGCTGGGCCCTGCAGACCATAGTTTCAGGGGACATTCAGGTCAATTGGCATAATAAAGTTTATTAAGAAAATGTTCTACATTCCATTTTGGTGACCGCCATCTGAGGTCTTAAAAGTTTGCAAGTGGTCATTTAAGATGAATCAATTGATCCCATCCCACTTGGAGTAAAGGAGAATGAAGAAAACCAGGAAAATAGTAGCTCAAAGGACTAAAGTACTACATGAACCAGAGACTCAACCAGACTGAGACCAGAAGAACTACATAGTGCCCAGCTACCACCAATGACCGCCCTGATAGGGAACACAACAGAGTCCCTGACAGAACAGGAAAAAACTGTAGGACAAAACTCAAATTCACGTAAAAAGACCAGACTTAACAGTCGGACAGAGACTGGAGGAACTCCCAAAACTATGGTCCCTGTACACTCTGTTAACCCAGAACTGAAGCCATTCCAGAAGCCCACTCTTCAGACAAAGATTAGACAGGACTATAAAACAAAGAATAATACACGTGAGAAATGTGCTTCTTAGTTCAATCAGATATATGAGACCAAATGGGCAGTTCCTGTCCAAAAGCAGGATGAGAAGGCAGGAAGGGACAGGAACTGGTCAAATGGACACAGGAAATGGGGTGCGGGGAAGGGGGACTGTGCTGTCACATTGTGGGGATTGCAACTAATGTCACAAAACAATATGTATATAAATATTTGTATGAGTAATTAACTTGAGCTGTAAACTTCGTAAAGCACAATTAAAAATAAATAAAAATAAAACCCGTCCTCAAATGCACTTTAATTGTAAAACGTTATAAAATTACAAAATTTTATAACTCAAACTGGATATAACACTATGGATTAATAAAGGAACATGATTTACTTTGCATAAGCTACTACTGTTTATAAGTTCATTCATTCATTAATTCAGTTATTATTCATTCATTCAACAAATACCTACTAAATTCCAAACATGAGCCAGACACTGTAGTAAGTACTGACAGCTCAAAGGAGAGCAAGACAGATTTATCTTGCCGTCATGGAGCTTACAGTCTAGTGCACCCTGATTAGGAACTTGCTGTGCTCTGGGCACACAGAAACTGTTGCATGTCACACACTGACTTTGACTGAGTAGTCTTGTTTATCAAAACGGTGTGAGATAAGGGGTTAGAGGACTTGGTAAGAAGCACTGTGTTAGTGACAGTGCTGCTAGTGATAGGAACAGCAGACAAAAATCTTTGGGTAAAAGCTAGGTGTAACCAACCACTGGATTTTCTCAGTGATTTTGAAGTTTTAAAACTAGCCAATTAAAATGACCAAGAACAGCTTTATTGTCAAAACGTCTTCAATAAAAAACAAAAATACTTTGTTATTTTGAGTAAAATGCTCTCTGGCCTTTAATTTTTCCTTTCCTACTGAAATGATTGCTACAATAGTGCATTATTTTAAAATGTAATTTTTCCTGAAATGCTACCATGGAAAGACAGGACTTTTTTTTTGCATTTGAGCTCTCTCTCTTGTTCTGTAGGGCCAACTGTCCAATAAAGAGCAAGGATTGGGAGCTTCAGCAAAGTAGGTTTTGGTTCAACATAAAGAAAATTGTTTTTTAAATTGTACTTTAAGTGAAAGTTTACAATTCAAATTAGTCTCTCATACAAAAATTTATACATACATTGTTATGTGACCCTAGTTGCTCTCCCTGAACTGTGACACCACACTCTTCCTTTCCACCCCCGATTTCCCGTGTCCATTCAACCAGCTCCTGACCCTCTCTGCATTCTCATCTCACCTCCAGACAGGAGATGCCCATTTAGTCTCATGTACCTACTTGAGCTAAGAAGCACACTCTTCACGAGCATCATTTTATGTCTCCGTAGTCCAGTCTAATCTTTGTCTCAAGAGTTGGCCTTGGGAATGGTTTTAGTTCTTGGTTGACAGAGAGTGCAGGGGTCATGCTTTCTGTGGTTCCTCCAGTCTCAGTCAGACCGTTAAGTCTGGTCTTCTTACTAGAATTTGAGTTCTGCACCCTACTTTTCTCCTGCTCCATCAGGGACTCTCTGTTGTGTTCCCTGTCAGGGTGGTCATTGGTGGTAGTTGGGCACCATCTAGTTCTTTTGGTCTCAGGCTGATGCAGTCTCTGGTTTATGTGGCCCTTTCTGTCTCTTGGGCTAATACTTTCCTTGTGACTTTGGTGTTCTTCATTCTCCTTTACTCCAGGTGGGTTGGGACCAATTGATGCATCTTAGATGGCTGCTTGCTAGCTTTTAAGACCCCAGATGCCACTCACCAAAGTGGGATGCAGAACATTTTCTTAATAAACTATGTTATGCCAATTGATCTGGATGTCCCCTGAGAGCATGGTCCCCAGACCCCTGCCCCTGCTACTCTGTTCCTTGAAGCATTTGTTTCTATTCAGGAAACTATAAAGAAGAATTTTTTAAGGAATAAAAACAAAGTATTTTTTTGGGGGTGGGTAATGAGTTGTCGCTATAGTAATAATGATGATGATGGAATAGCAATGATCATTTATTGTACATTCATGATGTCCCATGAGCTATGCTAAAAGTTTTGCAAACATTATTTCATATAGTCTTCTGGAAAATACGTTAGAGGTATTGTAATTCATATATACAGATGATGAAACTGAGGATGAGTTAGGCTAAACTATTGGTTGAAAGGCATGCAGCCAGAAAGTGGCAGCACCAGGGTTCAAACACAGGAACACCTTCTGCAAAGCCTCTGTTCTCAATTATTATGCTCTTCTGTTTTTGTCACTGGAGGTGTCCAGTCATAAACTGGCCTACTGCATGCATGAAAAAATAAAGAGAAAATTCAAACCTCAGGTTAGAATGGGGGTCACTGGGCTGCTTAACAGTTAAGTCAATGATTTGAAACATTTTTGATAGGGGAGACTGTCGAGAAATTGCAAAAATGCACATGTGCACATTGATGCAAATCGTCACAATGCAAAATTGGGGGTGAGGATGCTTATGAACCTTCTGGCTCCTCTCCGTGGGTCCTAGGTGAGGTGCTCCGCTCTGAAGACACTTGTGCTCTGAGATTCTGTGTTCAGGTACGTGTTTTCGGAGGTGAATTTTCCTCCATATTGTAACTACAGGTGTTCAGATGGTGCCGCCACCATACAGCACTAACAGAAAAAAACAAAACACTCAAAAGGTTTTTCCCCTCCCAGGAGAGAGAGAAGGCCTCCCTACATACTCCTTAAAGCCAGCTTTGTGTGCCACTGGCACTCTCTCCCCTGGCTGTTACAAGCTCTGGTGCATTCAGAATGACTCAGAAATAGAGCCACAAACCATGTGTAAAACCTCCACTCACATTAGTATTTATGGGGCACAGGAGACTGCCCCTCCCCAGCAGGCCCTCCGTTCAAAAAAGTAAAGAGGGGAGGCTACGGAGGAGGGGTAAGCTCATGGAGAGAAAGTGTCTGTGGAAGGAAATATTTTCCCATGTTGCTAATTTCTGGTTCCTTCTCTGCCTGGTAGCACATGTGTCGCATGTATTTCCAGTCTGGGATAAGCACGTGCGCTCACTACCGAGCGCGCACGCCGCAAGCCCTTCTTCTCCGCTTCCCTCCTCCCACTCCCCGCCTGACTCCAGCAGATGGGAGCTCTGTGACTATGGGTCTGGAAACATTCCTCAGCTGGCCTGGTCTCTTGTATTTTGGCACCCAGCTCAAAAACAGATACATATCTGTGTGCACATGTACACGGTATGGGGTTTCATTATCATTTAAACATTCTCGTTTTGACATTTGGATTGCAGAAGTTCCGGGGGATTATGGATGCATGTTAGGACCTCCTGGGTCCCCCGGGGAAGGTTACAGTGTTTTTCCTCTCTTCTGACCAGCCCTTCTGTTTTAATGCATTGTTACATGCTGAACTGCTTTGGCTCCAATTCTGGAAGCAGGGCTGTCTGCAGAGGTTCCTGACGGTTTTTGGATGAGACAGGCTTGCAGAGGCAGGCGTAGAGTGCCAAAGGATGTGCAGAGAACGTTTCTTTTGCTCAAGCCTATTTCTTTTTCCCCTGGCTCCTATTCCACTTTGATCTGAGTCCTCTTATCTCTCACCTGCACGTTGGTAATAGCCTCCCAACTGTGTCACTGCCTCTGCTCTTGCTCCCACTCAATCCACCCTCCACGCTGCCGCCAGGGCAACCTTTATCAAACACAAACATGCCTGCCATTACCTGCTCATTACCTGGTTTAAGGGGGGGCATCTGTGGTTCAGTGATAGACTCCTTGCCTTCCCTGCAGGGGACCTGGGTTCGATCCTCAGCCAATGCACAGCCTCCTCTGTCAGTGGAGCTTGAGTGTTGCTCTGATGTTGAAAAGATTTCAGTGAAGTTTCCAGGCTAAGACAGACTAGGAAGAAAGGGCTGGCGATCTACTTCTGAAAATCAGCCAGCAAAAATCCTATGGAGCACAATGACCCACAACCGTTCATGGTGATGGTGCAGGATGGCACAGGACCAGGCAGCATTTTGTTCCATTGTGCATGGGCTTACTCTGAGTTAGGAGGCCAATTCACTAGCAGCTAACAACGATACCAGCCTGGCTTAAACCATCAATGGCTCCCTGATGTCTTGTTATAAACCATAATCACGATAACCTCTAACAGTTAAGGAGCTCTTACTCTGTGCCAGGCACTTAGCAAAGTGCTTTCCGTGCATTATTGCAGATCACCTCCGAACAACCTTACAAGGTGGATTTTATTGTTCTCCGCACTTTACTGATGAGAAAACTGAGATGGAGAGTTTTTAAATAACTTGGCTAAGGTCACATAGCTAGCAAGCAGAGACATCTCATGATGCTGTATAGTTTACATGCCACACAAGAGCACCTGGCAAGTGAGAATGAGGCTTAAATCTAGCCAGGCCTTGATCCCCAAGAGAGGCCCTTTTCCAAATGTACTCTGTGGTCAGGAACCAGCACCAATTCTTCAGGTCTTATTGCAAACTCTGTGGTTGCTGCTTCCTGGGTTAGTCCATTTGCTACTGGTGTGAGGTGCTAGGGATCCAGAAATAATCAGTCATGTCTACCAACCTCAGAGACTTAAAGTTCTGTAGGAGAGACAGGTGATTACAGCGAAAGTGACGGTCAATGATGATTCCATTTCAATAGGTAAATTGTAAACGTAGAGCACTGCATGGTATTATAGAAACCCTACAGAGGAAAGTGTGTTATACACCTTGGATGCTGCTGTTGTTGTTAGGTGCCATAGAGCTGGTTCTGACTCATACCAACCCAAGGTACAATAAAACGAAACACTGCCTGGTCCTGCGCCATCTTCACAATTGTTGCTACGTTTGAGTCCATTGTTGGAGCCACTGTCAATCCATATCGTTGAGGGTCTTCCTCTTTTTTGCTGACCCTCTACTTTACCAAGAAGGAATATCCTTCTCCAGGGACTGGTCCCTCCTGATAACATGTCCAAAGTGCATAAGACAAAGTCTCGCCATCCTCACTTCTAGGGAGCATTCTGACTGTACTTTTTCCAAGAAAGATTTGTTCCTTCTTGTGGCAGTCCATGGTATATTCAACATTCTTTGCCAACACCATAATTCAAATGCATCAATTCTTCTTTGGTCTTCCTTATTCATTGTCCAGCTTTAGCATGCATATGAGGCAACTGAAAACACCATGGCTTGGGTCAGGTGCACCTTAGTCCTTAAAGTGACATCTTTGCTTTTTACACTTTAAAGAGATCTTTTGCAGCAGATATGCCCAATGCAGTACGTTGTTTGATCTCTTGACCGCTGCTTCCATGGGCGTTGATTGTAGATCTAAGTAAAATGAAATCCTTGACAACTTCAATATTTTCTCTGTTTATCATGATGTTGCTTTCTGGTCCAGTTGTGAGGATTTTTCTTTTCTTTTTTTTTAACTCTTTTTTTATGGTACTTTAGATAAAGGTTTACAGAGCAAATAGTTCCTCACCAAAGAGTTAGTACACATATTGTTTTATGACAATGGTTAACAACCCCACGACATGTCAACACTATCCCTTCTCAACATTGGGTTCCCTATTACCAGCTTTCCTGTCCCCTTCTGCCTTCTAGTCCTTGTCCCTGGACTGTAGTGCCCCATTAGTTTTGTTTTGTTTTATGGGGATGTCTAATCTTTGGCTGAAGGGTGAACCTCGGGAGTGACTTCATTACTGAGCTAAAAAGTTGTCTGGGGGCCATACTCTAGGGGTTTCTCCAGTCTCTGTCAGGCCAGTAAGTCTGGTCTTTTTTTGTGAGTTAGAATTTTGTTCTACATTTTTCT
>NW_004444000.1:6462848-6464849 GCF_000243295.1 Trichechus manatus latirostris | reverse complement strand
CTACTCACCAAGGTAGAATGTAGAAAATTTTCTTTATAAACTGTGCTTTGCCAACTGAGCTAGATATTCCACAAGACCATGGACCCCACAGCCCTCCGCCAAGCAATTCAGTCCCTCAGGGAGTTTGGATGTGTCTATGGAGTTTCCATAACTTTCCTTGTACAAGTTGTGCTGGCTTCCCCAGTATTGTGCACTGTTTTACCCTTCACCAAAGTTACCACTTATCTATTGTCTATTTAGTATTTCCCCCCCAACCTTCCGATCCCTCATAACCAATAAAGATTGTTTCTTTTTGTGTGTAAACTTTTTCTGAAATTTTTACAGTAGAGGTATCATACAATATTTATCCTTTTGTGATTGACTTATTTCACTCAGCATAATGTCCTCCAGTTTCATGCATGTTATGAGATGCTTCACAGATTCATCATTGTTCTTTATGGTTGCATAATACTCCACTGTGTGTATGTACCATAGTTTGTTTATCCATTCACCTGTTGATGGGCATCTAGGTTGTTTCCATCTTTTTGCTATTGTGAACAATGCTGCAATGAACATGGGGGTGCGTATGTCTATTCGTGACGTCTTTGTTTATAAGGTGTGTCTCTTGTAGACAGCGTATTGATGGATCCTTTTTTTTTAATCCATTCTATCACTCTTTGTCTCTTTATAGGTGCATTTAGGCCATTTACAGTCAGTGTAAATATTGATAGGTGTGAGTTTATTGCTGTCATTTTGTAGTGCTTTTTTTTGTGGTGCTGACGTTTTCTTTGTTCCTCTTACTCTCCTGCACTGAATTCCTTTTGTTTGTGGATTTTTTTTCATTTCTTTTGTTTTTGTAGGTTTTGTTTTTACTGAGACTATGATTTTCCTCCTTATTTTGATGAGTAGGTTTGTTAACTTTCTTTGTGGTTACCTTGAAATTTACCCTTATCTTCCTAAGTTTGAACCAGTCTATTATTACTTGGTATTGCCTTTCTTTCATCTCTGTTAGAAGGTTCTATACCTACACCATTTAGTCCCTCTTTTATTGTTCTGATGTTGTTGTCATTTGCAGATTAACTTCTCTGATTCCCTGTTGTATTTCTTTTGGTTTTGGATAGTCCTTGAGAGTTCATTTCCTAGATTGGTATCCAGCTGGTACAATCCTGCATCCTAGATTCAGCCTGTGGGCTGATGTTGTTTGTTTTCAGATCGAAGGACTCCCTTTAATAATTCTTGTAAGTTTGGTTTGGTTTTTACATATTCCTTTAATTTCTGTTTACCTGGAAATGTCCTGATTTCACCATCATATTTGAAAAAGAGTTTTGCAGGGTATATTATTCTTGGCTGGCAATTTTTTTCTTTCAAGGTTTTATATCTGTCATCCAATTGCCTTCTTGCCTGCATGGATTCTGCCGAATAATCTGGACTTAGTCTTATTGTTTCTCCTCTGTATGTGACTTTTTGTTTTTCTTGAGCTGCTCTCAGGATCCTTTGTTTGTCTTTGGCTTTGGTGAGTGTGATTATGATATGCCTTGGTGCTTTTTTTGGGGGGTCTATCTTATATGGGGTTTGTTGAGCTTCTTGGATGGCCAGCTTTTCATCTTTCGTGATATTGAGGAAGTTTTCTGGCAGCAGTTATTCAATGATCTTCTCTGTGTTTTCTGTTTTCTACCCCCATTCTGGAACTCTGATCCCTCACAAATTTTTGCATTTGATTGTATCCCACATAATTCTCAGGTTCTCTTCAGTTTTCTTCATTCTTTTTTCAGACTTTTCCTCAAACATAGTTACATGCAAGTGTTTGTCTTAAATTTCGCTAATCCTGTCTTCCACTGTTTCAAACCTGCTCCTCAGCCCTTCTATGACACTGTACATTTCTGAAATCTTGTTGTTTATCTTTTGGATTTCTAATGGTTGTTTTTTTATGATTTCTAGTTGTAAATTTATCTTGGCATTTTGTTCCTGCATTATTTTCCTGAATTCTTCCATTTTTTGTCTGTATTTTCCATGAATTTGTCT
>NW_004444000.1:6458472-6462748 GCF_000243295.1 Trichechus manatus latirostris | reverse complement strand
GTAGTTATTTTCCTCATTTATTGATTATAGATTTGTTTGTTTCATCCAGCTTTTTTGTTTTATTTGGTATGTCTGAGCAGGCAGGCTGCGTGTTCTTTGTTGTTTGCTTGTCTGTGGGCACAGTACTTTTTGCCTCCTTCTCCAATGGGCAGGGTCAGTCCCTCAGGTATGGTACAGCAGGGCAGGTCTAGATGAAGGAGTTGCTGGGATGGGTTGTTTGTGACACGTACTAAGACCAATATGGCGGGCTGGGAATCACTGCAGGGCAGGTTCCGGTAGGCCATGCCTGTGCTGCTTGGGGGTGTGATGTTCAGTACATGGTGCAGGTAGGCAGGATGGAGGGGGGAGATTGTGAAGTGTGGAGCTAAGATGGGTATGGAAAAGAGGAGAGAGAGGAGAGACGAACAGGAGCCAAAAACATACAAACAAGCAAAAAAGAGTGCTAAGGGAGCTTGCCGTTGGAGTGGAGAGATGAGAGAATAAGAAGTGGAGAAAAACAAAAAGGAGAAGAAGGGAAAAAAAGGAAAGATAAAAATGAATAAATAAAAATTAGAAATAATAAAGAAAAGCCCTCAGGGATCCTACTGGTGTGGCTGCAAGGTCTGGGGAAGTTGCTCCTAGGCAATGAAGTACAGCCTGGCTAGAAGCTGTAGAGGTGTCACTCAGTGCCAGGTATTCAGGAGACAGAAAGAGAAGGCAAGTGTAATGAGATGAGAAACTGGGTAATGAAGAAAGACAAAAAGGGAAAAAGAGAGAAAAGAAAACAAACCATATAACTAAATAAATAAAGAACAGAAACCGCCCCCCCCAAAAGAAAAACAGAAAAAGAAAAAAGAAATGCCCTCAGGGATCCCTCTGCTCATCTGTGCAAACTGAGTGGGGAGTTCCCAAGCCGCGCAGTACTGCCCAACTAGAACGGGCTCTTAATTCGAGAAAAGAAAAAGAAAACAAGCAAACAAACAATTCAAAACAAACAAAGAAACAAAAGTCCCGGGATGCCACCAGCATGGCAGCACGGGCCGGGAAGCAGTGTCACATTCGAGCAGGGTTTTACAGCCTGGTGCATGTAAAGATGGTGCATAGAGCCAGGTATGTGAAAGGAGGGGGAGGTGGTGAGAGGTATGGAAGAAATCAAAAGAAGCAGAAAAAAGCAACACCAGCAGCCAACAAATGGCACTCAGGGATCCGGCCAGTGCAGAGAGATGGAATCCAAGCAGCACTGGGGTGAAGCGAGTGCTTCCTGGCTAAGAGACTGTGGTGGCCGGAAGCAGAGGAGGCCAAATGGGGGTGAAGAAGGGTGGGGGGTGGGAAAGTGTATATCGCTGGTTACTGGTTGTTCTGTCTCCTGCTGGAAGCTTTGTGAAGCTGCTTTCTCGTACCCCCTGTTTGCTGGTCTCTGATAGGAGTCCAAGATGGCAGATCTGTGCTGTGTAAGCTGATAGGGGACCTCTGCATGTATCTCTCCTAGCTCTCTGTTTTCTGTCAGTTCCTTATTCCATTCAGTGCTTGGCTGAGTTCTTGATCTCTTCATTTGTTGCTTCAGGTTTCAGGATTGACGGGTGACTCTGTTTAACTTAGTTTTTCAGATCTTTGCTGTGGAGGGACAGTGTGGTGCTTCTGTCTATAGTGCCATGTTGCCCAGAAGTTGGATTTTTGTTTTTTTTTATGTTGATGTGTAACCCATACTGAAGGCTGTAGTCTTTGATTTTCATCAGTAAGTGCTTCAAGTTCTCTTTGCTTTCAGCAAGCAAGTTTGTGTCATCTGTATATCCCAGGTTGTTAGTGAAGAGTCTTCCTCCAATGCTGATACTGCATTCTTCTTCATATAGTCCAGCTTCTTGGACTATTTGCTCAGTATACAGATTGAATAAGTATGGTGAAAGGATACAACCCTAGTGCACACCTTTCCTGATTTTATCCACCTTAGATAGGCAGGAAGAAAACAGGGAGAGGCTCAGGAAGACTTCCTGGGGCAAATGATGCCTGAGCAGATTGAGCCTTAAATAATGAGGCCCAGTTACCCAGGTGAAGGTGGAGGCAGGGAGAAGAAGGGATGCTCCCCAATGGGAAACAAGAAGAGCAAGAGGTATGAACAACACAGGGTGTCCAAGGCCCAGGTTCTGAAAACCACATTGTAAGTGAATTTGCAGTTGGGGAACTTCGGATCTTTTTTTTTTTTTAAATTAGATGAAGGTTTACAGAACAAACTAGCTTCTCATTAAACAGTTAGTATACAAATTGTTTTGTAACATTTGTTAGCAACCCCACGACATGTCAATCCTTTCCCTTCTCAACCTTGGGTTCCCTATTACCAGCTTTCCTGTCCCCTCCTGCCTTCTATCCCTTGCCCCTGGACTGGTGTGTCCCTTTAGTCTCATTTTGTTTTATGGGTCTGTCTAATCTTTAGCTGAAGGCTGAGCCTCAGGAGTGACTTCATTACTGAGCTAAAAGGGTGTCCAGGGGCCATGCTCTTGGGGATTCTCCAGTCTCTGTCAGGTCAGTAAGTCTGGTGTTTTTTTGTGAGCTAGAATTTTGTTCTACGTTTTTGTGTGGCTCTGTCTTGGACCCTCTATTGTAATCCCTGTCGGAGCAGTCGGTGGTGGTAGCCAGGCACCATCTAGTTGTATTGGACTCAGTCTGGTGGAGGCCGTGGTCATTGTGGTCCATTAGTCCTTTTGACTAATCTTTCCCTAGTGTCTTTAGTTTTCTTCATTCTCCCTTGCTCACGAAGGGGTGAGACCTGTGGAGAATCTTAGACGACCACTCACAGGCTTTTAAGACCCCAGATGCTACTCACCAAAGTAGAGTGTAGAACATTTTCTTCATAAACTATGTTATGACAATTGAGCTAGATGTTCCCTGAGACCATGGTCCCCACAGCCCTCAGGCCAGCAATCTGGTCCCTCAGGGAGTTTGGATGTGTCTATGGAGTTTCCATGACCTTCCCTTGGTCAAGTCGTGCTGGCTTCCCCAGTATTATGTATTGTCTTACCCTTCACCAAAGTTACCACTTATCTATTGTCTATTTACTGTTTTTCCATCCCCAACACTCCTCTCCCTGGTAACCATCAAAGATTGTTTCTTTTTGTGTGTAAAACTTTTCATAAGTTTTTATAGAGGTAGCCTCATACACTATTTGTCTTTTTGTGATTGACTTATTTCACTAGGCATAATGCCATCCAGATTCATCCATGTTGTGAGATGCTGCTCGGATTCATCATTGTTCTTTATCATTGTGTAGTACTCCATTGTGTATATGTACCATAGCTTGTTTATCAATTCATCTGTTGATGAGCATCTAGGTTGTTTGCATCTTTTTGCTAACGTGAGCAATGCTGCAATGAACATGGGTGTGTCTGTGTTTATTCGTCTGATGGCTCTTATTTCTCTAGGATATATTCCTAGGAGTGGGATAGCTAGATCATATGGTGCATTTATTTCTAGCTTTCTAAGGAAGTGCCATATCATTTTCCAAAATGGTTGCACCATTTTGCATTCCCACCAGCAGTTCATAAGAGTTCCAGTCTCCCCGAAACCTCTCCAACATTTGTTGTTTTCTGTTTTTTTAGATTTGTGCCAGTAATGCCAGGGTGAGATGGTATCTCATTGTGGTTTTGATTTGCATTTCTCTAATGGCTAGTGATTGTGAGCATTTCCTCATGTGTCTGTTAGCTGCTTGAAAGTCTTCTCTGGTGAAGTGTCTGTTCATTTCCTTTGCCCATTTTTTAATTGGATTATTTGTCTTTTTGTTGTAGAGGTGTGGAATTTTCCTGTAGATTTTGAAGATTTAGACCTTTGTGGGATTTGTCATGGCCAAAAGTTTTTTCCCAGTCTGTAGTTTCTCTTTTTACTCTACTCTTTTGGTGAAGTGTTTTGATTAGCATTTAAGTGTTTAATTTTTAGAAGATCCCAGTTATCTAGCTTATCATCTGGAGTTTGTGTGTTGTTGTTAGTTATGGTTTGTACCCTGTTAATGCCGTGCATTAGAGCCTCTAGCATTGATCCTATTTTTTGTTCTATCTTTATAGTTTATGGTTTTATATTTAGGTCTTGATCCATTTTGAATTAGTTTTTGTGTATGGTGTGAGGTATGGGTCCTGTTTCATTTTTTTGCAGATGGACATCCATTTTTGCCAGCATCATTTTTTTTTTCTTTTTTCTTTTATTGTACTTCAGGGGAAGGGCTTACAGAACAAATAGTTTCTCATGAAACAGTAGTACACATATTGTTTTATGACATTGGTTAACAACCCCACAACATGTCAACCCTCTAACT
>NW_004444000.1:6450926-6452097 GCF_000243295.1 Trichechus manatus latirostris | reverse complement strand
CCACCAGTGCAGCTATGAGATCTGGGGAAGTTGCTCTCAGGTGTTACAGTACAGCCTGGCTAGAAGGCATAGAGGTATACAATGCCAGGTATTCAGGGAACAGAAAGAGAAGGAAGATATAGAGAGACAAGAAACTGAGCAATGAAGAAAGACAAAAAGGGAAAAAGAGGGAAAAGAAAACAAAACAAATTTAAAAAAGAAAAAAGAACAATAAAAGCCCCCAAAAAACAGAAAAAGAAACAAAACAAAAAAAGAAATGCTCTCAGGGATGCCTATACACGTCTGTGCAAGCCGAGGGGGAAGTGTCGTTTCCACACAGCACCGCCTGGCCAGAAAGGGCTCCAACTCAAGAAAAGGAAAAGAAAACAAACAAACAATTCAAAACAAACAAATGAACAGAAGACCTGGGATCCCAGCAGCGAGGAAGCCCAGACCGGGAAGCAGCTCCACACTCGAATGGAGCTCCACAGCCCCTCAAGAAGAAGCAAAGATGGCACATGGAGCCAGGTATTTGAGCAAAAGGAGGGGGAGGTTGTGAGAAGTAAGGAAAAAATCAAAAGAAGTAGAAAAAAAAGCAACACCATCAGCCAACAAATGGCACTCAGAGAGCCAGCTAGTGCAGGTTGCTGTTTCTCGGACAAGAGACTGTCCGCAGGAAGCCCAGGGGCCGAGTGTGGGTGAAGAGGTTAGGGAGTGGGAAAGCATATATCACAAATTACCAGAGCTCTGCAGCCCCTCAGGAAGAAGCAAAGATGGCGCACGGAGACAGGCATTTGAGCGAAAGGAGGGGGAGGTGGTGAGAGGTAAGGAAGAAATCAAAAGAAGCAGAAAAAAAGCAACACAAGCAGCCAACAAATGGCACTCAGAGAGCCGGCCTGTTCGGGTGTGTGGAATCCAAGCAGCCAGTGATTCCTGGTCAAGAGATTGTGGCTGCGGGAAACAGAAGAGGCCGAGTCGGGTTGAAGAAGAGTGGGGTGTGGGAAAGCGCACATCTCAAATTACCGGTTGTTTTGTCTCCCTCCCTCCGTGAGGCTGCTTTCTCACAACCCCTGTTTGCTGGTCCGATAGGAGTCCAAGATGGCAGATCCACACTGCGTTAGCTGGTAGGGGACCTCTGCATGAATCTCTCCTTGCTCTCCATTCTTTGTCAGTTTTCTCACTCCATTTGGTG
>NW_004444000.1:6374365-6450826 GCF_000243295.1 Trichechus manatus latirostris | reverse complement strand
CCATTCTTTGTCAGTTTTCTCACTCCATTTGGTGCTTGGCTGAGTTCTTTATCTCTTCATTTGATGTTTTAGGGTTTCAGGATTGTTGTATTCTCTGTTTGGCTTAGTTTTTCGGATCTTTGCTGTGGAGGGACAGCATGGTGCTTCTGCCTGCAGCACCATTTTGCTGGAACCAGCCAGCATCACTTTTTTAGAAGACTGTCTTTTCCCCGTTTGATGGACTTTGGCCACTTGTCGAAGATCAGGTGACTGTAGGTTCATGCATTTACGTCTGGGTTCTCAATTCTGTTCCATTGGTCAATGTATCTGTTGCACCAGTACAAGGCTGTTTTGACTACTGTAGCTGTATGTGGAATCACACTTTGTGGTGGTGTAGTATTTCTGAGGTCAGTAGTGCGAGTCCTCCTGCTTTATTCTTCTTCTTCAGTAGTGCTTTACTCATCCGGGACCTCTTCCCTTTCTATATAAAGTTAATGATTAGTTTTTTCATTGCTTTAAAGAAGGTTGTTAGTATTTGGATCGGGATTGTATTTGTAGATTGCTTTGGATAGAATTGTCATTTTCACAATGTTGAGTCTACCTATCCATGAGCATGGTATGTTTTTCCATTTATGTAGATCTCTTTTAGTTTCTTGCAGTATTGTAGTGTTCTTTTTTAGGTCTTTTATATTCCTAGTTAGATTTATTCCTAAGTATTTTTTTTTTTAGGGGCTATTATAAATGGTGTAGTTTTCCTGATTTCGTTTTCATCGTTCTCTTTATTGGTGTATAGGAATCCAACTGATTTTTGTATGTTTATCTTATACCTTGCTACTCTGCTGAATCTTTCTGTTAGTTCCAGTAGCTCTCTCGTGGAGTCTTTTGGTTTTCTATGTATAGTATCATATTATCTGCAAATAGGGACGGTTTTACTTCTTCATTACAATTTAGATGCTGTTTTTTTTTCTTGCCTTATTGCTCTAGCTAGTACTTCCAGCACAATGTTAAATAGGCATGGTTATAAAGGGCATCCTTGTCTTGTTCCTGTTCTCAAGGGGAATGTTTTCAGCCTCTCTCTGTTAAGAATGATGTTGGCTGTTGGTTTTGTATAGATGCCCTTTATTACGTTGAGGAGTTTCCCTTCTGTACATATTTTATTGAGAGTTTTTATCAGGAATAGGTGTTAGACTTTGTCAAAGGCCTTTTCTGCATCAATTGAGATGATCATGTCATTGTTTTATTTTATTTTATTTATTTGGTAGGTTACATTGATTGATTTTCTAACGTTGAACTGTCCTTGCATACATGGTATGAATCCTACTTGGTCATGGTGTTTTATTTTTTTGATATGATGCTGAATTCTATTGGCTAGAATTTTGATGAGAATTTTTGCATCTATATTCATGAGAGATATTGGTCTGTAATTTTCTTTTTTTGTGATGTCTTTACCTAGTTTTGGTATCAGGGTTATGCTGGCTTCATATAATGAGTTCAGAATTATCCCTTCCTTTTCTATGCTCTGAAATAGTTTGAGTAGTACTGGAGTAAGCTCTTCTGTGAATGTTTAGTAGAATTCTTCAGTGAAGCCCTCTGGGCCACAGCTTTTGTTTTGTTGGAAGATTTTTTTAATTACCTTTTCAGTCTCTTCTCTTGTTATGGGTCTGTTCAGATTTTCAACATCATTTTATGTTAGTTTGGGTAGGTAGTGTGTTTCTAGAAATTTGTCCATTTAGTCTAGGTTTCAAATTGGTTGGAGTATAGCTTTTCATAATACTCTGTTATGATCCTTTTTAGTTTAGTTGAGTCTGTTGTAATGTCCTCCAATTCATTTCATGTTTGGGTTATTTGCGTCCTCTCCTGTTTTTCGTTTGTCAGCCTGGCCAGTGGTTTTTTGATTTTGTTGATTCCTTCAAAGAACCAACTTTTGGTTTTGTTGATTCTTTCTATTGTTTTTCTGTTCTCTATTTCATTTATTTTTGCTCTGATCTTTATTATTTCCTTTCTTCTGGGAGCTGTGGGCTTCTTTTGCTGTTCTCTTTCTATTTGTTCAAGTTGTGTAGCTAATGTTTTGATTTTGTCCCTTCTTTTTTGATGTGTGCATCTATTGCTATAAATTGATCTCTGAGCACTGCCTTTGCTGTGTCCCAAAAGTTTTGGTAGGATGTGTTTTCACAGCCTCGGTTTGATTCTAGGAATTTTTTGATTCCATCTTTGATTGCTTCTATTACCCAGTGGTTTTTAAGCAGAGTGTTATTCAGTTTCCATGTAACTGATTTTTTTTTCCTTGCTCTTCCTGTTGTTAATTTATACTTTGATGGCATTGTGATCAGAGAAGATACTTTGTATTACCTCAACTCTTGTTTTGGGTTTTGTTGAGGGTTGCTTTGTGGCCTCAGATGTGGTCTATTCTGGAGAACATTCCACTGCATTGGAAAAGAATGTGTACTTTGCAGCTGTTGGGTGTAGTGTTCTATATATGTCTATGAGGTCAGGTTGTTGATTGTGACCTTTAAGTGTTCTGTATCTTTGTTGAGTTTCTTTCTAGATGTCCTGTCCTTTACCAAGAGTGGGGTGTTGAAGCATCCTATTATTATTGTGGAACTGTCAATTTCTCTTTTCAGTACTGTTAAGAGTTTGTAAGAGTATTGTAGCCCTGTCATTGGGTGCATAGATATTTATTATGGTTTGGTCTTCATGATGGATTGCCATTTAATCACCGTATAATGTCCTTCCGTGTCTTTTATGGTTGATTTTGTTTTAAAGTCTATTTTTTCTGAGATTAGTATTGCCACTCCTGTTCTTTTTTGGTAGCTGTTTGCTTGATATATTTTTTCCATCCTTTGATTTTTAATAAATTTACATCTTTGTTTCTAAGGTGTGTCTCTTGTAGATAGCATATTGATGGATCTTGTTTTTTTTTGTTAATTCATTCTGTTACTCTCTGTCTCTTTATGGGTGCATTTAGGCCATTTACATTCTTTATAGTTATTGATAGATGTGACTTTGTTGCTTTCATTTTGTAGTGCTTTTTTTTTTCTTTGTTCCTCTTAGTCTCGTGTGCCGAATTCCTTTTTTGTGGATTTTTTTTCATTTCTTTTGTTTCCGTAGATTTTGTTTTTACTGAGACTTTGTGTTTTTCTTCTTTATTTTGATGAGTAGGTTTGTTAACCTTCTTTGTGGTTACCTTGAAATTTACCCTTATCTTCCTAGGTTTGAACTAGTCTTTTATCACTTGGTATCACCTTGCCTTTCTCTCCATTAGTAAGTTCTATACCTACACCACTTATTCCCTCTTTTATTGTTGTAATTTACATATTAACCTCTCCGGTTCCCCGCTGTAAATTGTTTAGTGTTGATTAATCTTTGAGAGTTCATTTCCTAGGTTGGTATCTGGCTGGTGTGGTCTTGCATCCTAGATTCAAGCTATTGTCTAATGTTGTTTGTTCTCAAAACAAAGGACTCCCTGTAATAATTCTTGTAAGTTTGGTTTGGTTTTTACATATTCCCTTAATTTCTGTTTGCCTGGAAATTTCCTGATTTCACTATTATATTTGAACAAGAGTTTTGCAGGATATAGTATTCTTGGCTGGCAATTTTTTTCTTTCAAGGTTTTATATATGTCATCCCTTTGCCTTCTTGGCTGTGTGATTTCTGCCGAGTAATCGGAGTTTAGTCTTATTGTTACCCCTCTGTATGTGACTTTTTGTTTTTCTCAAGCTTCTCTCAGGATTCTTTGTTCATCTTTGGTTTTGGAGAGTGTGATTATGGTATGTCTTGGTGATGTTCTTTTGGGGTCTATCCTATATGGGGTTAGCTGAACTTCTTGGATGGTCAGCTTTTCATCTTTCATGATATTAGGGAAGTTTTCTGTCAGCAAGTCCTCAGTGATCCTCTCTGTGTTTCCATTTTCTTCCCCTGTTCTGGATCTCTGATCAGTTGCAATTTTTGCTTTTGATTGTATCCCACATAATTCTCATGGTTTCTTCATTTTTCTTTGTTCTGATTTTTCCATAGCTGTATACAAGTATTTGTCTTCAATTTCATTGATCCTGTCTTCCATTGTTTCAAACCTGCTCCTCAGACCTTCTATGACACTGTCCATTTCTGAAATCTTGTTTATCTTTTGGATTTCTAACTGCTGTTTTTGTATAATTTCTAGTTGTGAATTTATTTTAACATTTTGTTCCTGTATTATTTTCCTGAATTTTTACTTTTTTAATGTGTCTTTTCAATAATTTTGTCTGCCTTTTCCATGATTTTGTTTATTTTATCCTCATTTTTTGTCTGATTTTTCCTTCAACTTTTGGGTAGCTCTGACTATTAGAGATTTGAATTCCCTATCAGGTAGTTCCAGTACCTTTTCTTCTACTAGAAAGTCATCTGGTGTTTTATTTTGGATGCCTACTGGAACCTTCCTGTCCTGTTTTTTAAATAAGTTTTGATATTGTCTGCGGTCTTCGAGACATTCAGTAGTTGTTTTCTTCATTTATTGATTGTAGATTTGTTTGTTTCATCCTGCTTTTTTTGTTTTATTTGCTTACATCTGAGCAGGCGGGCTATGCACTCTTTGTTGTTTGCTCGTCTGTGGGCACAATATTTCTCACCACCTTGTCCAATGGGCAGGGCCAGTCACTCAGCTATGGTGCAGCAGGGCAGATTCAGTGGGTGCTCTGTCTCTTGCTGGGACCTCTGTGAAGCTGCTTTCCCATACTCCCTGTCCATTAATCTCCAACAGGAGTCCAAGATGGTAAATCTGTGCTGCGTTAGCTAGTAGGGGACCTCCATTCCCTAGTTCTCCTTGCTGTCTGGTCTCTGTCAGTTTCTTATTCCATCTGGAGCTTGGTTGAGTTATCTCTTCATTTGATGCTTATGGTTCCAGAATTTATGTTTGTCTCTGTTTTACTTAGTTTTTCGGGTCTTTGCCATGGAGGGATGGCATGGTGCTTCTGTCTATAGTGCCATGTTGGATCCACCTCCAGGAACTTTACATCTTAAGGGAAAATTTGGTTGGAGACTTCAGTCAGAGTAAACCTGTGAAAGCCCTTTAAGAAAACAAACACACAAAAATTTTCTTTTCAAATTTACTAAAATAAGGTTCATTAAAGGTCAGCTACCACTTATCTGTTTGTCATATTGTGATGGCTTGTATGCTGCTGTGATGCTGGTAGCTATGCCAGCAGTGTTTCAAATACCAGCAGGGTCACCCATAGTTGACAGGTTTCAGGAAAGCTTCCAAGATTAAGAAAGAGAAGAAAGAAAGGCCTGGAGATCTACTTCCCAAAATTAGCCAATGAAAACCCTATAGATCACAACAGAAAATTGTCCAATGTAGTGCTGGAAGATGAGCCCCCTAGGTTGGAAGACACTCAGAATACACAATGGCTGCAACAATGAACTTGGGCATAACAATGATTGTGAAGAGGGTGTAGGACTGGGCAAAGTTTTGTTCTGTTGTACCTGAGGTCACAGTGAGTTGGAGCTGACTCAATGGCAACTAACAACAATAACATTAAAGGGTAATGGCATTTTATATGATTTAAATTATTGCAAGTAGTCACTTTAACACTTGTGGTTCTGCTCACTGAGGTATTACTGTGATGTTGTGAGTTCATTTTGCTGTGTAGAAGATGTTGTATGTATTCAGAGACTTTTGTCTGTGCCTGGTTCTCCACCTTAAGGTCAAATGCCTTCCTCATTTTACACCACATGCTTTACCTTTGCAAGGTCCCAGTGATGCAAGGAGATTTGGATGCTTCAGATAGAAAAGCTTTGGGCCACCTGTATTAAGATAGTTGTCATTTCTGGACAGGTATTTCCTAAATTTTCTCTCCAGGATTCATGATTTTATAGTCTTAGCTCTGCTTGTTATTCACTTTATGCCAAAGCACACTCTGCCTGTCTCTCACACACATCTCTGCTCCCTTTTCACACAAAACTCTACCAACTGTAACGTATTCTAATGTCCCTCCTTTTCTTTATTCCCAAGATTCAGTATGTGGAGATACACTCTCTTTATGCCATTTAGTTTCCCTTCTGTTCAAAGTAATATAATTTAATATAATTTAAAGCATCAAATAGCGCATAACAAAAAGCAGTTCTAAGTCCCACCTCTCCTCATCTTTAAGTGTTACCCCTGAGAAGGTATTATTTTCAACTCTTAGCTTTTTCTTTGAGCATTTACCTCCATGTTTCCAAATAATTTGTTTATTATTATTGTTTGTTTTTTTTTCATTTAAGATATTATCTACTGGCTTTTTACCATGGGAGATGACAATTTTAGTTCCATTATAGCTGCCTCTGCAACACAGACGTATTTCTCCTCCCTATCCGATATAATTATGTTGCAATTTTGGTTAAACCAATATTAAAATTTCACAGTACTGTAGTTATATAAATATTATTCACAGCTAAGCCCACAAAATATAATTACATTCTTTTGTTTTATAATCTTTTTTTCTGTAATTATTTTTCTTTATTAAATCTTCTATGACTCTATCAAATTTTTGTTTCAAACACTTACAGAACTATGAAACTCCTCTTAACAGAATCAGCAGTATCAAGTAAATTGTTGGTTTCTTCTCCTTTTTTTATTTTTTAGGTACCCCTCCTAGTGCTCTTCCTCTTCTTGCTCTAAGCTACTCTGATTTCTCTCTATGCTTACTACACGTTTGTTATCGCTGAGACTTTCTCCACCATCATCTTAGGAATTATCTTTGCTCTGTTCTGATTTGGATCCCCTATTTGGGGAGCATTTTCTTCCTTTGTGCACGAGGTCTTCATTAGTCAGGGGTCAGCTCGACAGTAGCTAACTATTGTTGCCGTTGGGAAGTCCAGTGCAATCTGATTCTTGATTCTTTGAATGTTATTTCTCTCTCTGGAAGCTTATGATATTTTCTCATTATCTTGCCTTCCTGAAATTTCAAGATGATATGTGGATTTTTTTTTCTTTCATTGTTCTCAGTACTCAGTGGGCTTTTTCAGTCTAGAAACTCACTTTAGTTCTGGGAAAATGTCTTGTATTATTTCTTTAATTAGTTCCGCACTTCCATTTTATGTGTTCCCTCTTACTGAAAATTGTGTATTGGACTGTCTACACTTGTCCTCTAATTTCTTACATTTCGTCTTCTGTTTTTTATTCTTTTAACTTCTGGAAAATTTCCTTAACTTTAACTTCCAACTCTTCCAATTGCCTTTCCCCTCCCCTCTTGATATATTTAATTTTTGTGAACATTTTTAATCCTCAAGATCTCTTTCTAGTTTTCTGAGTGTTCCTTTCTTCTGAAGGCCTACTGTTCTTAGATGTGATATCTTCTGATCTGTTTGAGAAAGTTAATCATAGTTTTTTTAAGTTTTGTCTGCTGTTTACATTGTCTTTGTTTCTTCTGTGTTCATTTTTTCTTCTATTTATTTTAGTCTAATTTCCTCATGTTAGAGACTTCCATCAAATAATTATGGACCTTGACTGGCCACTCTTATTTAAGAATGAGGAACTAAAAAGGTCATTGGAAGCTCTAAGATGGGGTCTTCCCTTGATAACTGGGGAGTTTCTCTGTAAAAAAAAATTTTTGTGGGGGGAAAAAGGGGATTCAAGCTGTCAGCATTGTAGATCTTTTCTTTCAGACTGCTCAGTTTACACAGAGAGGACTCTTCCAATCTCCTGACTAGGAAGGCATAAGCCATGCTTTTAGGGTTCTGAGAGTTAAGGTGGAGGATGAGAGCTGGGAGTCTCCCTGTTCAATCTGTAGACTTTCATTTCATCCCTCTGTTTTCATTGAGCTCATTCACTCTTGCTTTCTGCAGCAGATGGTACCCCTAAGTCTAGAAACTCCCCGTTTCAGTATTTCCAGGAAGCAAACTTTTTCTTTCTTGCTGATACTGGGAAGAGATAGTCATCTGCAGGAGGATCTAACTTCTCCTAATACAGTCTTTCCAGCAATCTTCTTGCTTTTTTCTCCACCTTCAAATAACCCAGTGCCACCTATTTCTGAGACTTTTTGAGGTTCTATGATAAAAACTGGCTTGCTTCTTGTTGTCTTCCCCTATGTAGTCACTCTTGCATTTGCACCGCTTTGACAAGTCAGTTCCCATTCATCCATCCGCTTTCCATCTTCCAAAGTCTTGTAGATGTCTCTTATCTGGTGTAGTCTCCTCTCTCATTCTCTTTGTCTCTTCATGGATTAATAATTTTTTTATTCCTTTTGTCTTCATTGTAATAAAGTTTCAGGAGAGAAAATAGATTAACTAATGTGTCAAGTTGCCGTATGAATCTAAAACTTGTTTTACCTCCCTTTTCTTTTCCTGGCTCTAATTTCTCTTTAAAAAACATTTCACCAGCAATGAGAAATCTGAAAAGGAAATTAGAGAAATGATTTCATTTACAAGAGCATCAAATAGAATAAAATACTTAGGAATAAATTTAACTAGGGATGTGAAGGGTTTATACAATGAAAATTATAAAACTTTGCTGAAAGAAACTAAGGAAGACTTAAATAAATGAAAAGATGTTCCGTGTTCATGGATTGGAAGACTGGATATTTTTAAGATGTCAGTACTACCCAAAGTGATCTATACGTGCAACACAATCCTTATCAAACTTTCAGTAGCCTCTTTACAGAAATGGAAAAACCAAACCTCAACTTTATAAGGAATGGCAAGAGGCCCTGGATAGCTAAAGCAATGTTGAAAGAGAAAAACAAAGTAGGAAGACTCACATTTCCTTTTTTTTAAAACATTATACCCACATATCTATGATCAACTGATTTTGACAAGCCTGCTAAACCCATTCAATCAGGAAAGAAGTGTCTCTTCAATAAATGGTGTTGGGAAAATTGGATTTCTACATGCAAAAAAATGAAAGAGGGTCCATGCCTCACACCATACACAAAGACAAATTCAAAATGGATTAAGGACCTAAATGTGCAAATAAGACTATAAAATTCTTAAAGAAAATTCAGGGACAAAAGTGTCAGGATTAGCTTTTAAGGATTGATTACCTAATATAATAACAAAGGCACAAACAGCAAAGACTAAATAAATAAATGAGATCTCATAAAAATTAAAAACTTTTGTTCATCAAAAGTCTTCACCAAGAAAGTAAAAAGACAAGCTATCGACTGGGAGAATAGCTTCAGAAACCATATATCTGACAAGAACCTTATAACTAATATATATATAAAACTTCAACAACTTAACAACAAAAAGACAAATAACTCAATCATAAAATGGGCAAAGGACTTGAATAGACATTTCACCAATGAGGACATTCAAATTACCACCAAACATGTGAAAAGATGCTTAACATCATTAGCCATCAGAGAGATACCAATCAAAATCACAATGAGATACTATTTCACTCCCACTAGGATGACTAAGATTTAAAAAAAACAAACGAACAGAAAACAACAAATGTTTCTGAGGATGTGGGGAAATTGGAACACTTACTCATTGCTAGTGGGAATGAAAATGGTACAGATACTGTGAAAACCAGTGTAACTGTTCTGTTCCTCAGAAAACTAAAAACAGAACTACCATGTAACTCAAAAATTCCACTCCTACGTATATACCCAAAAGACTTGAAAGCAGACACTTCCACACGAATGTTCATTGCAGCACTATTCACAACAGCCAAAAAGTGGAAACAACCTAAATGACCATCAACAGATGAATGATAAACAAAATGTGATACATACATACAGTGGAATACCACTTAGCCAGTAAAAGAAATGAAGTCTTGATACATGCGATAATATGGATGAATCTTGAAGACATTATATTTCTGAGTGAAATAAATCAATCACAAAAGTACAAATATTGTATGACTTCATTATATGAAAATACAAGAAAAGGCAAATGTATAGAGACCAGAGTTCATTAGTGATTACCAGGAGTGGGAGGGAGGGGTCTGGGCGGTTATTGCTTACGGAGTACAGAGTTTCAGTTTATGGTGATGGAAAAATTGCATTGATTAAGAATACAGTCGAAAAGCTGATTAATGTAATTGCTGTCAGTAAGTTGTACACCAGTAAAAAGTTGAATTGTCAAAAGTTGTGTGATGGATGTATTTGCAATAACAATAACAACAACAAAAAAGAGTAGCTGCTGAGGCTGAGTATATTCAACCAAATACTTCATGGGATTTGATTTTCTGGTTTGGATGTTTAGGGTCCTGGTTTCATGGGACATCCCAGTTAATTGGCTTAATAATGTGTTTAGTGCTTCTGTTCTATCTCCTAGTTTGGAGCGTAGTGTCTGTGATCTTTAAAGCTTGCAAGTGGCCATCCAAGTTACAACTGGTGTCTATTTACCTGGAGTAACAGAGGAAGAAGAAGAGTCAGGAATAGGAGGTGCCAGAGAAATGTGTAGCTAATTGTCTCCATGAACAACTGTCCCAGTTGCCATGAGACCAAAAGAACTGGATAGTGCCTGGCTATCAATACTGAATATTTTGATCGAAGATTCTATAGAACAGTCCTGGTCAAAAGGAAAAAAAAACGTAGAACCGAATTTCAAATTCTCATGGAATTCAGTCATTCTGGAGCCATGGAGGCTGGATGAACCCCAAAACTATTGCCCTGAGATAATCTTTAATCTTAAACCAAAAATATCCCCTGACGCCTTCTTGAAACCAAACAATAATTTAGCTTAACTAGAAAAAAATGTCCGCCTTGAGCATTGTGCTCCTTTAAGATACATCTGTATGGGATCAAATCGACAATAGCAACTTGAAAGATTAGATACGGACCCTATGGGACAAGGAGTTTATGTTAATGCGGGAGGAACAACTTAGAAAAGCAGGGTGAGTATGCTGCACAACTTGATGAATGTAATCATTGCCGCTGAATTGTACACGTAGGTTTTGCTGTGTATTTTATCAACAACAACAAAATAAAATAAATTATTCTTTAAAAGCATTTCCAACAGTAGTGACTGTATTTTGAATACATTGATACTGAAAGCTTGCATTTGCTAAGTAAGTATAAAACAGAAAATTCACATATTCTAAATTTGAGTAAGGAAAATGTGTCAGTGAATTTTGGTGTCTGAAAATAAGTCCGAACAGTAAGAATTTTAAATTCCCAAAGAAAGCAGTCTGGTTGATGGTCAGGAGTCTTGAGTTCTTGTTCTAAATCTCCTAAGAATAAGGTACGTAACTACTGTCAGGTTAATTTGCCTCTCTAGTACTCAGTTTTCCCAGAGAATATTTACCTCAGCTCTTTATTTCCATGCCTATGTTTTTAAGCTCCTGAGATTTGACACTCACCTGGAGAGATACCAGTTGCTGGGAAGAAATCATATGTGAAAGCAAACACCCATAAAAGGGGTGTCTTAGGCTGGGTTCTCTAGAGAAGCAAAACCAGTGAAGTGTATAAATATATATATATAGAGAGAGATTATATCAAGGAAACAGCTCACGCGATTGTAGAGGCTAGAACGTCCCAAGTCCATGGATCAGGGTAGAGGACTCTCCCAAGTTACACAGCTGCAGAAGCTGGCAAGCCCAAGATCGGAAGGCCGGAGAGCAGGGCTCCCACTCACAGGCTGTGCGGACCGACGAATCCCAGGTTCAGCAGATAAGCTGACAGCTCAAGTCCCAAGAACGGGAGATGAGATGACAGGAAGCAGCCACAGGATCCAGAGAGAGCAAAAAGCCAGAATGGCCGCTTATATACAGATGCGGGCCACACCTGCAAGGAGACTCCCTTTCAACTGATTGGCTACTCATAGTGTATTCAATCATGGGAGTGATTACATTAAAACATGGAGAATCATGGCCCAGCCAAGTTGACACACAATCTTAACCATCAACAAGGGGTTATGTCCCAATATAGTTCTTAAGTTTTACTAATTTTCCTCTAATATTCTCAAAGAATACTCCTCTAGATTAAGGAAAAAATACTTTTTCCCATTGTTTCTGAGTAATTCCTGTTTTTTTTTCTTTCAATTATTGTGATCTTTGCTAAAATCATCATACTGTCAGGAAGTGAATACTTACACATGCAGTTCTGGCCACCTGCTTGGATCTGAGTCTGCTAATGTAGGTTTCTATAACACATGTCTCAGATCCTTCTCACATTCTGCTCCCTCTCTCTGGAACACTATTCCTTACTCTTTGTTCTAACTCAGACTCATTCTTTAGTCTCCAGCTTACTATTCACCTCCCCAGATAGACCTTCTCTGACCCCTAAAATCAGAATAAATCCTTTGTCATATGTTCTCCTAGTTCCCTGAGACTTTTATTTTATTGTTCATTTGTTGTTGTTAGGTGCTATCGAGTTGGTATCAACTCACAGTGACCATATGTACAACAGAATGAAACACGATCCTGTGCCATCCTCACAATTGTTGCTATGTTTGAGCCCATTGTTGCAGCCACTGTGTCAATCCATCTCATTGAGGGTCTTCCTTTTGTTTACTAACCCTCTACCAAGCAGGATGTCCTTCTTCAAGGACTGGCCTCTCCCAATAACATGTCCAAAGTACGTGAGATGAACTCTCATCAGCTTTGCCTCCAAGGGGAATTCTGGCTTCACGTCTTCCAATTTATAGCTCATACCACCATTTAAATAAATACTGCTACCCAACTATCAGCTGTTCCCTAAGTTCTTTGCTGTGTGCTGTCTCTCTTTTGCTCATATCATGTAGATACAAATTTTGGATCCTTCACAGGTTTTCAACAGAAACCCACTTATACTATGTGTTTTAGTAGAATTTCCTCAAGATTTGGAGGATTTGAGGGTGGGTTAAATTGTAGAGTATGTGGCTTTCTGCCAATCTCCAGGATTCTTTCTCTTTCTTCCTCCCTCCCTTCTCTGATCCTCAAATCTTCTACCCTTGATTGCCCACAGGAACTCTACATTCTTTCCTCTCTATTATGCTTAGTGTCTCTCCCATTTCTCTGAAGCTTTAGTGCCAGCTGACCTTCAGGTAGGAGAATTTTCACTTCTACCCGAACAAGGAAGGCATTTCTTGAAAATAGAAAATATTCTTTCCCTAAGAAGATTTCAGTGACTGATATTTCCTTTCCATTTTATTATATATTTATTTCGTGTTTTTGTTTTTAATGTTTGCCTTCTCTATTAGTCCATAAGTTCCATGAGGGCAAGGGCTTAGTGTATCCTGCTTCTGTCTATAGCTCTTGCTCTTAGCCCAGGGTCTGACAAATTGTAGGTGATTTAATGAATGAATTAGATAATAGCAATTCAGAAGTTCTAAAATTATCCGTTACCCAGAGAAAGGAGATCTTGATATGGCAGGAGTTTTAATTGTAGAAATGGTCTCATCTTGGAGGGTGGAGCCAACTTGGTGCCTTAGACAGATGCACTATGCTGTCCTTCTGCAGCAAAGACCTGAAAAACTAAGTAAAACAGATATAAATGTCAATCTGAAACCTTGAGCATCAAATAAAGGGATAAAGAACTAGATCAAACACTGAATGAAAGAAGAAGCTGATGGAAAACAGAGAACAAGGAGAGATATGGAGTGGAGGTTCTCTGTTAACTCACACAGCACAGTGTGGCCATCTTGAAACACAGCCAGCAACGACCCCAGACAGGAAGTATGGGAAGGCAGTGGAGCTCCCAACAGGAGACAGAGCACCTGGTAACCAGAGAAACATACTTTCCCACCCCTTTCCATTTTGGTGAGTAGAAGCAGGAACCCTCCCATCCCAGCAGCCCCCACTGCTGGGTTCCACAATATAAGCCCCCCCACCATGACCCACCCTCCCACTGAATGGATTTTTCTTTTTTTTCTTCCTTTTCTTTCTCCCTCCCACCTAGCCCCATACATGACTTCCTCCCCCTTCTTGCTGGCTTCTGCTGCACCACCATTTTTTTCTTTCTTTTCTTTCTCCTTCCCACCTAGACCCATATGCCACCCTGCCCCCTTACCACCAGCTCTCACTGTGCCTTCATGGCTAGAGTGCCCCCAGAACTCAGGCCTACTGCTGCACTGGGCCTGCACCACCCCTCTCCTCCCATCACTCAACCAGCTGTTGAACAGTGGGAAGTGAGCCCATACCACTCCCTGTCCAACAACCCTGCCCATCTAATGAGGGACTGTAAATGCTCCTACACCGCTGGACCAACATCAAGAGGAAAAGTGTGCCTGTCACGTGTGCCCTCAACCACCTTGCCAAACTAGTGTAAAGTGAAGTGGGCTCACCCTGCCTGTTGCCGTCCTGCATACCATGATAAGTTGGTGAGAGCTATCGTGCCCATGGGCGAGCAAGCAGCAAAGCATACCCAGCTTCCCACCCTGATATATCAAAACAAAACAAAAAATCAGGGTGAAACAAATGAACATACAATCAATATATAAAGAAAATCTACCTTAATGTCTGTGAGACAGCAGACAATATCAAAACATAAAAGAGCAGGACAAAATGGCTCCAGCAGTGGCCAAAATAAAGAATCAGATAACATTCCAGTAGAAGAAAAGCCATTGGAACTACCTGATATGGAATTCAAATGACTAATGTTTAGGTCTCTCCAAGAGATTAGTAAAAAGATCAAGGAAAACACAGACAAAACCAAGGAAAAAATAGACAAAATTATGGAAAACACAGACAAAACCATGAAAACATAGCCACAATCAAGGAAGACACAGAAAAAACAACAGAAGAATTCAGAAAAATAATACAAGAACAAAATGTCAAAATGAATAATTAGAAATCATACAAAAACAGCAATCAGAAATCCAAAAGACAACAAAGTTTCAGAAACAGACAACTCAAGAGAAGGTTTTAGGAGCAAATTTGAAAGAACAGAAGACAGAATCAGTGAGACTGAAGACAAACCATGGATGTTACTTTGTTTGAGGAAAAATCAGAAAAAAGAATGAAGAAAACCAAAGAATTATGTGGGACAAAATCAAGAGCAAAAATTTGTGCATGATCAGGATTCCAGAGCAGGGGGAGAAAATGAAAAACAGAAAGGATATTGTGGAAGATTTGGTGGCAGAAAAATCCTCAAATATCATGAAAGACAAAAAGCTGACCATCCAAGAAGGTCAGCAAATCCCATATAAGATAGACCCCAAAAGAAAGTCAAAACATATCATAATATCATAATCACATTTGCCAAAACCAAAACTAGAGAAAGAATTCTGAGAGCAGCTCAAGGAAAATAAAAAGTCACCGACAAAGAGGAAACAATAAGACTAAACTCTGAGTACTCGTCAGAAACTACACAGGCAAGAAGGCAATGGGACAACATATAAAACTTTGAAAGAAAAAAACTACCAACCAAGAATAATATATCCAGCAAAACTCTGTCTCAAGTACAATGGAAAATTAGGACATTTTCAGATGAGCAGAAATTAAGGGAATTCATAAAAGCCAAACCAAACTTATAAGAAATATTAAAGGGAGTCCTTCAGTTAGAGAACAAACAACATCAGACAAAAACCTGAGTCTAGGTCACAGGACAGCATCAACCAGATACCATCCTAGGTAAAGAACTTTCAATAATAAAAGAAAGCTAAAAGATTTGCAACAGGGAAACACAGACATCAATCTGTAAATGACAACAACGTCAAAATAATAAAAGGGGGAATAAACGCTGTGGGTGTAGAACTTTCCAATGGAGAGGAAGTCAAGGCAATATCAAGTAATAAAAAACTGGTACAAACTTAGGAAGATAAGGGTAAATTTCAAGATAACCACAAAGAAAGTTAATAAACCTACTCATCGAATTAAAAAAGAAGAAAAACATAAAGACTCAATAAACACAAAATCTACAATACAAAAGAAATGAAAAGAAAATCTGCAAAAATAAGGAACTCAGTACAGGAAAGTAAGAGGAACAAAGAAAACATCATCACCACACACACACACACACACACACACAAAAGCACAACAATATCACAGCAATAAACTCATACCTATTGATAATCATACTGAATGTAAGTGGCTTGAAAGCACCTGTAAAGAGACAGAAAGTGGCAGAATGGATAAAAAAATCTCTCATCAATATGCTGTCTACAAGAGACACACCTTAAACACAAGACGTAAATATACTAAAAAATCAAAGGATGGAAAAAAATATATCAATCAAACAGTAAACAAAAAAGGGCAGGAAGACTTCAAGACACCACTCTCCATAAAGGACAGAACATCTGGAAAGAAACTGTACAAAGATATAGATCTAAAGGCCACAAGCGACCAACCAACTTGACCTTATAGGCATATACAGAACACTCCTCCAACAGCAGCAAAGTATACATTCTTTTCCAATGCACCTGGAACGTTCTCCAGAATAGATCACATTTTAGGCCACAAAGCAACCTTCAATAAAATCCAAAACATCAAAGTAATGCAAAGCATTGTCTCTGATCACAATGCCATAAAAGTAGAAATTAAAAATAGGAAGAGCAAGAAAAATAATCAAATATATGGAAACTGAATAACACGTCATTAAAAACAACTGGGTAATAGAAGAAATCAAAGACAAAATTAAAAAATTCCTAGAATCAATCGAGAATGAAGAAACATCACACCAAAATGTTTGGGGCATAGCAAAGGTAGTGCTCAGAGGCCAATTTAAATCAATAAACACATCCAAAAAGAAGAACAGGCCCAAACAAAAATATTAGCCCTACAGCTTGAACAGAGAACAGCAAAAGAAGCCCACAGCCACCAGAAAAAAAAAGAAAAAAATACAGATTAGAGCAGAAATAAATGAAATCAAGAACAGAAAAACAATAGAATCAACAAGACCAAAAGTTGGTTCTTTGAAAGAATCAACAAAATTGACAAACCATTGGCCAAACTGACAAAAGAAAAACAGAAGAGGCTACAAATAACCCAGATAAGAAATGAGATGGGGAACATTACAACAGATCCAACTGAAATAAAAAGTATCTTAGCAGAATACTACAAAAAAATTGTACTCTAACAAATTTGAGAATCTAGAGGAAATAGAAAAATTTCTAGAAACATACTACCTACCTAAACTAACCCAAGCTGAGATAGAAAATCTACAGATACATAACAAGAAACAAGATTGAAAAGGTAAAAACCCCCTCCCTCCCCAAGAAAGCCTTGGCCCAGATGGCTTCAATGGAGAATTCTCTCAAACATTCACAGAAAAGCTTACACTAATACTACTCAAACTATTTCAGAGCATGGAAAAGGAAGGTATACTCCCAAATTCATTCTATGAAGCCAGCATAACCATGGTACCAAAGCCGGGCAAAGACACCACAAAAAAAAAAAAAAGAAAGAAAATTACAGACTAATATTCTCTCATGAATATAGGTGCAAAAATTCTCAACAAAATTTTAGCCAGTAGAATTTAGCATCATATCAGAAAAATAATACACCACAACCTAGTTGGATTCATACCAGGTATGCAAGGATGGTTCAACATTAGAAAATCAGTCAACATAATCCACCACATAAATAGAACAAAAGAAAAAAGACCTAAACATAAAACCTAAAATGATAAAGATTTTGGAAGAAAAAACTGGGACAATGCTAGACACGCTAATATGTGGCGTAAATAGAACACAAACCATAATTAACAATGCAGAAACATCAGAAGATAAACTAGATAAGTGGGAGCTCCTAAAAATTAATCACATGTGCTCATTAAAAAACTTCCCCCAAAGAGTAAAAAGAGAACTACAGACTGGGAAAAAAAATTTGGCTATGACATATCTGACAAGGGTCTAATCTCTAAAATCTATAAAATACTTCAATACCTCTATAACAAAAAGACAAATAATCCAATTAAATAATGGGCAGAGCATATGAAGGCACTTCACCAAAGAAGACATTAAAGCAGTTAACAGGCACACGAAGAAATGCTCTGGATCATCAGTCATTAGAGAAATGCACATCAAAACAACAACGAGATACCATGTCACCCCAGTATTATTGGCACTAATAAAAAAAATAAAATAAAATAACAAACATTGGGGAAGTTGCGGGGAGATTGGAACTCTTATGCACTGCTGGTGGGAATGTAAAATGGCACAACCACTTTGGAAAATGATATGGTGCCTCCTTAAAAAACTAGAAATAGAAATACCATACGATCCAGCAATCCCATTCCTAGGAATATATCCAAGAGAAATAAGAATTGTCACATGAGTAGACATATGCACACCCATGTTCATTGTAGCATTATTCACAATAGCAAAAAGATAGAAACAACCTAAGTGCCCATCAGCTGATGAATGGATATACAAATTATCACATGTACACACAATGGAATACTAGGAAATGATAAGGAACAGTGATGAATCTGCAAAACATCTCAGAACATGGATGAATCTGGAGGGCATTATACTGGCTGAAATAAGTCAATCACAAAAGGACAAATATTGTTTGAGACCACTATTATAAAAATTCAAGAAAATGTTTACACACAGAAAAAAACAATCTACGATGGTTACAAAGAAGGGAGTGTTGGCGAGGGGAGATCACTAACTAGATAGTAGACAAGTGTCAACTTTGGTGAAGGGAAAGTTAACACACAGTACAGCGGAAGTCAGCATAACTTGACCAAGACAAAGTCATAGAAGCTTCCTAGACACATCCAAACACCTTGAGGGACTGAGTTACTGGGACTGAAGGCTGGGGACCATGGTCTCTGGGGACATCTAGGTCAATTGGCATAATAGTTCATAAAGAAAATGTTCTACATCCTACTTTGGTGAGATAACTGTATTGGTCTCACCCCGTTCGGAGCGAAGGAGAATGAAGAAAACCAAAGATACAAATAAAATATTAGTTCAAAGGACTAATGGACCACATGAACTACAATCTCCACCAGCCTGAGCCCAGAAGAACTAGACGGTGTCCGGCTACAACCACCAATGACCGCTCTGGCAGGGATCATAGTAGAGGGTCCTGGACGGAGCAAGAGTGGGAGAAAAATGTAGAAGAAAATTCAAATTCACAAAAAAAGGTCAGACTTACTGGTCTGACAGAGACTAGAGGACCCCCGAATCTATGGCCTCTGGATACCCTGCTAACTTTGAACTGAAGCCACTCCTAAAGTCCACCTTCCAGCCAAAGATTAGACAGGCCTATAAAGCAAACAACAACACATGTGAGGAACATGATTCTTAGTTCATTCAAGTATGGGTGACACTTGCCCAAAAGCAAAGACAAGAAAGCAAGAAGGGACAGGAAAACTGGACAAGAGGACATGGGGAACCCAGGGTGTAAAGGGAAAGGGGGAGAGTACTGACACATTGTGGGGATTGCAACCAAAGTCACAGAACAATTTTTGCATAAACATTTGATGAGAAACTCAAGTGTGCTGTAAACTTTTACCTAAAGCACAATAAAATAAAAAAAAGAAAAAAATATGTTTCAGTTTATTTATGAAAGCAATAAAATATAAACAACACAAAACAAAAAAAAAGAAATGCTCTCATCTTGAGATGAGTGAGAATGTGAAAGAGCAATTTTTCATAGTGGATGGGGGAAGAGGAGGTTTTATTTAAAACAAATTTCAAAGGAGTCAAGGTTAATTCATTCTGTTTGTGACCTGGAAGGCTTTGTGGCCCTTTGTGATTTGGGAATGGGATAAAAAATAATAGCTAGGTACTGTGTTCTAAGGATATTATATGAATTGTTTCAGTTAATTCTTCCAGCAACTCACTAATGTAGATATTAGTATTCACTTTGCATGCAAGAAAACTAGAGCACAGAAAAGTTATGTAAATTGTTCACAAATACACAGCCAGTGATGTTAGGGCTATATTTCAACTTAGGGAAGCTAACTTAGCATCTACGCTTGAAAAGATTAAGAATAAGAAAAACGTATTTTCTATTTACCCCTATTTTACTATTTCCAGTATTCTTCATTTATTTGGGTAGATCCAAATTTTCACTTGATATCATATTTTTTCTGCTTGAAGAATTTCCTATCACATTTCCTTCAGTGGAGGCCTGATGGCTTTTATTTATCTGAAAATATCTTTTTTAAGGTCATTTTAGAAAGGTATTTTCACTGGATATAGAATTCTAGATTGACAGTTTTTCTTTTAACACTTTAAAGATGTCATTACATTGTCATCTAACTTGCATAGTTTCTAACTAGAAGTCTGTATTATTCTTAAGTTTATTCCTATATTTACAGTGTTTATTTTTTTCTGTTTGCCTTCAAGATCTTTTTATCGTTGGTTTTCAATAGTTTGATATGTCTACGTGTGAATGTATATATGTATGTATCATCTTGTTTGTGATTCTCTGAGCTTCTTGGATCTGTGGTTTATCTTTCATTAATTTTGAAGAATTCTGAGCCACCAAATACTCTCCAAATATTTCTTCTGCCCTATTTTCTCTCTTTTCCTTTTGAGACTCAAATTACTCCTATGCTAAACTCTTTGCTTGTCTCACAGCTCTTGGATGCTCTGTTCTGTTGTTTTTTACTCTTTTTGCTCTTCGTGCTTCAGTATGGTCATTTTTTTCAAGTTCTTTGAGCCTTTTTTCAACTGTGTTTCATCTGTTCATAATCCTGTAGAAAGAATTTTTCGTTCCTGTTATTGTGTTTTTCATTTCTAGCATTTATAGTTGACCCTTCTTAAATAGTTTCCATTTCTCTGCTGAAATTATCTATTCATACATGGTTATCCACCTTTTCTATAGATCTTTGAATATATTAATCATAATATTTTTAAAGTACTTGCCTGATATCTGGGTCATCTTTGGTTCTGACTCTGGTGATCGCTTTTTTTGTTGTTGCTGTTGATTGCTTTTTCTTATGACAGTAGATTGTTTTATCTTGCTTTATTTTGTGTTTTGTAGTTTCTTTAAAAATTGAATGCTGGATATTGTGTTAGAAGAACAGTAGAGATTGAGGTAAATAGGTTTTATGCATGGAATGGTCATACCACTTCTTCTGTCAGATCATTAGCTTTGAGGGATAGAGCCATCTAGTCAGTGGTTGAGCTGAGTTTGGTCTTGTGTTTTGTTGTTTCTATATTTATGTTCAGTACTCCACAGACTTCAAATTTCTCTAGCAGTGGGTTGCTGCTACCTTAGACTTAGGGTAGGGGCTAGGGTACCAGAGGGCTTTTCTCGGTGGCCCTTCTCCATCCTTTCGGCAGACTCTGCACCATTGGCGCTCTCTCCAGGTTTTGTCCCTCCTCCAGCAGCAGACTAGTCTTGCTTGTTATTGGGTGTGATTCTCATGGTATAGAGATAGAGGGATTCTAGTTTTCCTGGTCTGGCCTCAGTCTTACGTAGACTGATGTACCTGAGCTTTGGATGTGGGGCTTTCTCGGCACTTTCTCAGTTCTTCCCCTTATGAGAGCAAACTCTACCATGTATCTGTGGGATCCTTGGGCATTCTGGGTTTCCTGCCCTTATACTAGTGATACCAGACTTCTGTTTTGTTATCAGCTCAGGATCCTCCAGGGACAGACAGTTTTTGCGTCTACGTTTCCCTCTGTGGCAGTGTACCTCTACCTGTATCTGGGAATGGAAGTGGTTCTTGCCCGTCTCCCAGGGATAGACTGTGGTTGCTTGTTACTAGAAGCAACACTATGGTAGAGGAAGGGGACATTTCCAGCCCCTCCCTCAGCAACAGGAGACTTTTACTTTTATCCTTTCATCAGCTGCAGTTGACCTTTGCTGGGGCCCTGGGGGAAGCAGAGTTTCCTACACTTTTCCCCATGGGAGATGGATTTTGCTTCACACAAAAGATCAAGAAGTTTGTGTCTGTGTGCCACTGAAAGGAACTTGTTTAGGTCTCCTGTACTGCATTCAAAGAGCTCATGGAATCCTCTTGTAGCTAGGACTCTCAAGGATTCCAGATTATTACACTGGCCCAAACTTGGCCTTCAAGAATTCATTAAAATTTTAACTTTTCTCAACTGCTTTGATGTCAACTGCCTTTGCCTTCCTTTGAGCTGTCAAAAATGAAACAGTTCATATATACTGTCTCTACTCAGAGGGGCCCTTAAGAATTTAGCCCACTTGGTTGCTTTGTTAACTCACCTCTCTGATAGGCTTAAAGAAGAGTTATTATTATTGTTGTAGATCATTCAGCTTTTTATTTTTGTTAGAGTGGGAGTGATGCTCTCTTTTATATCTGAAGTGGAAGCAAAACCTCTAGAGTAACTATTCTTAACACAGGGTGAAGATCAGAAACACATTCCATTTTTTATCATTCTCCTTTTTGGTTTCTCAAAGTCATTTCCTTCTACAGTTAGCCACCACAACAATTCACGTTTGTATTCACTTTTAGCTTATGAAGCACTTTCACGTGGATTCTTTCTTGCTTCCCTTTTAGTATTATTTAGAAAATCATGAACAATCTAAACTGAACAGTCTCTGCTGCTGCTCACCCTGGATTATACTACAAAGAGGTGCCCCGTGAGAAGCAGCTCAATAGTAAATCATTACCTATATTCAGAGCATCTGTCCTCATGACTTACAATTTGGGACTTTTCATGGTTTGAATTATGGGGGACACAAGAAGCCGAACTGCTTCAGCCTCTAAAGGTATGGCCATGACCTCAGGGTTTCAAACGGTGGAGCCATGGCCTCCGGTGTTTCTAAGGGTGGAGTTGTCACTCTGATGGACTAGGAGAAAGCTAAGGGAACAGAGTTGCTGTCCCTGTGGGCCTGGAAGGCAGAGCTGAAGCCCAGGGCCGAGGGGCCTCCACTCAAAATTCAGAGACTGTGGCCAATACCTAGAGTCTGGAGAGCAGGGCCACTGTGTAAATTGTCTTAGAGAACAGAAGATTATTTTTAAAAGCCTTGAGGGTTAATGTAATGTGTTCTGCTGACTCACTTGGTGCCTGTTATCCCTTCTTTCCCTCCAGTTTCTCCCATTTGTAATGGAAATGTCTGGCTTGTGCCTGTTCTGCCATTGTACCTTTGGAAGCAGATAAGTTGTATTCTAGATTTCACAGATGAAGAGGAATTTTTGGATTTTGGACTTAGATTAAGACTTTTGCTATGATATGATGGGGTGAATATGTTTTTCATGTTGCAAGGATGTGATTTTTTGGGGGCCAAAGGGTGAAATGTCATGGTTTGAATTATGTCCCCTAAAAAATGTGTGTATCAATTTGGCTAGGCTGATTCCTGGTACTGTGTGATTTTCCGGTATGTTGTAAACCTGCCTCTATGAAGTTAATGAGGGAGGATGGGTGGCAGTTGTGTTAGTAAGGCAGGACCTGATCTGCAAGACTGGATTGTGTCCTAAGGCAATCTCTTCAGATATAAAAGACAGAAGTGAGCAGTGAGACAGGGGGACCTCATACCGTCAAGAAAGCAGTGCCGGGAGCAGAGCGAGTCCTTTGGACAGGGGTCCCTGCACAGAGAAGCTCCTAGTCTGGGGGAACACCGAAGAGAAGACTGACAGAGAGGAAAAGCCTTCCCCTGGAGCTGACACCCTGAAATTGGACTTTCAGCCTACTTTGACTGAGGAAATAAAGTTCTCTTCATTAAAACCATCCACTTGTGGTATTTCTGTTATAGCCAGTACTAGATGACTAAGACAGGACTCAAATTGAATCAACTGTTATCTCTGTCTGCAGTGTCTTAAATTTGTGACATGACACATTAGATTCCAGTGGGCCTGTGTTTCATCCACTCTGGAGAATGACTGCCAATTGCTTTGAAGTGCCCCCAATGGCCTCCTCTCCTCTCTCTAAGTTAACTTCTTTTACACCAGAAAGTGTATTATCAAACATATCCTTTCTGTTTGGTGACAATTGAACTAGTCAGTTCTGTGTGATGCATTAACAGGCCGTTACACAGATGAGAGATAGAAACTTTGATTTATTTGTATAGATTTGATTTACATAACAAGTTTATAGGTTAATCTCATGTTGTTATGTGCCATCTAGTCAATTCCAACTAATAGTGACTGTAGGACAGAGTAGAACTGGCCCATAGGGTTTCCTAGGCTGCAATCTTTATTGAAGCAAATCGTCAGGTCTTTTCTTCTGTGGAGCCACTTTTGGGTTTGAACCACCTACCTCTCAGCTAGCAGTCAAGCGTTTAACCACTGAACCACAGGGCTCCTGGTTAATCTCATAGTCTTCACTTTAAGACGAGAACAAAAGTTCAGGGTTATTAAATAATTATAGTTAGTATTTTGACCAGGCTCTCCTCTAAATGTGACTTTACATGTATTAATTATTTAATTCTTAAAGGAATCTACAACATACTAGAAATAACTATTAGCATCTCTATGAGTTGGAATCAACTTGACAGCAATGGGTTTTGGTTTTTTGTTTTGTTTCGTTTTTTGTTTTATTATCATCTCTAAATTAAAGAAGAGAAGTAGGCACAGAGAGACTAACTAACTTGCCCAAGGTCACACAGCTGGTAGGAGGTGGAGTCAGGATACATACTCAGGTAATCTGGCTCCAGCGCTCATGCTTTTAACAACTAGGTCATGGGTTACCTAAAGTCACTCAGCTAGAATTGCTAGGAGGTAGAGAACAGTGTGAACATTCTAGTTCTGAATAGCAGGTGTTTGTTGCCATAGTAGACTGGAAACATCAGCCTGAATCAGGGAGTTGACATGAAGGATCTTTTGCGCTTTTTGGTCCAAGGGTTGGGTGTGTATAGAAGAATGATGCCTTTCCTGCCTCTTTAATCATTATTAGACCCTACTCGGTGGTGGTTAATAGCTTGGAAATCTTGTTTTACAGAGCCTTACCTTACAAGAATTTCTTTCCAGAACATAAATGTTCTCCTAGTTATTTCCTTACCCTCAGAGCTGAGGCAAAGAGAACACAGAACAGAGCTGGCTAAAATCCTTTTGTCTTTAGTCCCCCGTTTTTGAGTAAAGACCATAAGGCCACACTGCATTATGCATTATGGATTGTTATTAGCTGAAGCAAATGTCCAGCTGTTAGAATGCTGAAGAGGTTGGATGATTCAGAAAGGTGATGCTCTAGGGAAAGACACAGGCAAGGAAGCAGTTGGATTGTTCTAGTGGCCCCAAATCACCATAGGGCATCCCCAAAGTGGTTAGCTTGGAGCCCATGGATGTTGATGGTTATGGAACCTCTGGTGAGCAGTGTCCTAGGATTTCTAAATTCTTTAAAGCCCAGGGGATAAGGACTAGAAAAAGCCACAAATGTTAAGGCAGTGTATTCTTTGGGACACTGAGCTGGTAGGGGAACATAACAAAGCCAGTAGGGTGAGGTAGGGCTCCTGTGATTTGGCTAAGCTTTCCAGTTACCTCTCTGAGGTCTACTAGGACAGGTGTGATGATAAGATAGACATAAAAATGGATGCTTACAATGAGAAAAATAACATAATGCATGATGAAGCAATCAGAAATATTTATTGAGTACTTATTATAGGAAAGGCATAATTCCAACCATTTTGTAGACTCATAGATATTTTAGCTATGATTTCTGACTCTAAGAAACTTGCGTCTAACTGGAGATAGAAGGTACACACATACAAAACTAGTTATACAGGATCACATTTGTGAGAGGCAGCATGAGATAGTAAACCTAGGAAGGGAATGCTTGCTTTCAAATCTTTTACTAGTCGTGTGATCTTAGCTAACTAGTTTGAGCCACATTTTCCTTATCTCTAAAACTGAAATACTAGGGGGCATTGGTAATTCATTGGTAGAAGTTTCACCTCCCATGCAGGAGACTTGGGTTCAATTTCCAGTGCACCTCATGTGTAGCCACCACCCATCTGTCAGGAGGCTTGTGTGTTGCTATAATGCTAACAGGTTTCAGCAGAGCTTCTAGACTAAGACAGACTAGGAAGAAAGTCCTGGTGATCTACGTCCAAAAATCAGCCAGTGAAAACCCGATGTATCACAATGATCCAATTTGCAACTGATCGTGGACATGGTGCAGGAACAGGCAGTGGTTCTTTCAGCTGTGCATGGGGTTGCCATGAGCTGGGTTCTAACTTGATGGCAGCTAACAACAGAAACAGCCAGTTAACTCATAGGTCTGTTGATTATTAAATGAGAAAAAAAAAAACCATGTAAAACACCTGGATTAGTGTTATGCATCTATTAGGACCTTAACTGTTGTTGAATCTGAACTTAATAAATAACAGATGAGTAATAAAGGAAAAAAATTCTGGAGAAGGTAGAGGAGATGGAGGTAGATCATCAGTATCCAGGGTGGTCAATGAAAGCTTCTTAGATGACATGGGACTTGACCCAGGACTTGGCAGTTGGCAGGAACTCAGCAGGGGCAAGGTACAAGGAAAGAATTGCAGTGGGGCAGAATGAGACAAGCAAAGATATGGAGGCAGATGTTGTTTAGGCATGCTTAAATGACTGCAAGGAAACCAGCCAGGCCAGGTTGGAGAGTACAGGCCAGGGAGAAAAGGAATATGCAGGCTGTATTTTGGAGACACTTGACTGGTAAAACAAGGAGTTTGCACTTTATACTCTTGGCAGTAAGAAGCCGTTGAAGGATTGTGATGCATACCACAGAGACAAATAAGCAGTTCAAATAAGACCTGAAATATGTAAATATTTTCTCTCCAGTTATTGAAAATGACACTGGAGACCCATCATTACTAGTACATTCACTGCAAGTTACTTTTCAGTAGTGATTGAATGGACCCATCCTCCATCCATTCTAGGGCTGTTTGCATGATTCAGCCTCTTGACTGGTTGGACTTAGGGGTACAGTTTATAATCAGTGAGAGCTCATCTGTGGCCATATAACCTGATTTATATGGGGATCAGACAAAACTGATAGAATACATAGTTTTCTCACGGCTGAAGAGAGGGTGCACAGCAGGAATTTGGCAGATTGTGTTTATCAGGAAATGCTGGCTAGCAATGGGGAATCTCTGGAGAGGAACAGGTGGCCCACTGAATGGAGATTGTAGAGAAAACACAAACGGTGGTTTCACGAAGCTCAGGTTTCACAGGTTGTCACTCCGTTAGGATCTCAACACCTAGGTCATACAAGGAAAAAAAAAAGAAAACCTCATGGAAAAGTAAAAATTTATTAAACCAATCAATTGCTTGGTCTATGTGATGCCAACTAATTCAAGGAGAACTACAGTTTAATCTCAATTGCCTGGTTGTTATGGCAGCAGGTCGACTTCGTCCTAGTGTTTGACACATCTGATATGTTACTCAGTGCAATAGCAACATCTGGTACCACGTAATTCTTGTCGGCAACCCTGCAGTCACCACAGAATATGTAGGGTCGGTAATTAACTTGTCAACACTCCTCACCGGTGGCCAGAACTTTCTATCAGTTCTGGAGGGCTTACCTTAGGGTGTAGCCACAGTGTGGGAAGGGTTTCTTGTCCTGATGCTTAGAACCAAGCCTGATGCTTCTTGAGATACCCGTCACTGGATTTATGGTGGGTAAGTTTACTGGGATTGAGTCCTTGCCCTGTGCTTGTCTGCATACTTTCAATCCTGCAGAGTTCGATATTGAAGGATTCTAATGCTGGTTATTTAGAGGCCAGCACTAAGGTCCTGTTACAGAGAGGACCGCAGCCGTTGACTCAGAGCAAATGCAATCTGACCAACAACACCCTTCTGATATGTAAATACACTGATTTTGTATATAGCTAGCATGTTACTCACCTTATATTGAAACACACAGGCTTCTCTCCACTGGGATTCTTTCCCTAAGGTTTCCTATTCACTTGAGAATTGGATACCAAGCCTGTTTCCTTACTATAGTGCCCCTTGACAGTGATTCTCCACCAATACTGAGATAATGCATGTTAAGTACACTGTTGCTGGGTGCTTGGGTGCAGTAAGTGCAAAATAAATGGCGGATAAAGCAGCAACAATGATTACCACCTCCATGACACACTTCTGTTGCATCAGGATAGGCTACCGCTCGTCTAGAGTTCACCTTTTGTTTGGATTTCTAATGCACAGTCAGATCCAAAATGGGCCCTGACCAGGGTTATCAGGGAAGGAAGAGGTGTTGGTGTCTCTGGGGTGGCCAGTGGTCATGTTGTCAGTATGAACTGAGCTTCAGGAAGGGAGGCTCTGCCTTTAGATATCCCTCTGGTTTTCATCTCTAAATTATTCCACAGAAAATACAAAGCTAGGAGAATTTTTGGGTAGTAGTTGATTGTTCCTAGTTTTCCCCATTCAAAAAAAATCTAGTTAGAGAAATAATCATCCATCTTTTGTCTCTGGCTCCGTGCCTTCAATATTACACTGGACACAACAAGAGATAGAAAATACATAGAAAACATAACTCTTGTAACTGTAAGTTTATCGCTTAGTTGGCTAAAGAAGATATACGTACATGAAACTAATAAATAAATAGCCTCAGGAAAAAATTTTCAAAACTTCCAGGGGAATCCAGAGAACAAAAATGACCCCTCTGGGAGAGGGTAGAAACAGAAGGCTTCTTAGAGAACAGACTCTATAGAGTGATGATGGCAGATTGGCAGAGAGGAGACGGAAGGGCACTTGTCAAAAACTCAAAGCTGGGTCTGAAGAAGATGTGTGGGATGCAAAGAGGCCTGGACTGGCAGGAGCAGGAGGCATGGTTGGGGTCCTGCAGGAGAGGAAGCTGGATGAACATGAACTGGAGGTGGGGCGAGTCTGCAGGAAGAGAGAGCGTTGTAGCCATGTTATCAGAATGGGCCCAGAGACACACAGGAGAGAGGAGGCAGGAAGAAAAGCTAGGATGCTGCTGAAGTAACTGGGCCTGGTGTCAGGGCTTGGGCTAGGGGCATGGGGACAATGGGAATGAAAGGCCATGGGAAATATTTGCAGCCAGGCAACAGTCCCACCTTCTCCCTCAGTCACCAGTGTTTGAGTCCTCTGCAGTGGAGAAGGATGGGGTAGAAGACTCCCATCCTCCTCTGTTTCCAACTTTTCTGGATGGGCCTGGTGGGTTCCTTTAAAAATGTGAATCTGGCATGGATGAAGGGTAGACAGAGGGTGTGCATCTGGGACAATTTCTCCCAGTGATGTTCTGGGATAATCGAAGAGGGAGTTGGATTAAATGATTTTTACACCTCATTCTTGCTCTTAAACACTGTGATCCATTTATTTGGATAATAATTTATCATTCTTACTATGTGCCAGGCACTGCATGAGGCAAGTACAACAGTGAACAAGGCGACAGCATCTGTTCTCCGTGGCCACCTCGCCTCGATGTGCCATCCCTACTTAAGTGAGCTAATGAATGTCACAGTACCAAACCCCATACCTGGCAGAGTTCATGCTTAAAAGGATACTTCGTTCTCACCACTTCTCATCGCTCTAGGTACTCCATCAAAGTCACCACTTTGTCACTTTTCATTTGTGCTATTTGCATGCACACTTTTTTTTCTTTCTGGTTGTTTTAAAGCTAATCCAAGATCACCCACAGACACTGCCGCAGCACAGCCATGAGCTCCCCAGACGTGAGCAGGATGGAAGTTACTTAGCAACCGTGAAAATAGCTCCACCAGACCCCACAGAGACGCAAGGACCTCATCCCTGGGGCATGTGGGAACGGAAAAGCTCCAGTTAAAATAGAGATGTGAATAGACTGAATTGGTCCCCAGACATTACTCTTCATGTTGCCCAACACTCAGGAGAATTATCTTATTTGTATTCTGCTTAACCACTCCCTCAAGCACCAACGTGTACCAAAAAGGGCCAGATAAAATGTCATAAGCAACCAGAGTTGAAAATCCACAAGCCACTCTTAAAAGACACAGACAAATCAAAACAGCTTAGTACTGGTATAGCAATAGACACATAGACCACTGGAATAGAACTGAGAGTCCAGAAATAAAACCATACATGTATGGTCAACTGATTTTTGACAAGGGTGCTAAGTCCATTTGATGGTGAAAGAAGAGTCGCTTCAGTAAATGGTGCTGGGAAAATTGGATTTCCACATGCAGAAAAATGAGACAGGATCCAAGCCTCACACCATACACAAAAATAAATTCAAAATGGATTCAGTACATAAATGTACAAATTAAAACCATAAAATTCTTACAAGAAAAAGCAGGGGCAATGCTGTCTGGCCTAGCTTTTAACAGTAGAGTATCTAATATAATAACAAAAGCACAAACAGCAAAAGACAAAATAAATAAATGGGACCATGTAAAAGTTAAAAACTTGTTCATAAAAGACTTTATCAAAAAAGTGAAAAGATAAGCTACTGACTGGGAGAATATCTTCAAAAACCTGACAAGAATCTAATAACCAAAATATATATAAAACTTCGACTACTTAACAAAAAGACAAATAACCCAATCATAAAATGAACAAAGGACTTGGACAGACACGTCACCAAAGAGGACATTCAAATGACCAGCAAACACATGAAAAGACAGTGTCATTAGCCATCAGACGGATGCAAATCAAAGCCACAATGGTATACCATTTCACTCCCACTAGGATGGCTAAGATTAAATAAAAGGAAAAAAACCTCAGAAAATAACAAATGTCGGCAAGGATGTGGGAAAATTAGAACCCTTATCTATTGCTGGTGGGAATGAAAAATGGTAGAGATGTTGTGGGAAAGTGTGGTGGTTCCTCAAAAAACTAAAAATAGAACCACCATACGATCCAGCAATTCCACTCCTAGGTATATACCCAAAAAACTTGAAAGCAGAGACTCAAAAAGAGACTTGTATACCAACGTTCATTGCAGCACTATTCACAATAGCTGAAAGGTGGAAACAACCTAAATGGCCATCAACAGATGAATGAATAAACAAAATGTGGTACATACATACAGTGGAATACCCCTCAGTCGGTAGGAGAAATGAAGTCTTGATACATGCTACAATATGGATGGAGCTGGAAGACATCATGCTGAGTAAAATAAGTCAATCACAAATGGACAAATATTGTATAACCTCACTTGTATAAAAAGACAAGAAAAGGCAAAAAGAATAGAAAACAAGTTTATTAGTGGTTACCAGGGTGGGAAGGAGGGGCTAACGGAGGGTTGATGGTGATGGAAATATCACATGGATTAAGGGTAGCCTCGTACAGCTGATTATTGTAATTGCTGTCAATAAGTTGTACACCTGTAAAAAGTTGGATTGGCAGAAGTTGTGTGATAGATACATTTACAAAAATGACAAAAAAAAAAAAAAAAAAAAGGATTAGCTGCTGAGCCTGCTTATGTACAACCAAAAACTTCATTGGATTTGGTTCCTTGGTTTGACAATTTAGGATCATGGTTTCATGGGACATTCCAGTCAATTGGGCTAATAATGTGTCTAGTACTTCTGTTCTACTGATGTCTTAGGCTGGGTTCTCTAAAGGAGCAAAACCAGTGAAACAAATATACCAAAATCAAAACCTGTCAGTCGATTCCAACTCATAGAGACCCTATAGGATAGAGTAGCTCTGCCCCATAGGGTTTCCAAGGAGGAGCTGGTGGATTTGAACTGCTGAACTTTTGGTTAGCAGCTAAACACTTAACCACTGTGACACCAGGGCCCTGAAGTGTATATAGAGAGATATAATTCAAGGAAATGGCTCATTCAGTTGTGCAGGCTGACAGGTCCCAAATGCATGGCTCAGGTGTCAGGCTGGGGGCAGGGGCTGACGAACCCAAAACTGGCAGGTCAGATGGCAGGCTACTGGCTCATGTCCCAAGAAACAGAAGTCAGATGATGAGGGGTCAGATGCAGGATCCAGAGTGAGAGTGAGCCTTGCTGGAATATCCATTTATATACTGGAGGCAGGTCACGTGCCCAGGGAAATTACCCTTTCAACTGATTGGCTGCTCATAGCAGATCTCATCATGGAGGTGATTACATTATATTAGATTATGAAAGAATCCAATGTCTGCCAAACCACTGAGAATCATATAACATTGACTATCACAACCTCCTAATTCATTGTGTAGTGCCTGGGGCTTAAAAGCTTGCAAGCAGCCATTCAAGGCACAATTGGTCTATTTGCCTGGAGCAACAGAGGAAGGAGAATCAGGAATTGAAGGAGGATATGGAATGTGTGGCTAATTGCCTCCATGAACAACTGCCTCCCTTGCCATGGGACCTGAAAAACTGGGTGGTGCCCAACTACCACTACTGAACATTTTGATCAAAGATTCTATAGAATCCTGATCAAAAGGGGGAAAATGTAGAACAAAATTTAAAATCCTCATAGTTTTCAGACTTCCTGGAGCTATGAAGGTTGAGTGAACCCCTGTTACTATTGCTCTGAGATAATCTTTAAGCCTTAAACCAAAGATATCCCTTGAAGCCTTCTTAAAATCAAACAGTTGTTTAGCTTAACCAAAAAAAAAAAAAAAAAAAAATGTCTGCTTCAGCATGCTGCTCTTTTAAGAACTATCTGTATGGGATCAAATTGATAACAGCAACTGGAAAGATTAGATTGGAACCTTAGGGGGCTGTGAATTTATGTAAATGAGGGAGAAACAACTCAGAAAAGGAGGATGAGAATGGTTGCACAACTGGGAGAATGCAATCATTGTCACTAAATGATACTCATAGAAACTGTTGAATTGATGTATGTTTTACTGTGTATATTCTCAACAACAACACAATAAATAAAATTTAATGAGAAAAAAGAAGATATAGACAAAGATCCACATGCATATGCACAGCAGTATATAAACTCAGATGCACATACAACTTCGAGTTGGCTTCCTTGTCATCAGTCTGTTGAGTCAAAGGAGTGTTTGCATGTCAGAGGCCATCAGCCGTCCTGCGTATTTGGATCAGTGAATAAGGAAGAAAGTTTGTCAGGTCAGACATGTTATGCAACATTACGAATGCTTGCTGCTGTCCCTGGTCTTTCTCCATTGCACATGCTTTGCAATAGGTGGGACAGGCCCACACCCAGAAAAATAAAATGCCGTTGTCAGCCACATAAAGTAAGGAGATGGAGTGGGAACAGAGGAGCTAATTTACATCTGTAGGAACTGGTGGTCCCATTTCCTTCTGGAGGTGCTTTGAGTGCTCAGTTCCTGGAGAGACAGCTAGATTTTTCAGCAGGGCAGCTAGGCTGCAGAATTTTCTGTTTCATCTGGGGCTGGATAATGAAGCAAAGCAGGGAGTAGGCAGAGTGAGTGATTCGTGACACCATGAAGATGGTTTTGTGCCCCAACCCCCAACCATTGAAGGCGATGTGGTTGAGAATGGAACATGGAGTGACTTCAAGGCCTGGAGAGATCAAGTCCCCACCTCTATGTGATCATTCATCACACCAGGGAGAGAGTGAGCTTGCTGGGCTCTTACACTGCAAAATAGTGAAGTGGGCTTGGAGTCAGGCTGCCTGGGATTGAATCCTGTCTCTACCACTTACTGGCTGTGCGACCTCAGGCATGCCCACTGTTTTTGTTTCCTAGTGCTGTCATAACACAAAGTACAAGTGGGTGTTTAGAGAAAGAAATGTATTTTCTCACTGTTCAGGAGGCTAGAAGTTCAAATTCATCTTGTGGCTCTAGGGAGAGGTCCTTCTTGGTCTATTTCAGCTTCTTGTACCTGGTAATCCTTGGAGTTCCTGGACTTGTAGATGCATCTGCCCTGTTTATCTGTCTTCATATGGTGTCTTACCCTGTGTGTGTGTCTGTGTCTATTCTGCTCTTTATATATAACTCACAAGTAATTAGGTTTAGGACCCACCCTACTTTTGCATGACCTCATTAACATAACAAAAGAAACCCACTATTTCCAAACAGGATCACATCCACAGGTACAGGGGCCAAAACTTAAAAACATACAATCCACAACATTCTCTTATATAAAATGAGACTAATGATATGTCATAGATTGAATTGTGTCCCCCAAAAATATGTGTATCAATTTGGCTAGGCCATGATTCCCAGTATTGTGTGATTGTTCACCATTTTATCATCTGATGTGATTTTCGTATGTGTTTTAAATCCTATCTCTATGATGTTAATGAGATGGGATTAGTGGCAGTTGGGTTAATGAGGCAGGACTCAATCTACAAAATTAGATTGTGTCTCAAGCCAATTTCTTTTGAGATATAAAAGAGAGAAGCAAGCAGACAGACAGAGGGACCTCATACAACCAAGAGAGCAGCACCAGGAGGAGAGCGCATCCTTGGACCCGAGGTTCCTGCCTGGAGAGACTGGTAGAGCAAGGGAAGATTGATAACAAGGACCTTCCTCCAGAGCCGACAGAGAGAGACAGCCTTCCCCTGGAGCTAGCACCCTGTATTTAGACTTCTAGCCTCCTAGATTATGAGAGAATAAATTTCTCTTTGTTAAAGCCACCTGCTTGTATTTCTGTTATAGCAGCACTAGATGACTAAGACATGATACTTCACAGGGTTGGTGTGAGTATGAAATACTGAGGCTACATGCATATGGGTAAAGCCTAGACTCTGGAGCCAGTAGTAACTTCTCTCACTCTAAGCATCTCACATTTATGCTAGTTTTTCACACGCTGAATTCCAGACCCATCTTACCTTGAATGTCTTTATCTGTAGGTGCTCCAATCTGCTCAAGCATCATCAGTTTCCCTGTTCCTCAGTCTCTAGACTTGCTAGTTTTAACCAGGGCTTTGAACCAGTTTGTTCTGGTTTGAACCCCTGCTGAGAATTTGTATTTCTAACAAGTTCCCAGGCAATGCTAATGCTGCTGGTTAGGGACCAGTTCTGAGAACCACTAGTAGAGCAGTGGTTCTCAAAATTTATTATACATAAGAACCACCTGGGGCTCTTGTTAAATTGTAGATTCTGATTCAGTATATCTGGGGTGGAAATGCAAATTCTCAGCAGGGGTTCGAACTGGAACAAACCTGGTTTGAAGTCTTGGTTTTAACTCTACCTGGTCACTTATGTTTCTTGTCAGATTCTTTAATTCATCATCTTGCTCCTACTAATCATACTTGTCTTCCTTCACACCTCTTTGTCTCCAGATCTCCTGGCGTCGAATAATTTCTATTGTTCTGATGCTGTAGTCAACTTCTGGCTTATTAGAAAATTATCATTCCTCAAACTTGCATGTATTATTTATAAGATAACTTAACTTCACAAGGTTTTTAAAACTGTTGACCAGATTTCATACAAGCTTAGACTTAGCGCTTTCACTTTTTCAGTCGTTATCTCAGAACTCATTATATATGGATAGAGACTTAGCCTTTCTTGTTCTAATTTTCTAACGTTGTGCCATATGGAACTGAGGTGAGAATTGGGGCAACACTGAATGGGTTGTGACTCAGTGCTAAATAGCAGTAAGTCTGAAATTAAAAAGGGTCTGTAGAAGCAGTTATCTCCACATTCTTAGCTCTAATTCACTCTGTTTATTCCAGTTTGACATCCATCCTCACCAATCTACTGAAATGGTCTTTGCTAGTCAGTAACATATTGCTCTCTCTAATGGAAACCAAAATGAACCCTGCTGGTGCAGTGGTTAAGCTCTTAGCTACTAACCGAAAGGGTAGCAGTTTGAGCCCACCAGCTGCTCCATGGTAAAAGATGTGGTATTCTGCTTCAGTAAAGATTTACAGCCTTGGAAACCCTATAGGGCAGTTCTACTCTGTCCTACGGTGTCACTATGAGTAGGAATGAACTTGACGGCAACAGGTTTATTAGTCATGGACACCATTTGTTTTCCATCTTACTTGTCCTCCAAGGAGTTTTTCCTTCTTCCAACACTTTACTGCCTTCTGTGACCACACACTCCTTCCTGCCTCTCTGGCCATTCCTTCCCAGTTTTCTTTGATGGATGTTTTTTTTTGCCAGCCTTTAATTTTAGAATTCCCCAGGTTTTCTTCTTAGGCCATCTTTTATTTTCAGTTTACTTCCCTCTGGGAGATCTTGTCCACTTCCTTGGCTTTAAATACCATCTACAGGATTACAACTCACCAATTTACATCTCTAAACAAGACCTCTCTTCTGAGTTCCACACTCATATGTGCAGCTGCCACTAAAAACCTCTACTTGATTATGTTGTCTAAACCTTAAAGTCAGTATGTCCCAAACTGCACAACCATCTTCTCCCCGCAAGTCACCCCCAGTGACCCTGCCTCATTAAATGGCAACAACTCCATTAAGCTGCTCATTCCAGAAACCTGGGAGTCATCTCTAATATCATTCTTTTTATTTTTAATTTATTTTATTTTTGTTGTTGTTGTTGAAAATATACATAGCTGAACAATTCAACAATTTCTACATGAAAAATTCAGTGATATTGACTACATTTTTCAAGTTGTGCAACCATTGTCACCCTTGTTTTCTGAGTTGTTCCTCTTCCATTAACATAAACTCACTGCTCCCTAAGCTTCCTATCTAATCTTTTGAGTTGCTGTTGTCAATTTGATCCCATATAGATCTTAAAAGAGTATAATGCTCAAGGTAGACACTCTTTACTAGTTAAGCTAAACTATTATTTGGTTTTAAGAAGACTTCAGGGAATACTTTTCGTTTAAGGTTTAAAGATTATTTCAGGGCAATAACATCAGGTGTTAATTCAGCTTCCTTGGATCCAGAAAATCTGGTTTTGGTTTTCATGAAAATTTGAAATTCTGTTCTGCATTTTCCCCCTTTTTATTAGGATTTTCTATAGAATCTTTGATTAAAATGTTTAGTAATGGTAGCTGGGCACCACACAGTTCTGGTTTCATGGCAAAGGAGGCAGTTGTTCATGGAGACAATTAGCCACACATTCCATTTCCTTCTCCTATTCCTGACTCTCCTTCTTCCTCTGTTGCTCCAGACAAATACAGATCAATTGTTATGTCTTGGATGGCTGCTTGCAAGCTTTTAAGACCCAGGCACTACGCAATGAGGTAAGAGACACAGTAGAAGTACTAAACACAATATTAGGTCAATTAACTAGGATGTCCCATGAAACCATGACCCTAAACCTTCAAACCAAGGAAGCAAATCCTATGAGACTAACAACATTCTTTTTCACAACTCCCCTATCTCATACACAGTCCAATGTATCAACAGCTCCCAATAATTCTGTCTACTACCCAATCACATCCACGTCTCGCTATCTCCTCTGCCACTGTCCTTTGTCCAAACTATCATCATTAATCACCTAGAGGACTATAACAGCCTCTGAGTGGCGTCTCTGCACCTACTCTGGTCCTACTCCAATGTCTGCACTAATCAGCTAAAGTAATAATTTATAAATGCACATCTGATTATATCATTCTATAGTGTAAAAATCTTAAGTGGTTCATCACTATTCTTAGGATCAAATCCAACATTATTAAGATGGCTATTAGGTCTTGAATGACCTGACCCCTAGTATTTCTTCAGCACTCGTAGCCTGTCTCACGCTTCAGCCCCTCTGGCTTTCTTTCAGTGTCTGGAATTCACCAAGTTTCTATCCATCTCAGGGTCTTCTCACATTCTATTCCCTCAGTCAGGTCAGTGCTCTTTTTATATACTCCTGTGGTGGTCTGAACTCTTCCTTTGTGGCAATTATCACACTTGCTTTGAATAATCATTTGTGAAATTATTTATTTACCGTATCTCCCAGGAGAACGCTCCTTAAAGTCGGGCACTATGTCTATTTTGTTCAACACTTTATCCCTAATGCTGAGCACAGTTTCGTTTGAGTCAATAAATATTTCTTGAATGATTGAGTAAATCAGTAAGAGGGGTAAAAAACAAAACAAAACAAAAAAAAACCGTTGCCGTTGAGTTGATTCCGACTCATACTGACTCTATAGGACAGAGTAGAACTACCCCGTAGAGTTCCCAAGGAGCGCCTGGTGGATTTTTGAACTGCTGACCTTTTGATTAGCAGCCATAGCACTTAACCACTATCAACCAGGTGGGAAAGTCCTTGCATTTAGTGTTTTCCTGAACCTTGAAAGCGGTTGCCCAGATAGGTGTATGTGTATAGAAGTGAAGCCCAACTTTGCTCTTGATGTAGATTTTAGACTCCCCTAGAGGTGGAACTGTTTATGTCAAGATCTTGAGTGCCCCCTAGAGTGACAACATGTGTGAATAAGCTTGATGTCAACAACTCCGTGAGACTCCCGGCTGTTTAGATTTGCTTGATTGTGAGGAGGGGGAACTGTGACTTTTTCTTGCTTTGTCAGTAATGAATTGGTAGCATGATGTTGTAAAAAGCAGCAGCATTCATATCAAGCAACAAATAAACTTGATTTGAATCCTTACCCAACCATTCACTAGCTGTGTAAAATCAGGCAAGTTATTTAAACCAGAGCCTATGTCATAGTGCTGTTGTAAGTATTAGGATTAAATGATAGATCAAAAACCAAACCCGTTGCCTTCGAGTTGATTCTGACTCATAGAGACCCTATAGGACAGAGTAGAACTGCCCCATAGGATTTCCAAGGAGCAGCTGGTGGATTCTAATTGCCAATCTTTTGTTAACAGCTGAGCTCTTAACCACCGTGACACCAGGACTCCTAAATGATATAAGCCATGGTAAATGCTCAATTCAGTGCTCAGCACATAGAAACTATTGGCTAAGTATTATTGTTGTTGTTGATAGTAGTTTGTTATTAGAGATAATAACAAGCTATTTGAGTTTGGCCTGGGTACTTCCTTCAACTGAAAGGTCATCTCTTTTCTTGGACAAAATACCTCCGTGATCTCTCCAGCTCCAGAATTTTGTGATTCAGGACACTTTTAGCCTTTGTCCACCCTGGCACTCTTTCAAGCACTTCCTTGGAAACAGTAAGAATCATCTCTCTGGTCTTTGCAGCCATGCTCATTGGATCGTCCTAGAAGATAAGCAAGGATGACACACAGAGGAGAGGAAAGTTCAGTTTGGTGTGGTGTGGTCCTGTCTGGAGCTTGGTACTGCTGGATGGGACTGGAGACAGATGTTCCATGACAGCCACATCATGAACTTCAGACTTTCTGAGAATAATGGCAGGAGAGGAACCAGAGAAGCAGGATGATGTGAATTAATTTTCTTGGAAAGACAATTTTGTTGGCAAGACTCATGCTTTGCCTCATAAACGGGCAGGGGAGCTAATTGAGCAGGAAGAACTGGGTTTGAACCACTCCCTGTCTGTTGGCCAGGCCTAAGTCCCTGGCCCAACCCACTCTTCCCTTCTCCAGAGGCCCCAGGCTATCCTACTGCCCCATTGGTGATCTGCCATTGATCCGATACATGTAATTTGAATATGTTTGGATGAAATAGTGGAGGAAAAGAAGAGAATGCAGAAAAAGACAATGACTTTAAGTAGGGAGGGGTGTTCCTATGTATTAGATAGAATTATATTCAGCTGAATGACAGAAAATACAAAATAACAGTGGTTTAAGCAAGATTAAAGTTTGTCTCTAACATTAGATGCTTGGAATCAGATGAGGGTTGTTAGGGTACAGTCAAAATTATCAGTGACTCAGACTCCTTCTATCTTCTTCAATATGAAGTTTTCATCTTGTAGTCCAAGATTATTGCTCCAACTTTTGCCATCACATTTGCATTCTAGATAGCTGGAAAAAGAAAGAGAAGTGAAAGACACGTGCCTTCTCCCTAAGCATATTTCACTGAAATTGAACATATTACTTCTGCTTGCATCCTATTGGCCAATACTTAGCCACAAGGCTACATCTAGCTGCAAGGGAAGCTAGGAAATGTGTTTATTCCAAGTGGACAAGTGTCCAGTTAACTCTTATGGGTTTCTATTACCGAGCAAGACTGTGAGAACAGGCATTGGAGGACAATTAACAGTCTCTACCACACCTTGAAAACAAGAATAGGCAGTATAGAGTGATCTCATGGGGAGAGCCACAGCCAGTCTTGGGTGTAGGCTCTGGAGCCAGGAAGCCAGACCTCAGATGAATCCTAATTCTACCATCTGAGAGCTGTGCAATGTTGGGTGAATTGCTTAATCTCTCTGATACTCAGTTGTCTCTTCCGCAAATAACAGTAATAACTATAATGGCTACTTCAGAGAATTGCCCTAGAATTAAATGAAGTGATGGGTGTAAAGTGCTTAGCACCCTTCTGGCACACAATAAACTGTAAGCTCCCAATAAATGTGAGCTGTTACTCTACTTGTTTTGGATGAAGATCTTCATGGAGGCTGTTCTGGGCATTGCCCTTTTCCTGTGGCCCAACGGGAAATGAGATTCCTAGGCTGACATTTGTCATTCCATCACCATTATTCACACTCTCCAGGAAACTCATTACTTACTCTTTCTTAGATAGATTAATCTGATGCTTGAATTAAATAGTGAATATCTCTAATTTTGGGTTCCTCTGAAAGCCAAGATTTCCTGGACAGAATGGAGCTCTGACTTTTCTGCAGAAATAGGGTATGACAAGTAAATATCAGTGGATTCTCTCTCCAGCATTGCTTAACACTCACAGGCATGCATTTAATTTAGGCTTAGCAAAGCAATTGTTGTCCATTTTTTAATATCTGCTTATTAAGAACATATCTGTGGCCTGTAAAACAATCACAGAATACCAGACCAGCAGCCCCAGCCTCCACCTCCACCCCTCCTCCACCTTCCTCCTGGCAGGCAAAGTCTGTGCTTCTCCAAAAGGGATTTTATCAACTGCTATTCATTACAGGAAAGGAACACGCCTAAGGCTACTCCTTCTATCCCAACACCCCTAGTCTGTGCCCCTAAAATACAAGGCATATTGTCACTTCAGACATCTATTGGGTGACTTTGTTCTGTGGGCTGTGCATCCTGCCTATGGACTGTACATGCTGCCAGGCTGAGGTAGGGTTGGACATGACATGTTCCCTTTGTTCAGTACCAGCAGTATCATCTATGATTGCTGACAAAGCTGAAGGAAAAACAATGATACTTCACATTTATGAAGCATTTTCATGTGTCTATAAAAATACCAAAGATAATACTAACCATTCATTGAACATTTAAGCTAAATATTTTGTATACATATCTTCAATGATTACCATCTAGTAAGACTGGCATTACTGTATACCCATTTTACAGGTTAGTAAACTGAGGCTCAGAGAGTTGAGAGGACTTATCCAAGGACACAAGCTCAAAAGAGGCAAATTTGGGATGCAAACCCAGTTTTCTGATTCCACTATAATTTCTTGCCTTTTAAGGGAGCTAAGTAGAAGAAAGAAGAGGACTGGTTTGGGTCATGAAAGTATTCCCTGGAAGGACATATTTTAGAATCCCAGCTGAATAGGCCATGGAGGAAACTGGAGGATTTTACAGGTTCTAACCAAACCGGGAGCCACTCATTCTCCTGCCTTCTCCCAGACCCCTTTCTGAGCTCGGGTTGAGGGCAGCTATTTCTGAGGATTACTGGTAAGAGGGACTAGAAGAGAAAGATGCTACCTTCAGAAAGGACAGTCCCCAGCTCAGCCTGATTGATAGGCTGTGGTAGTCCTGTCGGGGGGAGCAGGTGGGGCTCTTGATTATTGTTAAAAATAATAACGCCGTGTTGATCACTTACTATGTGCTCAGTATTGAGATGAGAGCTTTACAAACACTTCCACTGAATCCTCACAACATTCTGGCAAAGTAGATGGTGTTATTCCTGTTTTGCAAGTGAGGAAACTGAGGCTGAGAGGTTAATGCCGAGGATGCAGAGCTTATTAAGCAGCAGATGCAGCACTTGCTCCCAGTGAGCCAGATTTCGCCTGTGCGTTAAACTACAACATTAAATGCGTATAAAGTACTTGTCACAACAAAAGCAAATACTCAACAGCTGACAATTAATGCCTAACAAGTAGAATTTTGAGCTGCGGGAGCAGGGATTGATCATGTTGTATGTGTCTTTCCGTATCACAGCACATAGCACAGGGCAAGTCTGGAAATGCTTAATGCTCACTGACTGATGACGGCATCTGGGGAGTAAGACCCTCGGTGTAGAAGGTTCAGTGCCACTGGAGCTCAGCGCTAGCTCAAGGCATGCAACTCCGACATGTTCAGTGACCGTCAGCAGCCCTCCCAGAGGAGCCCTGAGGGCTGGGCTTAGGGTCTGGGCCCTCCAGGGGTGAAAGAGCCTGGGAAAAGCTGCACTAAGAAACAAGAAGGTAATTTCCAGCTGCAAAAGTTGGGGGATTTGGTTTCCAAAGAAGAGGGCGAGGATATGAATTAACTGAGCTTTCAGACCTCAGAGTAACCAAAGACATCTTCCTAATTCTAGCAACCAGCCACTGATTGTGGTGAGTCAAGGAAGCGGTAAAGAAACGGAAAAGCAAGTCTTCAACACCCCTTTTGGAAGGCAGGGAGTGTCCAAAAACTATTCTGGCCTAACTTCACTCTCCATCTTTGTGGAAAACAGCTATAGAGATTCAAGGAACAAAAGTGCCAGGTTTGGGCCCAGCGTTCTCTGGCATTGGAGGAGTCACCCTCTCTGTCATCATTGCCTCCTGCTCCTGGGAGGACTACTCTGGTCCTGGTCACCGAGTCTAGTTCCAGTGCCCGGCCCCACCCAGTCTGTCCCTGTGTCCTACCTGGACCTCTTTCCAACTGAGGGACTCCTACAGAGGCATCACTAGCTCTTTCTAGATCAAACTCCAATTTTGTCATGAAGTATATGAAAAACAAGGAATGGCACAAACTGTTCAGTGCTCGGGTACTAGCCCAAAGGTTGGCAGTTCAAACCCACCCAGAGGCATCTCGGAAGGTAGGCCTGGTGATCTACTCTGCACACATGGGGTATCCATGAGTCGGAATCGCCTCGATGACAACTAACAAGAACAGCATCTGGATAGCAGGTCGCACCAGGAAAGGTGGGTAAGCCGAGTGACCCACCTTGGAAGGGAGGAGCAAGAGCAGGCGCCCGAGGTAGTCAGAGACACATGCAGTCCACTGGGAAAGAATGGTTTGCCTTTGTTAAAGGACTCCTCCCGTCTTTAAACCCTGAGAGCTAGAGGGAGTGAAAAGGATTTCTGAGAGGTTTATTTTGGGGTGGCTCTGAAAGCTCCCCCTACTCCTGCTGTTTTTCTTGTTAGACAGCTTTGCACAAGAGGCAAAGCTCCTGCCAAAAGGCCTTGTAATGCCCCTCTTTGGGGACTGAATTTATCCGCTCAGCTGTCCCTTGTAAATTTATTCCTGTGTGAGATTTTTCCCAAACCATTCATTCCTTCGCTTAGCTCAGGCAGCTGGAATGCAGAAAAAATACATTTTTTCTTTTTCATTTTCCTCAAGAATGTGCCTTTTGTGTGCTGAGAGGGACTCGGCTATAAAAAAAACAAATGTATGCTTCAATGTGTACCTGCGTACACACATGCGCATGCACACACGCACACACACACACACACACACACACACACACACACACACACACACACACGAGGTGACGTGGACAACCCCACCAAGGCTCAGGGGCTGCGCTGGGGAGGCCGGGGCAGCACAGACTCCCAGGAGGCCTGCCACAGAGGGAGTCTGCGATGCAGGCAGCGGACGGGTTCTCAGCCTGGGACTCAGCCAGAGAAACACCTCACTGGGCTGTTTCCATGGCAACATCACAGTTTAACTGCAATTGAGAGCTTGGTGGTTGTGAGCCAGAGCGGCTTTCCAGCTGCACGTGTGTGCAAAGCGGGTCCGTAGGGAGGCAGAGGGTGTTGGGAACTTTTACTTTATTTTTCCTTGAGTGATTATGGTCTCTCAAGCAGGTGAGGGCTGGGAAAGGAACTGAGGGTGACATATGTGCTTAAAAAATTTGGGTTGCCTTTGGGGACAGTGAGAATTTTCCTGGAGGCTTGATCACAGAGAGCCTTGCTGTGTTCCATGAACAGGGCATGGGAACTCCTGACCCGAGCCTTCTCCGAGCTCTTCACAGAGAGTCCAGTGCATTGGAGATGGTCAAATATTTAGTAGTGATGGCAGAAGAGTCAAGGACGCCGTTTGCCCCATTTTCTAGGAAGAACCCGTGTGTGCTGGAGCCAAAAGTGTCTGCAGTAAGGACTGAATAAGAGAGCTTAGAGGTAGATAGTCCATCTGCAAGCAGAGCAGGACAGGTGAACACTGGCCCCACCCTTTCTGGGCTCACATCTGTGCTCACAGCGTTTTGTGGGGGTTTCTTCAAAGAATGTCAGACAGGAGCACTCAGCCCCTTTGCCCTACCAGGAATGCTGGTTTCCTCTTACAGGCTGGCCGACAGTTTTGAGAATCAGCCCCCAACAATCTTTTTCTGCCTATGGAATATATGCAATTCTTGGTGCAGGTGTGACTTTTATCCCAACAGCGCAAGAACAAGAATTAGGGGGACTGGTAATGGTGTGCTGAATGTATTCTCACATTTCCCGTCTGGTGGTTGTTGTTAGTTACCATCAAGTCAGCTCCAGCTCACGGCAACCTTCTGTATAACAGAACACATGCTGCCCAGTCCTGCGCCATCTTCATGATCGTTGGTATGCTTAAGTTCATTGTTGTAGTTATTGTGTGTTTTGAGTGTTTTCTAACCCAGGGGGTTCATCTTCCAGCACTATGTTGGACAATGTTCTGTTGTGATCCTCAGAGTTTTTACTGACTAGTTCTCAAAAGTAGATAGCCAGCCTTTTCTTCCTAGTCTGTCTCAGTCTGGAAGCACCGCAGAAACCTGTCCACTACGGATGACCCTGCTGGTATTTGAAGTACCAGTGGCATAGCTTTCAGCATACAGCAATATGCAAGCTACCACCGTGTGACAGACAGACACCCTAAGCTAATTAGGGGGCTGTGGTTTTAGGAAAGGATGCCTTCTACCATTATGTGCTTGGAGGAAACCCCCTTTCTTACCTGCAGCTTGGTTGATGGGACCCAATTGACTGTATACTATGCATAGTTTAGGAGGAGTCACTCTGAAAGAGACAAACAAAAAATGGGATATAAAGTCTCTGTCTTTAGGGAGTTTACAGTCTAATGGGAAGACTTTAGGAACTGGAAGGCAACACCAAACTGGAGAACAAGTCAGATAGGGGCTGGGTCACAGGCTTCTCGAGCTTCCATGTGCATGGGAATCAGCTTTTGATCTTGCTAAGATGCCTATTCAGTAAACACTGGACACAGCTAAGATTCTGTATTTCTAACAAGGTCCCAGATAATGTGATGCTGCTGTGCTATTGACCATCCTTTGAGTAGCAAGGGGCTGGAACACTCATCCAATGGGACCAGGAAGGGATTTTTTCACTACAGAGAATGGAAGACTACTGTGTTTTTACACAAATACTGTATGTGTTATACATTTTTTTGTCAACTACAAAATCCCCTCACCCATTATTTCCTTAGGCGCGCTATGCGTGTTATATGTGTGGGTGTGTTATTCACAAAAAATACTGTAGTCCTAATATGCCTTTTCTGCCATTGTCCACTGGCAGGGTGTAGCTTCTCTTATGTAAGTCTGTCTTGCCTGGTTTTGTCCTCCCACAAACACTAAGCCATTCAAACACCAGTTGTCAATGTGTGTCAACCCTTGGGATGAAAGAGTTTAAGGGCAAATATAGTTTGTTTAGGAGCCCTGGTGGTGCAGTGGTTAAAGTGCTTGGCTGCTAACTGAAAGGTCGGCGGTTCTGCTAACCAAAAGGTCAGCAGTTCAAACTCACCAGCTGCTCTGCGGGAGAAAGATGTGGCAGTCTGCTTCCATAAAGATTTACAGTCTTGGAAACCCTATGACCTTATCAGGTATTTCTACTCCATTCTATAGGGTAGCTATGAGTGGAAATCACCTCAACAGCAGTGGGTTTTTCGTTTTTTTGGTAGTTTGTTTCTGGACTTGCAATACCACTTACTGGTTGAGTGTTCAGGACTTGATGTCAGACAGACCTGGATTTGAATCCTGCCTCCTCACTTATATCGCTATGCAAAGTTGGAGAAGTTACCCACTCTCTTATGAACTTAATTTCCTCAACTGTGAGGACTAAATGTAATCGTGTATAAAGCACTCAATTAATATTATCTATGGCCATGATCAGTTATGAAATAATTGATCTACATCAGAAGTCATGAACTGATAGCCCACGGGACAAATCTGCCCTCCCCCCAGATGGCTTTTGTTTGGCCTGCAGAAGGTTTTAAATAACATTGACTTAGTTGTCAACATTTTGAAATTGGGAAATTTCACGTAAAAATCTGAATTTGGAGCTTACATTTAAAAACCATTAGCTCTGACAAACCTGGGACCAATTTCTTGCACAGTAATAGTTAACTGGCTGTGAGGCTGAGTAGGGCTGGCAAGTTGCCATGGGATTTACACCCTCTAATTCACCATCAGACCCACTTCTCTCATTTGTACTACCTCCTCCCTGTGAGCATATGCCCTTGGGTCCCCACGTCTACCTGGTTCCTTCTGACTCTACAATTCTAGTCATTTTGGCTCACTGACATGTAGTAATGGCTTCTGGAACTCAGCAAGTAAATTTAGAGATTACCTTGCCAATAAGGCTTCTACTGCTTAAATGAAAGAAATCTGGTAGTCTCTTCTTTGAGATCCAACAGAGCAGTTGCCTTTATTACCATCAGCAATGCCTCTGGAGGCCAGATCCTGCTGTTTCTAGTCTTCCTAGTCCATCACTGACCAGTGGACAGCTCAACAGTCTGTCTTCCTTTCTCTCTCACTACATTGTAAGATGCCCATGATCTTGGCCTTACCACTTGGGTAAGTGTTTCTCTTGCCCCAGCACTGACATCTGGGTGATATATAAACATCATTATGCTTTCACTGGATTTTTGCTCTCTGTGTCTCCAGAGATGCCTGGGCCTAGTGCCCAAGACTTTGGTCCTTGAGTTAATGGAAGTGCTAGACATATGCTACTGGCTATTGTTCAAAGGTACTCCTGGTGCCTCTATGGGAAGGGCCATAATGGGTAGGAGGTTTCTCTCTCTCTTTTATTTTTCATGGGCTGGAGGTAGAACCATAACAGCAGAGAAGAGGAGAAGGCAGGTTATGTGCTTGGTGTGAAGATAAAAGCCTTGAGCTTTTGATTGTCTTCTTCCTAGGATGGTCTGCAGACCCACAACTTCATGGCAATTCCGTGAGAGCTGACTTCTCCCCACTGCCCTAGACAGATCCCATAAGATGGGTATGCCCTAGGAAGGGCTGTGCCAAGATGTGGGAGGGTTTTCAGAGTTTGAGGTCTGGGAAGGACCACTTGGATGTTACTATGGGTAGAGACAGAGGGAACTGGGCTCTCCAATTTCTATAATCCTGTGTGAGTTCTGGGCCCCTTTTTCAGATTGTTGGTAATCTGGACAATAAGAAAGAGTGGGGTGGTTGCCACTGTAAACTGTGACTCTAATGACTCACTACATATGTGTCAAATTCTTCAACTTTAGGGACAAATGTATCATGAATTCCAATTTTGTATGTTTATGTGTGATGGTGGATAAGACTTGGTAAAAGAGCTTTGAAACTCCTGCCATCACCTCCAGAAAGCTGGGAAAAAAGCAACAGAGCATTCCCAGAAGACTTGAGGAAAATACCCTTTCATGCAGAATCAAGCTTGCTATTCCCCAACGTTTCTTCAACCAACTCAACAGGAAAGCAAAAGACAGTCAAGGAATCACATTTTATTTTCTGGAGGTTTAGTAATCTTAAATAGTTTACTCATGTGTTCACTGATCTAAAAACAAATAATTTTGCAATTATGGTACATACATACAATGGAATACTATGCAACAACAAGAACAATGATGAATCTGCGAAACATCATACAACATGGATGAATCTAGAGGGCATTATGCTGAGTGAAATAAGACAATCTAAAAAGGACAAATATTGTATGAGATCACTATTGTAAAAACTCAAGAAAAGGTTTACACACAGAAAAAAATAATATTTGATGGTTATGAGAGAAGGGAGGGTTGGAGAGGGGAAATCACTAACTAGATAGTAACCCTTTGCCATCAAGTCAATTCTGACTCATAGCCACTCTATAGGATAGAGTAGAAGTCCCCCATAGGGTTTCCAAGGAGCAGGTGGTAGATTTGAACTGCTGACCTTTTTTGGTTAGCAGCCGAGCTCTAAACTACTGTGCCAACTAGGGCTCCAACTAAATAGTAGACAAATGTTAACTTTGGTGAAGGGACAGACAACACACAATATAGAGGAAGTCAGCACAACTTCACCAAGGCAAAGTCATCGAAGCTTCCTAGACACATCCAAACGCCTTGAGGGACTGAGTTGCTGGGCTGAGGGCTGAGGATCATCGTCTCAGGGGACATCTAGGTTAATTGGCATAGCATAGTTCATAAAGACAATGTTCTACATCCTACTTTGCTGAGTAGCGTCTGGGGTCTTACAAGCTTGTAATTGGCCATCTGAGGTACATCTATTGGTTCCATCCCATCTGGAGCGAAGGAGAATGAAGAAAACCAAAGACACAAGGAAAATATTAGCCCAAAGGACTAAAGACCACACAAACCACAGCCTCCACCAGCCTGAGCCCAGAAGAACTAGACGGTGCCTGGCTACTACCCCTGACCACTCTGACAGGGACCACAATAGAGACTTCAGGACAGAGCAGGAGAAAAATGTAGAAGAAAATTCAAATTCACAAAAAAAGACCAGATTTACTGGTCTGACAGAGACTGGTGAAACTCCCGAGACTATGGCTTCCAGACACCCTGCTAACTCAGAACTGAAGTCACTCCTGAAGCCTACTTTTCAGACAAAGATTAGACAGGCCTATAAAACAAAAAAATGACACACAAGGAATGTGCTTCTGAGTTCAATCAAATATACGAAACCAAAATGGGCAACTCCTACCCAAAAGCAAGATGAGAAGGCAGGAAGGAATGGGAAAACTAGACGAATGGGTACAGGGAACCCAGTGTGCAAAGGGGGAGAGTGCAGTCATATTGTGGGGATTGCAACCAATGTCGCAAAACAATTTTTGTATAAATTTTTGAATGAGTAAGTTGCACTGTAAACTTTCACCTAAAGCACAGAAAAATTATAAAAAATAAAATAAAAATCAATAATTTACTCTTTTAAAAAAATATTTTATTGTGTTTTAGAGCCCTGGTAGTGCAGTGGTTAAAATGCCTGGCTGCTAACCAAAAGGCCGGCGGTTCGAACCCACCAGCAGCACCAAGGGAGAAACATGTGGTAGTGGGCTTCTGTAAAGGTTTTCAAACTTGGAAACCCTATGGGGCAGTTCTACTCTGTCCTATAGGGTCGCTATGAATCGGAATCGACTTGATGGCAACAGGTTTGATTTTTGGTTTTACTGTGTTTTAGGTGAAAGTTTACATAGCAAATTAGGTTCCCAATCGGCAGGTTCTCTTTTTACTCTTTTGCTGAAGTCTTTTGATGAACATAAGCATTTAATTTTTAAGACGTCCCAGTTATCTAATTCTCTTCTGTTGTTCATGCATTCTTAGTTGTGTTTGATAGTCTATTTATGCCGAAAATCAGGACCCCTAGTTTTGTCCCTATGTTATCTTCCAAGAACTTAATAGTTTTAGCTTTAACATTTAGGTCTTTGATCCATTTTGAGTTAGTTTTTGTGTATGGTGTGAGGCATAGATCCTGTTTCATTTTTCTGAAAATGGATATCCAGTTTTGCCAGCACCATTTGTTAAAGAAACTGTTAGTTCCCCATTGAATGGACTTTGACAATTTGTCAAAGATCAGCTGGCCACTGATGGATGGATTTACTCAATTCTATTCCATTGGTCTATGTGTCTGTCGTTGAACAAGTACCAAGCTGTTTTGATTACTGTGGCTGTATAGTAAGCTTTGAGATTGGGAAGTGTGAGGTCTCTTGCTTTATTCTTCTTCAATACTGCTTTAGCTATTTGGGGTCTCTTTTCTTTCCATATAAAACTGAGGGTTAATTTTTCCATTTCATTAAAAAACATTGTTGGGGTTTGTATTGGGATTGCATTATAGCTATAGTTTGCTTTGAGTAGTATTAACATTTTCACAATGTTAAGAATTCCAATCCATGAGCATGGAATGTTTTTCCGTTTATGTAGGTCTCTTTTGGTTTCTTACAGTAGGGTTTTGTAGTTTTCCTTGTATAAGTCTTTTATGTCCCTGGTTAGATTTATTCCTAGCTTGATTTCCTTTTCAGAGTTCTCCTTGTTGGTGTAGAGGAACCCAAATGATTTTTGCATGTTGCTCTTGTACCCTGCGACTTTTCTGAACCCTTTTATTGGTTTCAGTAATTTTCTTGTCGAATCTCTGGGATTTTCTATGTATAGGATCATGTCATCTGTGAATATGGATAATTTTGCTTCTTCCTTTCTAATTTGGATATCTTTTATTGCCCTTTCTTGCTTTATTGTTCTGGCTAGAATTTCCAGTAAAATATTGAATAAGAGAGGTGATAATGGGCATCCTTGTCTCCTTCCTGTTCTTAAGGGGAGTGCTTTAAATCTCTCTCCCTTGAGAATAATGTTGGCTATTGGTTTTGCATATATGCCCTTAATTATGTTGATGAATTTCCCTTCTATTCCTATTTTGCCAAGAGTTTTTTATCAGGAAAGGTGTTGGATTTTATCCAATGCCTTCTCTGAAATGGTTGAGATGATTGTGTGATTCTTCCCTTTTTTATTTATGTGGCAAATTATGTTGATTAATTTTGCAGTGTTGAACCACTTTTGCATCCCTGGTATGAACCCCAGCTGATTCTTTTTTTTTTTGATATACTGTTGAATTCTGCTGGCTAGAATTTTGTTGAGAATTATAGCATTCACATTCATTTTCTTTTTTTGTGGGATCTTTGCCTGCCTTTGGTATCAGGGTTATTCTGGTTTCACAGAATGAATTAGGGAGTATTCTTTCCTTTTCTATATTCTGGAATAGTTTGAGTAGAATTGATGTCAACTCTTCTCTGACTGTTTGTTAGAATTCTCCAGTGAAGCCATCTGGGCTGGGCTTTTTATTATTATTATTATTTTTAATTTAATTTTTTTTGGGGGGGGCTGGGGCTTTTTTTTGTTGTTGGGATTTTTTTAATGACATCTTCAATTTCTTCTTTTGTTATGATGCTATTTATATTTTCTATCTTTAGTTGTGTTAGTTTAGGTAGATAGTGTGTTTCTAAAAGTTTATCCATTTCTTCTAGGTTTTTGCATTTGTTGGACTACAATTTTTTATAATATTTTGTTATGATCCTCTTTATCTCAACTGTTTCTATTGTAATGTCACCCATTTCATTTCTTATTTTGGTTATTTGTGTCTTCCTTTTTTTTTTTTTTTTTCTTTCTCTATTTGGCCAGTGGTTTGTCAAATTTATTGATCCTCTCAAAGAACCAACATCTAGACTTGTTGATTCTTTCTACTGTTTTTCTGTTTTCTATTTCATTTATTTCTGCTCTGATCTTTATTGTTTCCTTTCTTCTGGTAACTGTGGTTTTCTTTTGCTGTTACTTTTCTATTTGTTCAAGTGCTAGGTTAACCCTTTCATGACTCATGAAACATATGGTATCCCACCCACTTTTTAAGCCTCTGGAGTTCTTTGAGAGTATACTTTTCCCACTGAAAGGATTTGCTTTTCTCTAGTGGGGACTTGTGTTAGGTGAAAGGTGAAAGAAACATTTGTTGATGCAAAATAGCTGGGGTATTAGACAAAACCAGAGGTGTCCCATGTACCCAGATTGGAAGGTGCCTCACAATAAAGCCTGCTACCTAGGACTGGTAGGCCAGAAAGACTCACACAAATCATGTATTTTCATGTAATATTTCTCAAAATCTGTATTACCAACAAAAAACTTAAACACACTCTATGACTCAGCATGCATTACACTATAAAAAAACAAATGGTATCCACAAAAAATTCAAAGAGAAAATAATTTGTGTCTTGAAAGGGTTAAGTTATTGATTTTGGACCTTTCTTCTTTTTTGATGTGTTTATTTATTGTTATAAATTGTCCTCTGAGCATTGCTTTTGCTGTGTCCCAAAGATTTTGGTGTGTTGTGTTTTCATTCTTATTTGATTTTGAGAATTTTTTCAATTTCGTTTTTAACTTCTATTACTGAATAGTTTTTAAGTAAGGTGTTATTCAATTTCCAGGCATATAATTTTTTTTCCTTGCTCTTTCTGTTATTGATTTCTAGTTTTCTAGCATTATGGTCAGAGAGGATGCTTTGTATTATTTCAATATTTTTGAATTTGTTGAGGCTTGCTTTGTGGCCTAAAATATGGTCTATTCTGGAGAAAGATTTATGTGCATTGAGGAAGAATGTGAATTGTGCTGCTGTTGGGTGGCATGTTCTGTTTGTGTCTATGAGGTTGAGTTGGTTGATTATATTATTTAGATTGTCTATATCTTTTGAGTTTCTTTCTAGTTATTCTGTCCATCATCAAAAGTGGTGTGTCAAAGTCTCCTACTATTATTGTAGAACTATTTCTCTTTTCAATTCTGTTAAAGTTCGTTTTACATATTTTGGAGCTCTGTCATTGGGTGCATAAATATTTATTATTGTTATATCTTCTTGGTGAATCAACCCTTTAATCATTAGATAATGCCCTTTATGGTCTCTTATAATGGAGTTTGACTTAAAATATATTTTATCAGATGTTATTGTTGTCACTGCTGCTCTCTTTTGGTTACTGTTTGCTTGATATACTTTTTCCATCCTTTGATTTTTAACCTATGTGTGTCTTTGTGTCTAAGGTGTGTCTCTTGTAGGCAACATGTTGGTGCATCAGTTTTTTTTTATTCATTCTTCCACTCTCTGCCTCTTGCCCGGTTCATTTAATCCATTTACATTCAGTGTGATTATCGATAGGAATGAATTCACTGCTGCCATTTTGTTATACATTTTTTGTGGTATTAATGGTTTCTTTGTTCCTCTTAATTCTCTGTGCTGGATTCTTTTTGTATATGGATTTTCTTTTCCTATCATTTGTTGTTGTTTTTGTGTTTAATAAGTCTTTTTGTTTCTTTATTTTGGTGAGTAGATTTATTAACTTTCTTTGTGGTTATCCTGAGGTTTACTTTTATCTTCCTAAGTTTAAAACAGTCTGTTATATCTTGAAATAGCTTTGACTTCCTCTCCATATGGAAGTTCTATAACTACACCATTTAATCCCTGTTTTTGTTTTGAAGTTGTTGTCATTTACTGCTTGGCATGTCAGGTTCCCTGCAATCAGTTTTGTAGCTTTATTTTGCTTTTGTGAAGTCTTTATCTGGGTTGGTATCTGGGTAAAGCTGTCGTGTGTCTTTATCTCAGGTTGTTTTCTTACATAGTTGGTTCTCTGTCCAAAGGACTCCATTTAATATTTCTTGTAAGTCTGGTCTGGTTTTACAAATTCCCTTAATTTCTGCTTATCTGGGAATGTCCTAGTTTCATCATTATTTTTTTTGAAAGACAGTTTTGCTGGGTATATGATTGTTGGTTCACAGTTCATTATTATTTTTTTTTTTCAGGATTTTGTATATGTCATCCCATTGCCTTCTTTCCTGCATGGTTTATGATGAGAAATCAGTGCTTAGTCTTATTGTTCCCTGTTTGTAAGTGATATTTCATTTTTCATGAGCTGCTCTCAGAATTCTTTCTTTGTCTTTGATTTTGGAAAGTTTGACTATGATATGTCTTGGTGAATTTCTTTTCAATCTGTCCTGTATGGGGTTTATTGAGCTTCTTGGATGGATTCTTTCATTACATTTGGGAAATTTTCTGCCAATATATCTTCAAAAATTCTCTCTGCTCATTTTTTCTGCTCCTCTTCTGATATTCCTTTTACACATAAGTTATTCCTCTTGATGGTATCCCACATAACTCTCAGGCTTTCCTCATTTCTCTTCATTCTTTTTTCCAATTGTTCCTCAATCAAATTAGTATCAAGGGATTTGTCCTCTATTTTTCTGATTCTTTATTCCATTGATTCAGTTAGACTTCTGTGTCCTTCCATCTAATTATCTATTTTTGATATTTTATTGTTAATCATCTGAGTTTCTAGTTGATGTTTTTGTATGGTTTCTATTTGTCTATTAAGTTTATCATTTTGTTCTTATATTGTTTTCCTTAATTCTTGTATTTTTTTTTTCTTCTGTGTTTTCCTTGATCTCTTTGAGGAACCTAAATATAAGTCTTTTGATTGCCTTGTCAGATAGTTCTGGTATCATTTCTTCCTCAGGAAGATTTCCTGTCCCTTTATTTTTCTCACTTGTTTGAGCCATCTTATCCTTTTTCTTCATATGCTTTGTTATTAAGGTGTTAATTTATTTATTTATATATTTCTTTATTGATTATATGTTTATTTTGTCGTGATTTTTTTTTTTTTGATATATCAGGAGAGTTGTTTCTTCTCTTTCTCATTAGAATGTCTTTCTCCTTTTGTATTATTTTTATTGTTGTTCCTTTGTGGTACTGGTCTATATGTGACTTTGGTGGTGTTGGTTGATTGTGCGTGATTTCCTCTACTAGTGTATATGCAGGTCACACACATGTGTAACTTCTCTGTGGTTAGGCTCATATGTCTTCCCTTACAGGATTGAGTGGAAATAAGAGAGCAGATTTTTTCCCTTATATTGGGTGACAAGTGTTGTGTGGTCAGGGTTCCTCCACAGCCCTTGTGGGATCATGGGGTCCTTCTGGGTTGGTGCTAGCAGTTAGTACGTCCTCTGGTGGTCAGGCAGGATGTCTCCAAAGCAGCTGTGAGGCAGTGCTATCCAAATGGATGGAATATGCCCTCTTTGCATGCATGAATTGGCATCTCAGTAGGTGATGGGGGATCAAGGAGTTTCAGTGCATGTGCAGTGGGCCTTCAGGAACTGTCTGGGTGTGTGATGTGTGATGTTGTAGCCAGGTGGGTTTTGGATGTGGGCAGTAGAATCTCCTGCTTGTCATTGCACAGAGGTGCAGATGGCACCTGTCAGGATATGACGGGTGTTACTGATGAAGTGATGAACCTGTCCAGCTAGTGACCTGGCAGGTGTGCAGGGAGCCTTCTTGCTCGTCACTGGGTGGGGGAAATGGTGGGGGGAGGGATGCCACTGGTCACCAGGAAGGCAGTGCAGGCATGCGTCGCCAGTCACAGGAAGGGAGGGAGCTTGTGCTGCCAGATGCCAGGTGGGTTGGGCAGCAGGGGAAGATGCACTATCAGTCACCAGGAGGGCAAGGGGAAGCATGCTCCTCTGGTCACCAGCGTGAATGCTGGGACACACCCCATAGGCTGCAGCTGGTGATCAGAATCTGGCCCCAGCTAAACGTGAGGGTGCACTGCCTGTAGTCTGGTTGGGTGGGGGATCTCCAGCTGCCACTCTATGGATCCACTACTCCATGAGCACTACCCACCTAAATGATTAGGGGTTGCCGATGGTAAGTTGTACTGTCCCTACTTCCTGACTCTCTTCCTGCTCTGTGATTGCCAGGATCCCTGGAGCTCTTGCCTGCCTTCTTGCAACTTTCCCTCCTTAGATCTGGTTCATGTCCTGCTCACCTTGCTTCACTCTGGGTTTGTCTACACAGTACCTCTGTCTCCTATTGGGAATTCCATGAAGTTTCCTTCTTGTGTTACTCACCTGGGAACACAGCTTGCTTTGCCTCAAGATGGGCACATTGCGCCGGGCTGGCTGGTAAGGCCCCTGTGATCTGTAAATCTCCTCTTTCACTGATTTCATTCAGTTTCTCCTTCCATTGGTGTTCGATCTAATTCTTCAGCCTTCCAATTGATGCTCAGGGTTCCAAGATTGTCATCTATATCTGTTTCACTTGATTTCTTGGGTCTTTGCTTTAGGAGGACACCATGGTGTGTCTGACCAGCCACCATCTTGGGCAATCCATAAATAGTTTGCTCTTAACAGAAGTTTGGTTTACAAACCCTATATGTCTGAATTTAAATAGCCTTACCCTTTCTAAATATCCAGAAGTTTGGCATTGTATCGACAAGAACTTTGGATGACTGAAAGGTTGAATCTCTGTGGTTTTCTTTATATGTAGCCAGGCTCTGACATGTAAGCAGCCGATACAGACTCTCCTATATCCTACACAGTGATGTGAAGCTAGTGAGGGAAGAATCCTGATGCCTGGTTAACACCCATATCCCTAGAGAGCGCAGCATCCTTCACACCCAGGCAGCACCGGAGTAGGTAGTTTTTATCACAAAACACGTGCCAGAGTCACCTGGGATCTTTGTAAAACAGCAGAGTCCCATGTGCAGCTCATGTCCATAGAATCAGAATTCTGGAAGCAAGGCCAGAGAGTGCACTTTTAACAAATGCCCCGGTGACACTGAGTTTGAGAATCACTTGTCTCGTAGTGGTCTTTAAAAACGTGTGAAGAGAATCTTAAATGTTCAATTTAAAACATCTCTGTCTAGAGGGGAGAAGTTCCAGGAAACAACAAATAAGCACTGAGAACTTGAATGCTGAGCCCTGGAGGGGACAGAACATGGACTTCATAATCATCTGGTGCTGGGTTGGGTCAGGCAAGTGAGGACCTCACTACCTGGGACAACTGCTGGGAGGGGGATTCTATAACTTCTTCTAGATGTCTGCTCCAGTTGAAGCTGGAATTGCTCTTTAAAGACTTGACCTGAACACCCCTTAAGGAGCTCTGGTGCCATAGTGGTTCAAGCATTCAGCTACTAATCAAAAGGTCAGAGGTTTGAATCCACTAGGCCCTTCTCAGGAGAAAGATGTGGCAGTCTGCTTCTGTAAAGATTTAAAACCTTGGAAACCCTATAGGGCAAATCTTCTCTATTCTATAGGGTTGCTGTGAGTCAGAATTTATTCGACCTCAGTGGGTTTGGTTTTGGAACACCCGTTAGTTCCAGGTCAATCACATTTTCACTTAAAACCGTCAAATGCTGGCTCTAAAGAGAATTCAGAGCTCTATTCCAGAGCCTCCATTTTTATAAGTGAGGAATTACAGGTTAGAAACAGAAAAAATGCTATGATGATAAATTCCTCGACTCTGCATTCAAGGATTTCCATGAAGAGAGGGACTTGGGTGGAGAGCAATCAACTGGGAACAAAATCATCCTCACCAAAGCCAGCCTTAATGGGAAAACATAACATTTTGTTCCTGAGAATCCCCCTTCAAGTGGGGATGCATGCCAGGCAGGGACTGTGAAGCTGCCTCTCCCCTGGGCTCCCAGTCTGAACTGCTTGACCAGGCCCACCCTGCCTGAGCAGGAAAATCCCATGCTCTTCCATTCAGAAATATATCCGTGCCTCATCTGCATGTGGTATACATTCAGCCCATAAATGCTGATTGAGTGCCAATTATGTGCCAAACCCCCACTCCAAGTCCTGGGGATACGTCATTAACAGGAAAGACAGCCCCACTTTCAATATTAAATTCTGCTTCTGGTTTTCGCTGTCCAGTTTCTGCCTTGAGAGAAAATTTTGGTGCTTGGTTTGATAAAGAATAATTCACTTACTCCTTCATTTTTTTCGCTTGACACATATTCATAGGAAGCATACCATGCGTCAGGCATGGAGTGTACTCTGTGTGCCAAGCATTACTTCAGTACTGGGATTTCAAAAATGAACAAGACAAGTCCTTCTTTCAGGAGATTGCATTCAAGTGTGGAGAGACAGGAAATAAATAGCCAAAGGAAGAGGGGAATTACTGTGATGAGGACTAGGGTATGTGACAAAGTGACTGACTGCAAGTGGGAGGTAATTCTGAAGGAAGATTTTCCTCAGGTAACATTTAAACTGAGACTTGAATGATAAAAGGAGACAGTCAAGAGAACTGGGGCAGAGAATATCAGGTGCAGGGATCTTAAGGCAGAAGAAGCAAACTTGGTGTGTTCCAGAACAGAGAGGAGGTAAGGGTGGAGAAGCAGGCAGGGATGGTATCATACAGGGCCTTGGAGGTTTTGTAAGGGGTTCTAAGCTATGGAGAGACTTGATATGATTTACATGTCTAAAGGACCATTCTTGTTGTTATGAAGAACTTGGGTGTGGTGAGGCAAGAATGGAAACAGGAACACTGTTTGGAAGGCTATTGTGGAGTCCAGATAAGAGGTGATGAAGGCTTTGGCCAGGGTGATAAGAGTGGAGATGGAGAGAATTGGTTATGTACAGGATATATTTTGGAGGAACAGCTGGAAAAATTTGAAGATCGAGTGCCTTTTACATGAAAATCCTCTGAAAAAGTATGAAACATGCAAGGGAAGATAGTATTTTCTAGAGCCACTTCACCATAAGCTTCAGAAGGGCAGGCACCATGTCTATTGTATGCACCACTGTATGCAGTGTAGGCTCACAAGTGGATATACAGTACTTGTTGAGTGAGTGACTACGAGGAATGACAATCAAGGTGGGGGTTTTTCCTCTCTTGACACTTTAATTAAAAAAAAACCCTGAGATTAAATGAACTTTTTCCTCTCTTGAAAATTTAATGAAAAAAAAAAAACCCAGAGATTAAATGAACCCACAGTAATTAGCATAAAATAAGATGTATGGATCTTAAGTGTTCAGTCTAATGAGTCTCACTATATTTTTCTATGGTCAGTTTTACCTGGTCCTGGCCTTACATTTCAAGTTGTTTCATCTGTCTGTCCATAATCCAGACTAAAGTATGAACTTTAAAGTCTTGGTGCATGGGCTTAAACACAGTCCAAATAAGTGGAACAACTCATGGTGTGGAGCTGTTGGAACTCTTTCTTCTGCCACTTCTGGTTAATCAAACACCTTGAGTCACCCTGTGGGACAGTTCTACTCTGTCCTATAGGGTCACTATGAGTCAAAATCAACTAGATGGCAATGGATTTGGTTTTTGGTTTGGGTTGATCCACAAGTTAATATCTGTAAGATCTCCTGCCACATGGGCATCCCACAAAATGGAGATGAATCCAGGACTAGTTGCTGAATCCAGTTTGGATTGAAGGTTTATAGTTGAGGAAAGGGCTAAAAAGTGTCTCAAGTAGTTTGGATAGAGCAGAGATGTGGGTTGGGCAAAGGAACAGAGAGTTCTTGAACCAAGATAGGTTAAATCATGCTGGAGAAAACTATCCAAAACTTGGCAATAGCCAAAGAGATTACCAGGTATGTTTTAATGCAGTGCTCGGCTTGCTGTTTGATTTGCTTTGTATAGACTCATCTATTTTACAACTCCAGAGGGACAGCTGTTAACTTACAGATTTTTGTTCGGTAGAGATGCAAGCAATTCCTGTCCTATAGAAAAAAATAACCACAAAGCTTATGGTTTATTACCCTATAAGACACTAACCAGTTTAGACTTTAACCCAGCGATCTTATCTGAACTTTTCTTTATTAAATTTCCTATAAAAGTCAATTTTAAAATTCTTATTTGAACCAGTTTTAACATCTTACTGTATTCTTTGTTAATCAATGGAATAAAATCTCTGATGTGTGTTCGTTTTATATTTGCACGAGAGTCATGATTTTACCTTTTTGAAAATGGCCTTGGTGCCATCTCCTCCTCTGGAACGGTACAACTTCCTAGCCTCACCAGGTACTTGACCTCCTTCCCCAGGGCTGGGGTAATAAAGGGGTGGTGATTGGGCTCCAGCCAGCTTGACCCATCAGAAGGGAATCCTAGGGATCAGTAGACTCATCCTTAGAGATGCCCCTTGGGGTCTCTGTCCTACCATTACCCATTGCTGTGGAGTTGATTCTGACTCATAGAGACCCTGTAGGACAGAGTAGAACTGCCCCATAGGGTTTCCAAGGCTGTAATCTTTATTGAAGCAGACTGCCACATCCTTCTCCCATGGGGTGACTTGTGGATTCAAAGCACTGACCCCTCAGTTAGCAGTGAGCGCTTTAACCACCAGGGCTCAGATTCTGGGGTGAGCTGGGGTTTGGGTCAGTGTACCTGTTTTCTGTGTGAAAAGGGGTGTGTGGAGAGAGGTGGTATTTAATGCATTGCAGTGGGGCTACAAACATACATCATGAACCATTCCTTTAGCTTTCCATTTGCCAAGTTGTTCCAGGGTCCGGGATTGCCAGATTACGAGGCAGTGACTCATTCAGAATGGAAACACCAGTGCAGGGGAGCCCAGCTCCGTTCCACCCCTGACTGGGCAGCAGTGTCCCAAACAACTTGACACTTTCTTCTACCCCCTTCATGTATTGATTTGAATCTGGATTTTCCCTCCTTGGGGGTTTTCTAAGACATTACCCATTCAGGCATTGCAAAGCTGCCAGATGGTATGGAAGGAAAACAAAGGTGGTTCTTGAAGCCCCAGGGGCTGGCCTTAAATCCTGACACCCCTGGGGTATGAAAAGGTCTAAGGGGAGAGGCAGGTTGAGGTGAAACAGTAAAAATCTGGGGCTTGTCGGGAAAGTAGCAGGAATATAATTTACTGGCCTTGGGTAGGCCGCAGCTGCATAATTGTCTTATAAAATGGCATTAAGTAGTGTCTGAAAGAAGCCTATGGCTGGGGAGATGGGAGCTATCCTGCCTTCTGGCAGAGTGGAGGCAGAAGTGTAGGTTTGAAAGGTGCAGCAATTACTCTTCTTCAGGTTGCAGGGAGGGGCAGGTGGTGCCTAACCCTTCTCGCCTGTGCATGCGTCCCATCTGGTGCGTTTGCATTTACCTCAGTGTTCTCTGTTATTAGGTTCTGCTGGGATAATGGTAATAGCTCAACCTTTTTTCCAGGTAAAGTACTAAGTGCTTCACGTACATAGCTCATTTAATCTTCGCAACCACTTTCTGCAGTAGCTGCTACTATCATCACAGAGAACTAAGCCTCAGAGAGGGTAAACAATTCACCTGCAGTCAGTCAAACAACTGATAAAGGGCAGAACTGAGACTGGACCCTGGTCTGTTCGGCTCCCAAATATGAACCAGGTGCTGTCAAGTTGATTCCAACTCATGGCGATCCCATGCGTTTCAGAGAAAAACAGCTCCATAGGGTTTTCAATGGCTGCTTTTTTGGAAGCAGATTAATAGGCGTTTCCTCTGAGGCACTTCTGGGTGGACTCGAACCAACAACTTTTTGGTTAGTAGCCGAGTGCTAAACTGTTTGTGCCACCCAGGGACTCCCTCCCAAACACCTTACTACCATGTTATACATGTCCTTCCAATTAAGTTTGTGAGCACAGTCATGGAAAAATGTTAATAATAGGATGAAGGAACTGCCAAGCGTTTGACTCTGGCAGAGCTGGTTTTTCATTGAGACTGTTTTCTTAATGAGGGTAAAAGCTCAGGCCTTATTCCACCTTATGTGCCCTGCAGACCCTAGAAGTGCTAGGCATGTAGGAAGGGGGACAAAAATGTATATTACTGCTGTAAACTTTTATATTACTGCTGTATAGAGCTCTGTTATGTGCTTGGAAAAAATCCATCATCTCAAGAGGCTATGTAATGCTCAAAACAGCTTTAGAAATTCTCTTTGGAAATTGCTGTCTGAGCCTCAGGCACATGCATATATTTTTATAGACATCCTCAATCACGGCCAGCCTAGTCCTTTGCAGACAGCTTTGAGTTCTGCAAAAATCCAAAGGTGATTCAGAGCCAGTCTGGGTGAAGGAGGTGAGTTCTCAATTTCAAAATTTCAGTTTTATTTAAAAACAAACTGATGTCCTGAATAGCTCATAAACCGACTCTGAGGACAATTCTACAGGAGATGAATGTTCACAATGCTTAGAGCAAAAGCTCTGCAGTTTCTGTCACCTGCCTCCCTCTCCAGCCTCATTTCAAACTGCCTTCCCACTCAGTCACCATGTCCCTGTCACCTGGTTTTCTTTCTTTTCCTTGGGGAACAGTGGCTTATTTCCTGCCGTGAGCCTTCACACACATTTTCTCTGCCTCTTTTTGTTTAACTCATTTGTCATTGCCATGTGATCTCTCACCTACCATTCCTTCCATAACACCCTGATCTCGTGCTTCACGATTGTAATGATATATTCAAGTATGTTTTTACTTGCCCAGTGGCTCCAACATGAGACTATAAACTCCATGAGGGCAGAGACTAGGTCAGTTTTGTTCCCCCAGTGTATCCTCAGTGTTCAGCTCAGTGTACAATAAATTTTTGGCCCTTAACAAATATTTTTGAAAGAATAAATAAACAGCAGTATTCAAGTCACCAGTTATCAAACCAAACTGCCTATTCTCGGTCCCCATCCCGCTAACCCTCTCTGTGGCATCTTCTCAACACTCCTGGGTTGTCAGAAGCCCTTGGCCTTGGCCTCCCTCGCCTCTCTATTCCTTCTGCCGTCATTCAGTGGCTTCCCTCCTCTTCTTTCCTCTTAGTAGGCATTCCTCAGGTTCTGCTTTCAGCTGTGTTTTCTTTTTATGCCAGATTTTATCTCCAGCCCCACCTCATGGCTGACCTCCAGCCCCAAAGTTTCCGAAGACCCCTTGCTTGTTCCTTTGTGCCTGCTCGCTGGGAACCTGAAAACTGTCTCAAGGTCCAGAGCCATTTTCTTCCTCTGGCTCCTCTTTCTGTACTTTCTTTCTGGAATGTTTCAAAATCTGTCCAGTCTCCCAAATAGAAACTGTAAAGTGATCTTCACTTTCTCATCTTTTCCTGCCATGTTCATACTGCCATTGAAATTCTGTTTCTGGAATGTCATTTGTACCTTTAATTTCCTTCCCATTCTGATGAGACAATTCTAGGGAAAGGCCCTCATTATTTCTCAGTGGATAATTATAACAGCCTCAGAACTTGGCCACCCCTACCCCTAGCTGTCAAGCTTTCCCTCAACCTTACAATTCCCCCCCCTTCAAACTGTTGTTTCACTGACATTCATAAAACTCAAAGCACATGACATCACCCTCCACTGTCTATAGAATTAGAGCCCACACTCTACAACCTTCAGGATATTTTAGTCCAGTGGTTCTCAAAGTGTGGCCCTGAACCAATAGTATTATCACCTAGGAGCTAACCAGACCCATTGAATAAGAAACTTCAGGGGTGGGGCTCAGAAATCTGTTTTAATAAGCCTCCAGGTGATTCTGATGCCCACTAAACTTTGAGAACCTCTGCCCTAGTGGCGTCAGATTGTTCATTTATCTCTGAAAATTACAATGACTTTTTTGATTCCATGACTTTGCTCATGCTTTTTCATCCCACTCTCTATCCTTTTGCCACCTGCCAAATTCTTGTTCATTATTCAGTTTTTGCCTAAATATTACTCCTCTGTGAAGCTCTCCCTGCTTCTCCCAAGCAGAATGAATTGCTCTCACTGTTGAGTTTTCACTAGAGCTCCTCCTAGGACTCTTTAGAGGTGTTTTGTTCTGCCTTGTTGATGGTCTGTCTTCTGCAGTAGAACGTGAGCTCCCAAAAACTGCGTCAAAGGCTTTCTCATCTTGGTATCCACAGTCTCACACATAATATGCATTTGCTGAATTGACTTGGGAAAATACACTATTTTGTGTACATTACTAGGAAAGGGTATGGTTTATCCTGGGGAGGGAATCAGGCCAGAGACATACAGCATTCTACCCTTTAGGGAACCTGATGTCCCACGGCAGGTGCCCTGTGGCTCTACCCCTGTAATTGGGTCACCCAAAGTTGGGTTGCTCCATTTTGGAGATGTATGTAGAATGGCTAGAAGCCTCAATTTCTCACAAAGAGAGGATATTTGGGGACAACAGAGGACAAAGCAAGTAAAGACTGTCACTCCTCTTCAAACCCTCAATAAAGAAAAGGGCTGCCATAAAAACAAATGCATGTGGCTTTCTGAACTGCCTGATTGGCCAGTGTCATGCTGGTGTGGAGATGGCGATGCACTTACAGTTATGGGATCAGTAACTTTCGACTCTTTATTTCTCTGATGCTTTCATTTTCTTCTCCACCCTTTTCTTTTCCCTATTCTTTTATTCCCACCTGTTCAATCTTCATATTTCATTATTTACTTTATTCATTTCTTTGTAAAACATCACCACCAACAACAAAGATTACAAACTGATTTGGGGGCTATGGTTTAGAATTCTATTGGATAGGGCAGATTCAGCAAACTGGAAGTTTTTGTTTCCATGGTAGCAAATCTTCCATCTGAAATAATTGCTTCTCAGGCTTGTGTTCCATTAGTGCTTTTAAAAAGTATATGTGCATATAAACATACTTATATGCTCACAATTATATCTCATTTTGGTGAGTCTTATGGGTCCGCCCTTCCTAATAAGATTTTGGGATTTCACATAGTTCTAGTGTGACTAGAAACTAAATGATTAAAGAATTAAAATCAATTCTACACTTCCTAGCTCAATTTTGGGGCACATTTCTCAATCTGTCTCCTATGTGCTCCCTCCATCCAAGAACTCTAAGTCCCAGGAAATGCTCTCAGAAGAGAAATTCTTTGCAGCACCTTTAACTTAATTATTTCCATGTAAAAGGTACAGAAAGAAAGTTTTCCCTTGTTCTGGGTTCCCCAAGAGTTGGATTATACCTGAGACTAATGAGTAGGGGCTGACCAGACCAAGAGAGACTACCTGGTGACCCAAAGTTGACTAGCCTCAGGAGGCATGATGTAATCTGTTGTGGCCAAGAGGGAAGGCTGATAAGAGCCATGAACACTGAAGCTCAGATGAGCTTCCTGGTTGGCAAGAACATCTCCTTTTGGGAGAGTTGTGCATCCCTGGGGACATGGAAGCTTCTTGCTGAGACCCCCTTCCAGACCTCACCCTATGTGTCTCTTTATTTCCTTTTACTATAATAAAACAAGTAGTCATCAGTATAATATCTTTTGTGAGTTCTGTGAATTGTTACAGCTAATTAACCCAAGCACTGTGTCTTCTTACTTTGTAAAGTCTTACCTAGCCTCAAGTGGCTAGGTAGGGACAGAGAAAGAGAAAGAGTGCCATGTGGGTGGCTGGTCTCAGAAATGATGCAGAAGTGGGAAATTAGGGCTATCATTGATCTCTACCTTCTGGAAATCAGCTTTTTACAGATTCTCATCCATGAAGTTATAACTTTACAGTGTCTCTTGTACAGATGGAGTTAAGAGCTCAGCTGCTAACCAAAATAAGTTTGGCAGTTCGAATCCACCAGCTGCTCCTTGGAAACCCTATAGGGCAGTTCTACTCTATCCTATAGAGTTGCTATGAGTTGGAATCAACTTGATGGCACACAACAACAATTTGAATAGATACTTTCTGTTACAGAAATGGGACACATATGAGAATACGTGCAATAAAAATAGAATGTTTTTGAATGAGGAAGAGATATATTCTGCATGAAATCCAATTATCATTGTGGCCAATTGCTCTTTCTATCTTGGTGTGCTCGTGATAGATCACATAATGACCTACTAGAATAACTGAATGAAAAAGGTAATGATGATGATCATGACAATTTAAAATTTTTTCACCTTACTTTATATAGTTTTATCATATACAGACAATATCTATAAATTTTTGAGAAATTAATATTATTAACTCAGTTTTACATATGAGTAAAAAAGAGGTTCAGAGGAGATAAGGGACTTGCCCAATGTCACATATAATTGGTAAATTGAATAAGAGGATGTGAATATCTGACTCCAACTGTAGTACATTTTCCACTAGTATCTGCCAGGACTTATATCTTAAATATTTCTTCCTCCCCATTCTCTCTTTCTTTGCCTTCTAGACACCAATTACATGGATGTTAGATTCCTTGTCTGTGTTATTCATAGCTCTTATACTCTATCCATTCTGTCTTCTATCTGCCCTTCAGTATGGTTATTTTCTATTGGTATGTCTTCAAGCTTAGTAACTTGCTTTCTGCTATGCTCAGTCTGATGTTATACCCACACCGTGAGTACTTACTTTCAGATATTACAGTTCTAGAATGTTCATTTGATTCCAATATATTCCAATTCTCTGTTGAAATTATTTATCTTTTCAACCATTTTGTCCCTCTTTTTTTTTCTGTTTTCTTTTAAATATTTATAGTACCTATTTTTTAAATTCTTTCATTGCTAACCCTAATACCTGGATATTTTGTGGGTCTGCTTTATTGTCCTTTTTTTTTTCCCCTCGTTGTTATTGCTCACATTTTCCTACCTTTTCTTAATTCTCATTACTTTTGTTTGTGTGCCAGACACTATGTATAAAAGAATCATATGGGCAGAAGTCGGCATTATTTTCCTCCAGAAAGGATTTGCCCTTTCTTCAGGTAGGTAGATAGAGTAAGAAGCTGGTCACCTCACTGCCATGAGAAAGGAAACTAGGCCATGGCTTGTTGCAGCTTTAGTTAGACTTGCTTCACTCTGGCTTTAAATGTTTCAACAATGAGACGTGGTGTATGTTTGCTGCAAGCCCCTTCCTCTAGTGGAATTTGGTCTATGAAGCAATGAGGGACCAAGGGGGATTTCTGGCTAAGCCCCCTCTCTGGGTGAAGTACTCCTGGACTTTGAATGGAGATTCTGTTGGGTCCCGCCACCTCTGCCCTGAAAATTTAGCTCTTTAGCCTTCCACACCACTCAGATTCAAAATCTAGCAAATGTTCTGAGGGGTAGACCTGTCGGACGCTTTCTCCTAGGAACTTTGAGGCTCTCAAAGATTTCACTCTTCCTTTCTGGGTTAGCCTACCCCCAACATCCTCTCACACCCCCAGCCCAATCTCCTGTGCCACCCCAGATGCAATAAATATCTTATTGGGAAAAGCAGTCATGAATTCAGGAGTCCTCTAGATTCCAATCTGTTACACTATACTTCATGGCTATCAGAAGTTCTCCTGATTTCTTTTCCCCTCAGTCAATATCTCAGGGAAGAAAATTGCCAGCAGTCTCCATTTACTTTGCAAGTGCTCTTTCCTCCCTGGAATTTCCCTCCTTTAGTCCTCCTTGGTTTTATACTTCCACACTGTTTTTATAAATATGATTTGTGATGTATCTTCTTCTTTCTAGCTTTTTCAGTGGGAGGAATGTCTTGCTGCTACCTACGAAATCCTACTCAGAAGCCAAAACCTAAGAACTGACTATTAATCTACTTTTCCATCAGTAGAAGCATACCAAGTCATATTTTTCCAGTATTTTGTTTTGAAAATTTTCAAACACAGCAAAGTTGAAAGAAGTTTACAGTGAAAAATTCACCGGCCCAGTGGTATGCTTGTAAGCTGGGTCTCCATGTAGACAAAAAAGCTCTGATCTGTAGAGAATGCTGATTTCTGTAGCATAAATATTTCCACCATGGCCTATTTCAACTACGAATGTGACTTGGGAAGATTTGTACAAAATTAGCTCTTGCGTGCCTATGTGAGCCAGCTTCTACACACCACTGCATTTTACTAATTTTATCACTTGTGAATCTACCTCTCTAACCATCATCAATCCATCTTATTTTATTTTTTTTAGTTTCTCATTCAAAAATTTATAAACAAATTGTTTTGTGACATTAGTTGCAATCCCCACAATGTATCAGCACTCTCCACCTTTCCCTTTCCACCCCTGGTCTCCTGTGTCCATTCTCCAGTAGCCTGTCCCTTTCTGCCTTCTTATCTTGCTTTGGGGCAGAGGTTGCCCATTTGGTCTCCTATATTTGATTAAACTAATAAGCACATTCCCCATGTGTGTTATTGTTTGTCTTATAGGTCTGTCTAATCTTTGTCTGAAAAGCAGGCTTTGGGAATGGCTTCAGTTTTGAGTTAGCATGGTGTCCGGTGGCCATAGTCTCAGGGGTTCCTCCAATCTCTGTCAGACCAGTAAGTCTGGTCTTTTTTTGTGAATTTGAATTTTCTTCTACGTTTTTCTCCCGCTCTGTCTGGGACTCTCTATTGTGATCCCTGTCAGAGCGGTGGGTGGTGGTAACTGGGCACCATCTAGTTCTCCTAGGCTCAGGATGGTGGAGGCTGTGGTTCATGTGGTCCTTTAGTTCTTTGCACTAATATTTTCCTCGTGTCTTTTGTTGTCTTTATTCCCCTTTGCTCCGGATGGGATGGGACCAATAGACGTATCTTAGATGGTCATTCACAAGCTTTTAAGACCCCAGACGCTACTCACCAAAGTAGAATGTAGAACACTTTCTTTATGAAATATATTATGCCAATTGACCTAGGTGGTTCCTGAGACCATGATCCACAGCCCTCAGCCCCAGTAACTCCTTCTCTCAAGGTGTTTGGATGTGTCTAGGAAGCTTCGATGACTTTGTCTTAGTCAAATTGTGCTGACTTCCCCTATATTGTGTGTTGTCTGTCCCTTCACCAAAGTTAACACTTGTCTACTATCTAGTTAGTGATTTCACTTCCCCATACCCCCGCCCTTGTAACCATCAAAGATTGTTTCTTTCTGTGTGTAAACCTTTTCTTAAGTTTTTATAATAGTGGTCTATACAATGTTTGTCCTTTTGGGATTGACTTACTTCACTCAGCATAATGCCCTCCAGATTCATCCACGTTGTGAGATGTTTTGGGATTCATCACTGTTCTTTATCATTTCGTAGTATTCCATCGTGTGTATGTACCATAGTTTCTTTATCCATTCATCGGTTGATGGACACTTAGGTTGTTTCCATCTTTTTGCTATTGTGAACAACGCTGCAATGAACATGGGTGTGCGTATGTCTGTTTGTGTGACAGCTCTTATTTCTCTTGGATATATTCCTAACAGTGGGATTGCTGGATCATATGATATTTCTATTTCTAGCTTTTTAAGGAGGTGTCATATCATTTGCCATAGTGGTTATACCATTTTACATTCCCACTAGCAAGACATAAGAGTTCCAATCTCCCCGCAAGCTCTTTAGCATTTGTTGTTTTCTGGTTTTTTTTTTTTTTTTTTGGATTAGTGCCAGTAATGTCAGGGTGAGATAGTATCTCATTGTAGTTCTGATTTGCATTTCTCTAGTGACTAATGGAAGCCCTGGTGGCTCAGTGGTTAAGAGTTCAGCTGCTAACCAAAAAGTCCATAGTTATATATGTATGTACATGTCTAACATATAGGCAATATATCTATACATATATATATTTCTCTAATAAAAATGTATCATTAAGATAATATCTGAATAACAGTAAAATACATATTTGAGTATAAACCATCTGATACTTTTTTTTTTATAGCTCTGTAAATTGATACAACCTTTTCAGAGGATGATTTTATTATGTTGCTCAAGAGTATTAAAAAGCTTTATACCCCTCAATCTATGCTCAAGTAACAACCCAAAATATGAGAAAAGCTTTGCTATGATATTTATTGTGGCAATATGTGCCATATGGAAAAATTGATTTTGTTTTCATCCGCAACCTTTAGTCTCAGCAATCTTCAATGACTTCTTGTCAAGTCTCTCTCTAGGGTACTAGGTGAAGTACGATGTTAATTCTCCAAATAAAAAGAGACAAACAGAGCCAGAGTTCTCTGAGGTGTTGATTTCAGACCTCGTCACCTTCAGATTAGTATGTATGCAAAGACTTTCTTTGCATAACAAGTCACCCCAAAATTTAGTGGCTGAAAGAAGAAACAATCATTTTATTATCTGTCATGGTTTCTGTGGGTCAGAGACTTGGGAAGGTCTTGGCTGGGCAATTCTGTCTTGGAGCCCCTCTTGTGGTTGAAACTGGAACGGTGGAGGGGAAGGTGACTGTAGCAGCTGAAGGATGGCCTTTCATCTCCCTCTCTACATATAGCCTCAAACCTCTCCATGTGATCTTTCCTCTTAAGCTACTTTGGGCTTCCTTACAGCATGGCAGCCTCAGGGAAGTCAAACAACTTATATGGTGGCTTAGCACTTTAGCACAAGTGTTTTATCTCATTAGGTAGAAGCTGCATTGCCTTTTAAGACAGCCTTGGAAGTCATGCAGCATCACTTCCTCAACATTCCATTGGTTACTAGTGAGGGACAAGTCCACCCAGACACGAGTGGAGGAGGATTAGATTTCCACCTCTTAATCGGTGTGACAAAGTTCTAGAAAAGCAAACGGGTTAGAAGTTATTGTTGCATCATCTTTGGGAAATACGATCTGCTACAAACTTCTTCACAGAATATCCCAGATTTGAGAAACAAATGTTTCCCTCTAAAGTCTCTGTGGACAGACACAATTGTGAAATGTTTTGTCCGGTTCTGAGCACCCCTTTTAATTAGGGTAGGTGGGAGAATGGGATAACTAATCCTATGAGGAATAACCATAGGGACTAGTCTTATTATTCATGGAGAAGAGATATAGAAGACATGATCGTTGTCCTAGCACATTTGAAGGATTGTCAGGCAGAAAAGAGAGCAGGCTTGTCCTGGGTTGCACGAGAAGGATGGATAAGTACAGAGTTTTCAGCTTGTGTTTCAAGGACCCTGAGTATTCCAATGAAGAAACTCAGAGATTTCGTTGGCTAATCACCTCTGTATATTTTATTTAAGTTACTTAACCATTCTGTTCCTTAGTTTCCTTATCTATGAAATGGGGAAATAATAATACCTACCTCATAAGGATGAAATTTAGGCATAGTGCTTAGAATAGTGCCCAACATATAGTTAGCTCAACACTGAGAAGTATGAATGAGTCTATATGAGAAGGTAGTAAATAGGCTCTTAATCATCGGATGATTATGAGCAGAGGCTAGATATCATAAATTTTGTTGAAGTGCTTATGGAATAGTCCATAGCCCACTCCTCCAAAATGAATTCTACAAAACTAAAATGGAAAATGGAGGTCACTCACCTGCTGGATGTCCATCGATGTCTAGATCAGGGGTGAGGAAAATTTTTCTGTAAAGATCCAGAAAGTAAATATTTTAGAATCTATGGGTCACATAGTTTCTGTCACAACTATTCAACTCTGCAACTCTGGACAGTGTGGAAGTAGACATAGACAACACGTGCTTGAATTAATAAATGGTTTGACCAGGTTTGGCTCACAGTTCATAGTACTGACCTTGATCTGAATCGTGGAGGGGTCTGAGCAAATGAGTTTGGAATAAGGTGGTCATTGATGGGGATGAAAAACAACAGGAAGCTGAAGGCAGCAATGGAGGGAAAGGCAGGATGGGAACAATGCCACTAAACACCACCTCTCTTCTGCTGTTAACTCACTCTGCCTTTGAACAGGTCTTCTGTAGGGATGATGGGGACCATTGAAGGCTTGTATCCACAGAGATACAGAGAGGGTCACACAGAAAAGGAGTACACAGTCATTCCTTTTTATCATGATGTATTTCATTATTGGATTGCAAGGTCTTTGAAAAGAGAGCTGAGGTTTTATTTTCCTTCCAACCAGTTCCACCCCCTAGAACAATGCTGCTCATTCTGTGGATACTCAGTGAGCACTTGCTGACTATCTCTATTTCTTCACCTGCAATCAGATCTCCCCAGGTCCATGTGGAAACCTAAAAGTTCAGGAGGGACTAATTCAGTGAAACTCTTCCAGGGGAAGTTCAGTTCCCATGGGAAGTGATTACACACTGATGGAATTTTTGCACACTGGATGGAAAGATGATCTTTGCCTTTTGGCTGTGTCACAGCAATAAGTAGGAGCCTGATTATTTCTAAGAGTACAGCTCTTCCCGGCACTGATAAGAATGGAATGCAGGCTACCATGGAGATTCAGGTCACTAATTAGTCCCAGAAGCCTCTGTGCTTTGAATAACTGTTGTATTAATTATGCATGAAATTAGAATGTTTGCAAAGGCCTTGGGCCAACTGCATTGCGGAGCCCAGTGATGGCGTGGCTAGATGGAGGAGTGTCCCACCCATCACACCGTGGGGACCAGGGGACGGAATCACAGCCTGAGCATGCAGTGACCCTGCCTGATCCCTTGTCCAGCTGTTTGTAGCCTCCTGCCAGAGGGCTTATTATCACAGAAAGTAGACAAAGGAAGGGAAGGAAGAGAGCCATTGTCTCCCCTCATTTCGAACTTATTGACTCTGTTGCAGTAGGACCCAGCTGAGAAAAGATGCAAAACAATCATTTGGACATTTTATTTTTGCAGTAACAAATAGAAGATGCTTCCAGATGTTTGTTAACGTGGCACTAATATGTCTGGATTGTTTTCTAACTTTCAGTTTTTATCTGAAGTTTTTAGTGTTTCACCATAGCTTTGATTAAACTCTTTTATCTCCTTCTCCTTTTCCTCCACCTCCTCCTTCTTCTTGCTTTCTTTGTGAGCATAAAACCAAAGTATACTTGATGCTCAGCTGTAAAATAAATAGATAATAAATTGCAGTCTCTGAGACTGTTGGGTTATAATTCCACTGAGGGCCTCGGTTAAAGTCATAAACCACAAGAAGTGAAGCATGACCCACAAATAGCCTTCAAGATGGAATTACAGCCCCATAATTCAAAATGGACTTTTGAAAAAAGAATTCTTAAACCTAATTTTAATTTAGGGAAACAGCCATGACTAAGGTGGTATTTTCTGATCAGTTCATCAGTAAACAATTCCTCTATGTTAATCTTCTCTGTAGTAGTCCGTGGGTGGCACAAATGATTACACACTAGACTGCTAGCAGAAAGACTGGCAGTTTGAACCCATCCAGAGGCATCTTGGAAGACAGGCCTGGTGATCTGCTTCCAAAAGGCCACAGCCCTGAAAACCTTATGGAGCAATTCTACTCTGTACAAGTGGGGTTGTCATGAATCTGAATCAACTCTACAACAACTAACAACAACAACAATCTTCTCGGCTTGGTGACATTTAGGAAGGTTGGAGCAAGTACCCTACCTGTCCTCGAAGAGGTGTTGTTGAAACCAGACAGCGGTACAGTGAGCCAAACAGAACCAAAGAAAGGGCAACTGGAAAGTTCACCATAACCTGTTGCTGTAGAGTTGATTCCAGTCCACAAGGACCCTATAGGACAGAGTACAACTGCCCCGTAGGGTTTCCAAGGCTGTAATCTTTATGGAAGCAGACTGCCACATCTTTCTCCTATGGAGTGGCTGGTGGGTTAGCAGCTGAGTGCTTTCACCACTGCACCGCGAGGGCTTCTTAAAGTGAGCATAAATTAGCATGTAGTGAGGACACATATTACCTTGGGACTGACCGAAAAGAAATATTGATTCCTTACAACAGAGTGGACAATAGTCTCTACCCTCTCCCATTCACACCTCTCATCTTTCCTTTCCGAATTGTTGTGACATCATTTAGTGTCTGAGTTTGAGTTTTTGTAGGGAGTAAGAGATTGACACAAATTTCATCTCTCCTCTGTATCTCACTGCTTCTCTAAATGTGTTCACTATTTTCCAAACTGATTGCTCTTGATCTCATAATTCATTAAAGCAAGTTGATCTCATACAACCTAAGAGTTGAGAGGTTTTGTCATGACAGTTTCTTGTGTGATGAAAACAAATACTCACGCATTACAGAGAAAATAAACCAAATCCAACAATTTTGTAGGAGGTGGTTGTTTAACTGGCAGCTTCTGGTGAACATACATTAAGCCATCAAAATCCCCTAAGGATTCACCGTAACTTTGGTACTAAATGAAACAACATATGTGCGAGGGCTGGCAGATGCTAATGGCTTAATAAGTGGTCATTCATTGCCACAGTGTATACCATAAAATTTAGAAATTTATTATGTATGTTCTGTGTACAGTTACCTGCTTTCCCCAACAAGGCTGAAAACATCATGAAAGTAAGGGTCTTATTTGACACTTTCTGTCTTTCCACAGAGAGAATGTGGGATATTACTTATAACACAATCTACAGTTATGAAGAAAAGCAACAGAAAAGTACAATTTAAGATGCGCTGTCTGTCCAACATGGACAAAGATGATTTATTTATGAGACTTATGGAGGTACGTTAAAAATAATCAAAACTCACCAAAATTTGAACATAAGGTTTATTTTGAGCAGTTATTCTACACGCATATAGGGAGGCCGTTTTGCTTCCAAAAAAGCAAGTGACTCAAAGAAGCTAGATAGAATGGGGCTTATAAAGAGGAGAAAACCAAACCAAACCAAACCCACTGCCATCAAGTCCATTTGACTCACAGCAACCCGATAGGGTTTCCAAGGACGTACATCTCTATGGAAGTTGTTGTAGGGGGAAAACATTACAAAGTTGAGCAAAGCAAAAAGAAAGTTTTATTTGGCATATATTCAAAAGGACAAAAGTGGGAAACAGACAACCGTGCTGCCAAAGCCATGTCTGTCCAAGTTCAAGGAAATATCACAGAACAGACAAAAGTGGGAAAACAGACAAGCATGCTGCCACAGCCATGTCTGTCTGAGTCCAAAGTCTATTACAGAGTCATCCGTATATATTAACGTTACAAATTGGAAAATCCATAGAAAGTTTCACCTTTTACAGATTGGCTAGAAACTGTGATCCTACATTTTGAATCATCTTTCTTAACAATCATTGGTGCAGGTTTCAGTAAAGAGAGTCAGGAGGGTTTTCATTGGTCTGACAAATTTCTGTTCACTAAATGCTAATAGAAAAAGACAAGAGTGGAAAGTCTTTTGTGTTCTGTTTGATTGGCTTTATGTGAAAGTTTCCCTAAAAGATATTTTCCAAGATTATCTTAGCTGTTGTCTTTATACTTCAGGGCCCAGTTGTGTGTCCTTGCGAGTCCTTGTAAGCCCAGCTCCAGCTGGGTCACATTCTCTATGCTCAAGGACAGGGAATAATAACTCCAAAATTATTTCTTAAATCAAAGTAGACTGATAGATTTCTCCAGTGGAGCCACTGGTGGTTTTGAACCACCAAACTTTTGGTTTGCATTCAATCACTTTAACCACTGCTCCACCAGGACTCCTATAAAGAGAAGAGGAGGGAGAAATACAGAAAATCAGCCACTGGCAAATCTTAACATAATGATTGAACCCTGTTTTCCCCCTTTACTGAGATCAAGGATATCAGTTTACTTCTGGACTGGCTGCTAATAATTTGACCCTCCACCCACCTGCAGCCATGAGGCTATTTGAGATTTAAATTAGAAGGCAATGGTTTGACAACTATCCTTTTCTATCAGGATAAAACAAATTTACATTGCTATAGAGCAGTTTCTGGCAGGCTTTTGCAGTTTGGGTCAGGCTTTTTATGATTAATATTTGGTTTCATGGATAAGAAAAACCTTAAAATTAAAGAAAGATGTCTGTTATTAATTTTCCTATTCAACAGATATAATTCACATACAGTAAAATTCACTCATTTTAAGTGTGAAATCTAGTAGGTTTTGCCAAATGTATACCCTGTATAACAACTACCTCAACAAAGATAAGGAATGTTGCTATCACTCCAGACAGTTCTTTTGTGCCCTTTGCAGTTAATCACCTCCCCCGCTCCCTGACCCTAGGCAACTACTGATCTTTCTGTTTTGTATTTTCTAGAATTTTACATAAATAGAGTCATACATTATATAGTCTTTTTCTGGATCTCTGGTAGCATAGTGGTTAAGAGCTTGGCTGCTAACCAAAAGGTCGGCAGTTCGAATCTACTGGTTGCTCTTTGGAAACCCTATGGGGCAGTTCTACTGTGTCCTTTAGGGTCACTATGAGTCAGAATTGACTGGATGGCAGTGGGTTTGGTTTTTTGGTTTCATTAAGCATAATGTTTTTGAGCTTCATCCTTTTTATTTTGTGTATTAGTAGTTCATGTGTTTTTACCTTCAGTAGTATTCCATTGTATGGATAAACCACAATTTGTTTATTCATTCAGCAATTGTTAGACATTAAGATTGTTTCAAGATTTGGGCTATTATAAATAAAGCTTCTATGAACATTCATGTACAAGCTTTTGTGTGGACATATGTTTATATTTCTCTTGAGTAAATACCTGTGATCCATTGTAGAGTAGCTAAAGCAAAAGGAAGAAATGATGACGTAAAAGTGCTAAACAGAAGATTTCAAGGTGTGGCTCGAGAAGACAAAGTAAAGTATTATAATGAAATGAGCATAGACATGGAGATAGAAAACCAAAAGGGAAGAACACCCTCGGCATTTATCAAGCTGAAAGAACTGAAGAAAAAATTCAAGCCTTGAGTTGCAATATTGAAGGATTCTACAGAGAAAATACTAAATGACACAGGAAGCATCAAAAGAAGGTGGAAGGAATACACACAGTCACTGTACCAAAAATAATTCATCAACATTCAACCATTTCAGAAGGTAGCATATGATCAAGAACTGATGGTAGTGAAGGAAGAGGTCCAAGCTGCACTGAAGGCACTGGCAAAAACAAGGCTCCAGGAACTGACTGAATACCAATTGAAATGTTTCAACAAATGGGTGCAGCACTGGAAGTGTTCATTGGTCTATGCCAAGAAATTTAGAAGACAGCTACCTGGTCAACCAACTGGAAGAGATCCATATTTATACCCATTCCAAATAAAGGTGATCCAACAGAATGCTGAAATTATCAAAAGATATCATTAATATCACACACAAGTAAAATCTGCTGAAGCTCACTCAAAAGTGGTTGCAGCAGTATATCGACAGGAAACTGCCAGAAATTCAAGGAGGATTCAGAAGTGGACCTGCAAGAAAAGAAATCATTGCTGATGTCAGATGGATCATGGCTAAAAGCAGAGAATACCAGAAAGACGTTTACCTGTGCTTTATTGACTATGCAAAGGCGTTCGACTGTGTGGATCATAACAAATTATGGATAACATTGTGAAGAATCAGAATTCCAGAACACTTAACTGTGCTCACGAGGAACCTGTACTTAGATTAGGAGGCAGTCATTTGAACAGAACAAGGGGATATTGTGGTTTAAAGTCAGGAAAGTTGTGTGTCATGGTTGTATCCTTTCACCATACTTATTCAGTCTGTATGCTTAGCAAATAATATGAGAAGCTGGACTATCAGAAGAATGTGGCATCAGGATTGGAGGAAGACTCCTCAACAAGCTGCAATATGCAGATGACACAACCTTGCTTCCTGAAAGTGAAGAGGACTTGACACATTTACTGATGAAGATCAAAGACCACAGCCTTCAGTATGGATTACACCTCAAAGTAAAGAAAACAAAATCCTCACAACTGGACCAATAAGCAACATCATGATAAATGGAGAAAAGATTGAAG
>NW_004444000.1:6354937-6374265 GCF_000243295.1 Trichechus manatus latirostris | reverse complement strand
GATAAATGGAGAAAAGATTGAAGTTGTCAAGGATTTCATTTTACTTGGCTACACAATCAATGCCCCTGGAAGCAGCAGTCAAGAAATCAAATGATGCATTGCATTGGGCAAATCTACTGCAAAAGACCTCTTTAAAGTGTTAAAAAGCAAAGATGTCACTTTGAGGACTAAGGTGCCCCTGACCTGAGCCATGGTGTTTTAAATCACCTCATATGCACCTGAAAGCTGAACAAAAAATAAGGAAAACTGAAGGAGAATCGATGCCTTTGAATTATGGTGTTGGTGAAGAGTATTGAATGGACCATGAACTGCCAGAAGAACGAACATATCTGTCTTGGAAGAAGTATAGCCAGAATGCTCATTAGAAGCAAGGATGACATGACTTTGTCTCACATACTTTGGACATGTTATTAGGAGTGACCAGTCCCTGGAGAAGGACATCATGCTTGGTAAAGTAGAGGCTCAGTGAAAAAGAGGAAGACCCTCAATGAGATGGACTGACATAGTGGCTTCAACAATGGGCTCAAGAGAAGCAAGGATTGTGAGGATGGTGCAGGACAGGGCAGTGTTTTGTTTTGTTGTACGTAGGATCACTGTGAGTTGGAACTGACTTGATGACATCTAACAACAACATTGTATTTTGAGTTAACTTTTATACGTAGTGTTAGGTCAATATCAAGGTTCTTTTTTTTTCCCCCACTCAAGATGGATATCCAATTTTTTCAGCACCATTTTCTTCATTATACATTGACACTTTAACAAAAACAATTTACCATACATGTATGTCTATTTCTAGACTCTATTCTGTCCCACTGATCTATATGTCTACTTTTATGCCAAATCAAACCACCCTGCACATACAATGATTTAAATCCCTTAAAATTTAATGAGACTTCCTTAGAAACCCTATGGGGCAGTTCTACTCAGTCGTATAGGGTCACTATGAGAAGGAATTGACTCGACAGCAATGGGTTTGGATTTTTTTTTTTTTTTTTGGTTTTGTGTGTTTTTAAAAAGAATTTATATTCTGCTATTGTTTGATGCAAGATTTTATGACTGTCTATCAGGTCAAGTTGGTTGACAGTTTTGTTCAAGTCTTCTATTTGTATATTTATTTTCTATTTGTATATTAATTGTTGAGAGAGGGATGTTGAATATCTATCGTTGCAGATTTTTAAAAATCTTGGATCTATCAGTTTTTGCTTCATTTATTTTGAAGTTGTTAGGAATTACTAGGTATATATACACTTAGGGTTTTATGCCCTTGTGATGAATGACTCCTTTATCATTATGAAATGTTGCTCTTTATATGTTGCATATTTTTCCATCCTCTTAGTTTTAATTTTTCTATATCTTTGTAAATAATTTCTTATCAACAGAATATAGCTACATTTTACTTTTTAAAAGTCAATCTGACAATCTCTGATTTTTAATTAAAGTGTGAAGAACTCTAACATTTTTGTAGGGTAGGTCTGCTGTTGATGGATCCATTCAGCTTTTATTTTTGTGAAAAAGTCTCTATTTTGCCTTCATTTTTGAAAGATAATTTTTCTGAGAATACAATTCCCTACTGACAGTTTCTATCTTTATTTCAATAATTTAAGATGTTGCTCTGTTTTCTTTTGACTTGTATATTTTCTCATAAGAAGTCTGCTCTCCTGCTCGCTTTGTTATTCTGTAGTGGTAAAGTTCTTGCCTTCCATGCAAGAAACCAGGGTAAAATTCCTGGCCAATGCACCTCATGCATAGCCACCACCTGTCTGTCAGTGAAGGCTTGCATGTTGCTATGATGCTGAGTAGGTTTCAGCAGAGCTTCCGGACTAAGATGGACTAAGAAAAAAGGTCTGGTGATCTACTTCCAAAAGTCAACTAATGGAAACCCTATGGATCCCAATCATCTGATCTGCTGTTGATCATGGGGGATGGGACAGGATCAATGAGTCAGGGGTCAACTCAACTGCAGCAAACAACAATAGCAACAATATATCTTTTATCTCTGGCTGCTTTTAAGATTCTCTTTTTATCTCTGGTTTTTGGTAATTTGATTATGACGTGCTCTGATGTGGTTTTCTTTATATTTATTCTGGCTGAGGTTTGTTGATCTATCTTCTCACTCCTTATAGTGTTTGTGTTTCCCCCTCCTTCTTGAGCCTATAAAGCATATTTATAATCGCCTTTTTTAATGTCCTTGTTTTCTAATTTCTTTATTTTTTGTCATTTCTGATTCTTTTTATATTTATTGATTTGATCCTGCTTATTGACTGTATTTCTCTGCTTTTTTGAATGCCTGATAATTTTTTATTTGATGCCACACATTGTGAAATTTTGCAATGTTGAGTGCTGGATTGTGTTGTATTCCTTTTAATAGTGTTGGATTTTGTTCTGACAGCCAATTAAATTATTTTAATTCAGTTTTAAACTTTCTTAGGGAAACTCCAGAACAGTCTTTTGCTTATGGCCAATTTATCCCCCTAAAAACACAATATTTTTCTGATGACTGTACCCAATGCCCTGTGTATTATGAAGTTTTTTAGTTTTTTTCTTTCTAGGAAGGAACATAAACTATCCCTAGCCTTGTGTGAGCTCCAGGAATTGTGTGGCCTACATTTCTTTATTGTGGTTCTTTCCTCACCCTTGGGTACAGGTAGCTTCCTCTCATGCATTCTCAAACCTGCATTCAGCTAAAGACTCAATGGGACTCTTCTGCAGAACTCCTGAGCTCTCTCTTTCTGTGCAGCTCCCTGTTTGCTGGTACCTGACCTTATAAATTATAGCTGCTTCCCCAATATCTCCTCTTTGTCTCCTCAACTTAGTAAGGGCATCAGGTTTCATTGGGCTTTTCCTCTCTGAACTACAGCCTGAAAATTTCTTCCAAGGGAGTAAGCTTGGGAAATCATGGGGTTTACCTCATTTGCTCCCCTCGTCTGCATTGCCTATGGGCCAATGTCTGAAAACTGTTCTTTTATATATTTTGTCTAGTTTTGTAGTTTTTTAAAGCATGAAGGTTTATCTGTTTCCTGTTACTCCAATATGACTGGAAGTTGAATTCCCAGAAGTAACATTATTTAAAAAAATAAGTACTGAGAGGACCAATGAGATGTCAATGTAATCAGTTCCATGTTCATAGACCCCCACAGAAACCCCAAGAAACAATCAGAAAATGGCACCAATTTTGTTAGAACTCTGGAAACTTGTCAAAGGTTTATAGCAACCAAGAGATTCTCTGAATGAGATTGTTATAAATTTGACCATTTAGGATGCTAAATATAATTCTCATGGTAACAACAAAGAAAATATCTTAAGAAAAATATACACAAAAGGAAAGGAAAGGGAATCAAAATGTTTCACTGCAAAAAATCAACTAAACACAAAAGAAGGCTGTACTGGAGGAATTGAGGGACAAAAATGGTATAAGACACATAGAAAAAAAAGCAAAATGGTAGAAATATGTTTTTCCTTATGAGTAACTACTTTAAATGTAAATAAACTATCCTACTAAAAGGCATGGTGGCATAACAGTTAAGCACTCCACCGTGAACCTGAAGGTTGATGGTTTGAATCCACACAGCAGCTCCACAGAATCTGTTTCTGTAAAGATTACAGCTAAGAAAACCTGACAGGACAGTTCTACTCTGTCACATAGGGTTGCTATAAGTAGGAATTCACTTGACAGCACCCAACAGCAAAAACAAATTAAAAAGCAGAGATTGGCAGAATGGATTTAAAAAAAAAAATGATCAAACTATGTGCTGTTTATGAGGGACTCACTTTAGATCCAAAGACACAAATGATTGAAACTAAAAGGATGAAAAAACTGTTCCAGGAAAATAGTAACCAAAAGGGAGCTCAGGTGGCTATATTAATATCAGACAAAATAAACTTTAAGTTAAAAACTATTATAAGAGATAAAAAATAGGTGCCCACAAATTCAAATTTTGTTAGCTGTGTTAACGCAAACTTGCACATCTCTTTACTTTGGAATTTAACTAATGTGATAATTTTCATACTTATTTATTAGAATATAATATACATTTTTGTAAACAGGAGAGCTATGTGTACAGCTTCTTTATTTTTCCAGTTAATTTCTCACTTCCCAATCTGCTTTCTTATACCACAGGAATAACCAATCAGAAAATTTAATAGAAGAAAGTGTCCAATCCACTATTATAATTAAAATGTTAAAATACCTAGGAATAAGTTATATAAGAATAAGAGATGTTCAAGGTTCACATGAGGAAAACAATAAAACTTCACTGAAGTATATAAAGAAAACCTTAATAAATGCACAGATTCACTCAGAATGGGAAGACGAAGTGGTCAAGATATTAATTCTTCACAAATTAATAAACAACAGAATAGAAAAAATATGTGCAGCTGTTCAAAACAATAAACAGAGATTGTTGTTGTTGTTAGGTGCCATCAAGTCGGTTCCAACTCATAGTGATCCTATATAAGAATAAAACAACAAAAATCCATTGTACTTGAGTTGATTCTGACTCATAACGACGCTATAGGACAGAGTAGAACTGCCTCATAGGGTTTCAGAGGAGTGGCTGGTGGATTCAAACTGCTGACCTTTTGCTTAGCAGCTGATCTCTTTCTGTACAAATAGAATGAAATACTGCCCAATCATTGCTGTATTTCAGCTCATTGTTGCAGTCACTGTGTCAATCCATCTCGTTAAGGGTCTTCCTCTTTTTTGCTGACCCTCTACTTTACCAAGCATGATATCCTTCTCCAGGGACTGGTCCTTCCTGATAACACGTCCAAAGTACATGAAACAAATTCTCATCTTGCTTGCTGCTAAGGAGCATTCTGGCTCTACTTCTTCCAAGAAAGATTTGTTTGTTCTTCTAGCAGTCCATGATATATTCAATATTCTTTGCCAACACCGTAATTCAGAGGCATCAATCCTTCTTCGGTCGTAGTTCAGAGGCATCAATCCTTCTTCGGTCTTCCTTATTCATTGTCCAGCTTTTGAATGCATATAAGGCGATTGAAAATACCATGGCATGGGTCAGGCACACCTTAGTCCTCAAAGTGGCATCTTTGCTTTTTAACACTTTAGAGAGGTCTTTTGCAGCAGATTTGCCCAGTGCAATAGGTTGTTTGATTTCCTGACTGCTGCTTCCACGGGCGTTGATTGTGGATCCAAGTAAAATGAAATCCTTGACATCAATCTTTTCTGTGTTTATCGTGATGTTGGTTATTGGTCCAGTTGTGAAGATTTTTGTTTTCTTATGTTGAGGTGTTATCCATACTGAAGACTATAGTCTTTGATCTTCATCTGTAAGTGCTTCAAGTCTTCTTCACTTTCAGCAAGCAAGATTGTGTCATCTGCATGTGGCATGTTGTTAATGAGTCTTCCTCCAATCCTGATGCCATGTTCTTCTTCATATAGTCCAGTTTCTCAGATTATTTGCTCAGCATACAGATTAAGTATAGTGAAAGGATACAACCTTGACACACATCTTTCCTAACTTTAAACCACACACTATCCCCTTGTTCTGTTCGAATGACTGCCTCTTGGTCTATGTACAGGTTCCTCATGAGCACAATTAAGCATTCTGGAATTCCCATTCTTCGCAATGTTATCTATAATTTGTTATGATCCACACAGTAGAATGCCTTTGTATAGTCAATAAAACACAGGTAAACATCTTTCTGGTATTCTCTGCTTTCAGCCAGGATCCATCTGACATCAGCAATGATACCCCTAGTTCCATGTCATCTTCTAAATCCGGCTTGAAGTTCTGGCAGTTCCCTGTCACATACTGCTGCAATCGCTTTTGAATGATCTTCAGCAAAATTTTACTTGTGTGTGATATTAACGATATTGTTTAATAATTTCCGCATTCTGTTGGATCACCTTTCTTTAAAATGGGTAAATATGGATCTCTTCCAGTCAGTTTTCCAAATTTCTTGGCATAGATGAGAGAGCGCTTCCAGTGCTGTATTCACGTGTTGAGACATCTCAATTGGTATTCGGTCAATTCCTATAGCCTTTTTTTCAGTCCATGTCTTCAGTGCAGCTTGGACTTCTTCCTTCAGTACCATTGGTTCTTGATCATATGCTACCTCCTGAAATGGTTGGGCATTGACCAATTCTTAGTACAGTGACTCTGTGTATTCCTTCCATCTTCTTTTGATGCTTCCTGCATTGTTTAATATTTTTCTTGTAGAATACTTCACTGTTGCAATTCGATACTTATTTTTTCTTCAATTCTTTCAGCTTGTGAAATGCTGAGCGTGTTCTTCCCTTTTTGTTTTCTATCTCGAGGTCTTTGCATATTTTGTTATCCATAAAATAGTGTATATCGGTAGTTTGTGACATTTTAATGGTGAGTAGATTTCATCGTATGGAAATACCAAAATTTGTTTATTTATTCTTTGATTTGTGAGCATTGGGTTCTTTCCAATTGCTGGCTCTTATGAACAAACCTGCTACAAACATTCTTGCAAAAGTCTTCATGTGGTCATGGGCTTTTATTACTCTTAAGTAAATTCTAAGGGTGAGTCACACGGTGAGTGTATGTTTAATTTGATGAGAAACTGCCAAACGGTTTTCTGAAGTGGTTGTATCATTTTACATTCCCACCAGCAATGTATAAGTATTCTAGTTGCTTCACAGATCTGCCATGCTAGTGGGTATGTCGTGGTATTTCACTGTGTATTAATGTGAATTTCCCCGAAGACTAATGATGTTGAGTAAATTTTTATGTACTTATTTGCTACTATATAGCTTTTTTTGTTGAAGTTCCTTTTCAAATAGTTCTCCCATTTTAAAATTAGATTGTATCATTATTGAATTATAGTTGTTCTTTACATATTCTGAATAGAAAACCTTTGTTAGATATATATATATTGTAAATTGCAAACACATGCATTGTAAAAGTTCGTGGCTTGTCTTTTCATGTTCCTAACAACATCTTTCAAAAAGCAGCAGTTTCTAATTTTGATAAGGTTAAAATTTTTCCTTTATGAATGATGCTTTTTATATCCTGCTACTTTAAAGTTTTAAAATGGGGGTGTTGAGAGGGAAAAGGAGTCAATCTGAAAAGAGAAACCAAGTCATCAGTAAGAGACAATTAGCACTCAATTCTGGGTGATTAGAATCACAACATGAGCTTTAAAAAACAGAGCCCAGGCTTCATTCCCAGAGATTCTGATTTAGATTGATGAAGGGTGAAGCCTAATCACTTAATTTTTTAGAAGCTCCTTTGGTGAGTTCTAATGTATAGCTGGGGCAGGAATTTCTGAAAAAAAGTTTGAGTTTGTTCAAAAGATGTGAATTTTATTTCAGTGTATGTTGCATTCCTGTTGTTGTGTGCTGTCAAGTTGATTCTGACTCATAGAAACACTATATGACAAAGTTGAACTCCACCATAGGTTTCCTTGGTTGTAATCTTTATGGGAGCAGATCTCCAAGTCTTTTCTCCTGTGGAGCCACTGGTGGGTTCGAGCTGCTGACCTTTTGGTTAGCAGCTGAGTGCTTAACAATTGCACTACCAGGACTCCTTATTTCAGTATATATAGGGCTTTAATTAGTGGGATATTTTATAATACTGAAAAAATCATGTCAATGTGTGCAACTGAAATTTGTTATACAATAATAATTTATATTTATAATTTTCTGGAGCTAAAGGAGGTAGTTAACCATCAAATTGTTAATATCAGACATCACAGCACCATAGCATATTTTATATGAATATAGAGGTTCAAGGAAAAAAATCACAGAAAGAGAAAAAAAAGAATGTGAGTCAGAACACTTCCATAGTCATCTTAAGAGGTCTTCCTCTTCATTAGGGTAAAAAAGCCATAAAAAGGCAAAAAAAAAAAGAAAACAAAAATACCCCAAAACGTAAAAAATGCTTTCTAGTAGAAAAATTTCTAGGGAGTAGAAAGCAGGGTAAGTAGAAAAATTATTGCTGGTACCTGCTAAAGCAATTGATTTAAAAGTTTTATTCAGAGGCAATAATTCCTGCTATGGCAAATAATTTAGCAAATCTCTCCCAACAAAAAGTGAAAAACTTCAAGAAAAAAAAAGCTATTAAAATCAACAGCCTCAGGGCTCTGCAAATCAGCCTGAGACAACAACAAATTGAGAAGTGTTTATTCATGAAAAACTTTTAGAACTTTGGGTAAGAAAAGTGAGATTCTACAGAGTCTATAGCCTTCTTGCCCAGGAAAAATCTTGGTCAGTGCAGTAGTTTTACCAGGGCAGGGATGCCCATGAAAACCAGCATCTTCACTGCTACAGATGATGACTTGATTTAGAGTGGAAGCAAAAACCCATTCATGGCAAAATTATTGGTGAACCTGTGGTAGGAAAAGAATGGGGAATTCTCACAGCTCCACTAACCAGAGTTTGGACTTTCAGTTATGGCAAGTGGCAGACCAGTCAAAAACTTAATAGGGAGATCTTGTAAATTACATACCCATAGAAGGGTTAGTTAACCTCTCCATGCATCTCTGACTGAATGGGAAACTAATGACGTGTTTGTGCCTTAAAAGATGAACATTGCTGTGTTTGTATTAATAATATGCAATCTGAGGCTTTGCAGAATGTAGCTGCTGCTGAGGCACATGAAAACTTGATAATCTTAGTATATCCTGACTATTTGGCATTACAGCTCAAGATTATTATGTGTTATATCTGAAGCTCTTTGAAATAAGATTAAACATAATGGTTAGATATATCTTTGTCTAAAGTTTTAATGAATTGCCCCACTCTCACTCTCTGAAGCTCATTGTCAAAGGAAAGAATCAGTCTATCTCAAATCATTTACATACGTTTAAGTTGGCCTAGGTATTTTGAAAGACAAAAGATAGCCAAATTATTTCCCTTTTATTTTTTACTATTCTCTTGGTAAGCAGTTATGCCTTCTCTTTATCATAACTTGTTATTAATAACCAAATACCAAACCCCATTCTGACTTATAGCAACCCTATAGGACAGAATAGAACTGCCCCACCGGTTTTCAAGGCTGTAATCTTTACAAAAGCAGACTGTCACATCTTTCTTCCACAGAGTGGCTGATGGGTTTGAATGGCCAACCTTTTGATTGCAGCTGAGTGCTTAACCACTGCACCACCAGAGCTCCTAACCTGTTATTACCCTTTACTAAAAGCAATCCACTAAATACTAAAACCCTTTAGCAATTTTGTAAATGATCTTATCAATTTTTGGCTAGCTATTTTTTTTTCTTCTCTTTGTTTTTTCTAGGTTTGTCCTATGCCTCCCTCTTCTCACTCTGGAACTAATAAAAATTACTCCCTTTTCCATAAATAAAACAAATTTCATGTAATATCTATCTTAAGTTACTTAAATATATTTTGCTTTTAAGACTGACATAGTACAGAAAATAAAAATTTTGTCAGAATAAATTTACTTTCATTAATTCCTAGAAATAGTCAAGCTTTAAATTTATATAAGTGCTTATTTGTCACTAAATTGATAAGAATAAAGTTCTTTGAAGGAACATTATAATCTAAATTTAATAATATTATCTGGAGGTAAGAAATTATTACACTGTCATAACCCTATCTTTTGTGTGATTTAAAGAGCACTTTAGAATAATTTATCCTTTTGAAGGCCTTATTATAGCAATCAAAATAAACAATCCATCTTTTTCAGTGAACTTTTCAAATAGACCAATTATGTCAAAGTTTCTCAAAGTAGCTACTAAAAGTCCAGATCATAAGACAGGCACAGGAGGTAGTTTTTCTTGGATGGGAAAAGATCTGAGATTTAAGACAGCCTCATAAAAAAATAACAATGGCTAAACACGTTCCCCCAACCTGATACAAGTCAAAAACTCAGACACAATGCTCTAGAACACAGGCAAACTCTCAGAACAAAACGAGATTAAAAAACCCACATAAGCTCATCATTCTGTGGGGCCAGCTCCAAAACCAGGTTTATACAACATAAAGCAAATAGGAAACTTAGTTTCTTAAAATGTCTGCAGCAATTCTTTTGTAAGATTAACTAAATTCAACAGAGAAACAGGTTCTAGTTAAAACTTTTAACTTGACAGAGTGTCAGATGGCAGGATATCTGACCCTCTGACAAAACCTGAGTATCAAAAAAAGTTCCCCGAAGAGGGGAGAAAAAAAGACAAACTAAATGGGAACTCTTTTCCCAAAGTGGAAGGAAAAAGAGCAGATGGACTCATTTTCCCAAAATGATTACTGAAATTCCAAATTCTAGTTTATTTAGCTTATTGTGTTTTTGAACGTGAACTCCAAACCAGCTGTTAGAGGGAAGCTCCAAGCTCACTTATCTTAGATGTCAAGGTTACTATTTCCTTAGGTTGAAACTTAGGTTTCTCACAGTCAAATTCCTAGGAGGGTATCTGCCACAGGGTTTGGTCAGTGTTTTGTTTTACAGTGTACCTCTGTCACATGAGAGTTTTCTCTTGGCTGGTGGGCAGGCTAATGCTCTGGACCATCTCATGTCTCAGCTTATCCTTTCACAAGTGTCTTTCTGTTGGCGGCGAGCACCCTAGAGACTTTTAAGGTGCTTGAACTCATGCACACTTATTTTGCGGCTTAAAAAACTCTGAGATTCTTTTGTAACAACCATATGAAACATAGTTTTATCCTTTCTAAATCTCGTTCATTCTGCTGGCTAGAGACACATTCTGTTACAACTTACAATCAATTTTTTTCTTTTTTGAAACAGTGTCTTTCAGAGAGGCTATTTTAGAATACTGAATGCATTTGGAAGCCTCAGAATACCAATCAAAATAAACATTCCATCGTGTCTGTCTGGTTTTGATGCCATGGTTTCCTAATTTAGATTTTACATATACTAGTCTCTCCAATTGGAAAGTACCCCATAGTGGCCACTGATTTGACAAACTGCCATTAGGGAGCTCAAACAAAAATCCAAATACAAACAAGACCTAGACCTATATTTCTTGGCAATGTAGCGAGCCAGAATTCTACTTGGAAAATTTGCTGTATTCTTGGATTTAGCATACCCCATTTTGAGACAGTACTAAGTGCTATGAAACAATAAATTCACCAAACTCACAAAAAATATTGGATTCAAGTTTAAAATGCAAAAGGAGCACAGCTTGAGAATCTATGAGGGCTTACCAAGGCAGCTTCCAGATGTTCTGTGGAAACAGTAAGCCAAAAGGGCTTTTGCAGACATCTTGTTTGTGTGCAGCAAGAGCTCTGGGAGATGCTGGTCAGCCAGTATGGACCCTACTTCTGATGTCAGGAATTGTCAAAAACATCAACTGCTTAGATAAACACTAACAATTAGTGTAACAGAATATATTTATTGTGAGTAGATAGGATTTGACTTGGGCAGAGTCACCTGAACATGTCAGGAAAGCACTCTGAAGTGCAAACAGTGAAAGTAGGTTATATAGGTCATTGTTACGTTAATTTCGCAGAAGATAACATCAAAGCACAAGGCAGGTGTCATGGATTGAATTATGTCCCCCTAAAAATATGTATATCAATTTGGTGGGGCCATGATTCCCAGTATTGTGTGGTTGCCCTCCATTTTGTGATTGTAATTTTATGTTAAAGAGGATTAGGGTTGGATGTAACACCCTTACTAAGGTCACATCCCTGATCTAATGTAAAGGGAGTTTCCCTGAGGTGTGGCCTGCACCACCTTTTATCTTACAAGAGATAAAAGGAAAAGGAGGCAAGCAGAGAGGTGGGGACCTCATTACCACCAAGAAAGCAGTATCGGGAGCAGAGTGTGTCCTTTGGACCCGAGGTCCCTGCACAGAGAAGATCCGAGTCTGGGGGGAGATTGATGACAACGATGACCTTCCTCCAGAGCTGATGGAGAGAGAAAGCCTCCCCTGGAGCTGATGCCCTGAATTTTGAATTTTAGCCTACTTTACTGTGAAGAAATAAATTTCTCTTTGTGAAAGCCATCAACTTGTAGTATTTCTGTTAAAGCAGCACTAGATGACTAAGACAGCAGGTTACAGAAACAGTCACCAAGGACATGCCTTACATACTAAAACAACCTCTAGTCAGACCCTGGAGTTCCTGCTCCTTGAAGCTGGATGCACATAGATAATTTTCCAAAAGAACCCAATACCCGTTGCCACTGACAACCCAATACCTAAGGCAAAACACTCTTTGCTAAGCTATTTACTAAGCTATTGTTAGACCTGAAATTGACTCCAGGGAACCAGTTCTTTCAAGGTTCAGAAGGACATCTAAAGGCAGGTGGCCTGGGTGGGTTACCCCAAATTCAATGAAATCCAGAAATCTGGATTCCAGGAGAATTAAAACTCTTTTTTTCACAATTAATGGCTGAATTCTTATTGGAAACAATGGAAGCAAGAAGACATTGGAATGACACATTCAAATTCTGAAAGAAAGCTTTCAACCAAGAATTCTTTATCCAGCAAAACTATCCTTCAAAAATTAAGGTGAAATAAAAACATTCAAAGATAAACAAAGATTGGGAGAATTTATTGCTAGATGACATGGCTTACAAGAAATCTTACAGGAAATACTGCAGGCTGAAAGAAAATGACACCATAAGACAAAAAACAAGTTTTGATACACTCAAAAAGATACATTCTCCATACATTCTACAACCACAATATAATTATATTCTAAATCAACAAGAGAAGTTTGAGAAATCCTCAAATATTTGGAAATTAAACAAGACCCCAGGGTCAAAGAAGAAATCACAAGATGTCTTAGTTATCTAGCACTGTTATAACAGAAATACCACAAGTGGATAACTTTAACAAAGAGAAATTTATTCTCTCACAGTCTAGTAGGATACAAGTCCAAATTCAGGACATCAGCTCCAGGGGAAGGCTTTCTCTTTCTGTGGGCTCTGGACAAAGGTCCTTCTCATCAATCTTCCCCTGGTCAAGGAGCTTCTAAGTGTAGGGACCCCAGGTCCAAAGGATGCAGTATTATCCTGGCTTTTGTTTCTTGGTGGTATGAGGTCTCCTTGTCTCTCTGCTTGCTTCTGTCTTTTATATCTTAAAAGAGATTGGCTCAAGACACAATCCAATCTTGTAGATTGAATCCTACCTCATTAACATAACTGCCACTAATCCCATCTCATCAACATCATAGAGATAGAATTTACAACACATAGGAAAATCACAACAGATGACAAAATGGTGGACAATCACACAATACTGGGAATCGTGGCCTAGCCAAATCAATACACATATTCTGGGGGGACAATATTCAATCCATGACATAAGGGAAATTAGAAAATATTTTGAACTGAATGAAAGTGAAAAGACAACATATAAATATTTATGGGATGTAGCTAAAGCAATACTGAGAGGGAAATTGATGGCTTTGAACATGCATATTAAAAGTCGTATTTATTGTTATAAATTAGAAAAAAATCTTATTGTATGAACAGTTTCTAAACTTTGTTGGTTCAGTTTTAGTACCATTTTGTCAAACATATTTAAGACTTTAAATGTATGTGAATGCATTTAATATATATTCATTGATATAAAAGTATATGTTATATTGTAAAATGCTTTATAAAGGAAAGGTCTTGAAGATATTCACCACCAAATATTGAGGTTCTACCGACTTGTGAGGCACTGGACTAAGCATTTTATATACGAGACCTCATTTAATATTCACATTAATCTATAAAACATTATTAAAGAAGATAAAGGTTACAGAGTTTATAACTTGCCTACATTAACATGTTAAATACATGGCAGAGCTGGATTCAAACTCAGAAGACAAAGCCAATGTCCTTAATTTTTTCACTAACCACCTCCCTTTCCAGATCTCAGCAATTTTGTCTTTATTCTTTGGAATTCTTTTTTTTAAATTGTGCTTTAAATGAAAGTTTACAGTTCAAGTTACTTTCAAGTATACAAAAATGTATACACACACTGCTATGTGACCCTAGTTGCTTTCCCCATACTGTGACAGCACACTCTTCCTTTCCACCCTGGATTTCCTGTGTCCATTCAACCAGCTCCTGTCCCATTCGGCCTTCTGATCTTGCCTCTGGACAGGAGCTGCCCATTTAGACTCATGTATATACTTGAGCTAAGAAGCACACTCTTTACAAGTATCATTTTATGTCTTGTAGTCCAGTGTAATCTTTGTGTGAAGAGCTGGCTTCAGGAACGGCTTTAGTTTTAGGCTAACAAAGAATCCGAGGGCCATGTCTCCTGGGGTCCCTCCAGTCTCAGTCAGACCATTAAGTCTTGTCTTTTTACTAGAATTTGAGTTCTACACCCCACTTTTCTCCTGCTCCATCAGGGACTCCTTGTTGTGTTCCCTGGCAGGGTGGTCGTTGGTGGTAGCCGGGCACCATCTAGTTTTTCTCGTCTCAGGCTGATGGATTCTATGGTTTATGTGGAACTGTTGTCTCTTGGGTTAATGTTTTCCTTGTATCTTTGGTGTTGTTCATTCTCCTTTGTTCCAGGTGTGTTGTGACCAATTGATGCATCTTAGATTGCTGCTCACTAGCTTTTAAGACCCAAGATGCTACTCACTAAAGTGGGGTGCAAAACCTTTTCTTAATAAACTTTGTTATGCCAATTGACCTAGATGTCCCCTGAAACCATGGTCCCCAGACGCCGGCCTCTGCTACTCTGTACCTCAAAGTGTTCGGTTATACTCAGGAAACTTCTTAGCTTTTGCTTTGGTCCAGTTGTGCTGATTTCCCCTGTAGTGTGTGTTGTCCTTCCCTTCACCTAAGATAATTCTTGTCTACGATCTAGTTAGTGAATACCTCTCTCCCTCCCTCCCCACCCTCGGAACCATCAGAGAATGTTATCTTCTGTGTTTAAACCTTTTCTTGAGTTCTTATAATTGTGGTCTCAAACAATATTTATCTTTATGCCACTGACTAATTTCACTCAGCATAATGCCTTCCAGATTCATCCATGTTATGAGATGTTTCATGGATTCATCATTATTCTTTACCATTGCATAGTATTCCATTGTGTGAATATACCATAATTTATTTATCCATTTGTCCGTTGATGGACACCGAGGTTGTTTCCATCTTTTTGCTATTGTCAACAGTGCTGCAATGAATATAGGTGTGCATATATTTATTCGTGTGACAACCCTTATTTCTCTAGGATATATTCAAAGGAGTGAGATTGCTGGATCGTATGGTACTTCTATTTCTAGCTTTTTAAAGAAGCCCCAGATCGATTTCCAAAGTGGTTGTACCATTTTACATTCCCACCAACCATGTATGTGTTCCAGACTCTCCGCAACCTCTCTAGCATTTATTATTTTGTGTTTTTGTGTTTTGTGTTGTTGGGGTGAGATGCTATCTCATTGTAGTTTTGATTTGCATTTCTCTAATGGCTAATGATCGTGAGCATTTTCTCATGTATCTGTTAGCCACCTGAATGTCTTCTTTGGTGAAGTGCATGTTCATATCTTTTGTCCGTTTTTCAATTGGGTTATTTGTCTTTTTGTTGATGAAGTTTTATAGTATCTTGTAGATTTTAGAGATTAGACCCTGATGAGATTTGTCATAGCCAAAATTTTTTTCCCAGTCTGTAGGTTGTCTTTTTACTTTTTTGATGAAGTCTTTTGATGAGCATAAGTGTTTGATTTTTCAGAGCTTTTTTGATTTTTAGTGTTTCTGCATTACTTATGGTTTGTATTCTGTTTATGCCATGTATTAGGGCTCCAAGCATTGTCCCTATTTTTTCTTCCATGATCTTTATCATTTTAGATTTTACATTTAGATCTTTGATCCATTTTGAGTTAGTTTTTGTGCATGGTGTGAGGTATGGGTCTTGTTTCAGTTTTTTGCAGATGGATATCCAGTTATGCCTGCAGCATTTGTGAAAGAGACTGTCTTTTCGGTTCTATTGCTCTATGTATCTGTTGTCGTACCAGTACCAGGCTGTTTTGACTACAGTGGCAGTATAATAGGTTCTAAAATCAGGTAGTGTGAGGCCTCCCACTTTGTTCTTCTACTTGAGCAATGCTTTACTTATCCAAGGCCTCTTCCTTTTCCATATGAAGTTTGTGATTTCTTTTTCCATCTCCTTAAAAACATGCCATCGGAATTTGGATTAGGATTGCATTGTAGCTGTAGATTGCTTTGGGTAGAATTGAAATTTTCACAATGTTGAGTCTTCCTATTCTGAGCAGGGTAAGTTTTTCCACTTATGTAGATCTCTTTTGGTTTCTTGCGGTAGTGTCTTGTAGTTTTCTTTCCACAGGTCTTTTACGTCTCTGGTTAGATTTATTCCTAAGAATTTTATCTTCTTGGGGACTATTGTAAATGGTATTGATTTGGTGATTTCCTTTTTGAAGTTCTCTTTATTGGTATAGAGGAATCCAACTGATTTTTGTATGTTTATCTTGTATCCTGAAACTTTGCTGAAATCTTCTATTAGTTCCAGTAGTGTTCTTGTGGATTCTTTGGAGTTTTCTGTATATAAGATTATATCATCTGCAAATAGAGATACTTTGACTTCTTCCTTAACAATTTGGATGTCCTTTATTTCTTTTTCTAGCCTAATTGCTCTGGCTAGGACCTCCAGTACAATGTTGAATAAGAGTGGTGATAAAGGGCATCCTTGTCTGGTTCCGGTTCTCATGGGGAATGCTTTCAGACTCTCCCCATTTAAGACGGCTGTTGGCTTTGTATAAATGCCCTTAATTATGTTGAGGAATTTCCCTACTGTTCCTATTTTGTTGAGAGTTTTTATCATGAATAGGTGTTGGACTTTGTCAAATGCCTTTTCTGCATCGACTGATAAGATCATGTGGTTCTTATCTTTTGTTTCAGTTTTGTGATAGATTACATTGATTGTTTTTCTAATGTTTAACCATCCCTGCATACCTGGTATAAATCCCACTTGGTCATGTTGAATTATTTTTTTGATATGTTGTTGAATTCTATTGGCTAGAATTTTGTTGAGGATTTTTGTGTCAATGTTCATGAGGGATCTTGGTCTGTAATTTTCTTTTTTTGTGGTGTCTTTACTAGGTTTCGTATCAGGATTATGCTGTCTTCATAGAATGAGTTTGGGAGTATTCCATCCTTTTCTATGCTCTGAAATACTTTTGTAGTAGTGGTGTAAACTCTTCTCTGAAAGTTGGTAGAATTCTCCAGCAAAGCTGTCAGGGCCAGGGCTTTTTTTTGTTGGGAGTTTTGTAATTACCTTTTCAATATCTTCTTTTTGTTATAGATCTATTTATTTGTTCTTCCTCTGTTTGTGTCAGTTTAGGTAGGTAGTGTGTGTCTAGAAATTTGTCCATTTCTTCTATGTTGTCAAATTTGTGAGAGTACAATTTTCCATAGTATTTTGTTATAATACATTTAATTTCATTTGGGTCCGTTGTGATATTGCCCATCTCATTTCTTATCTGGGTTATTTGCTGCTTCTCCTGTTTTTCTTTTGTCAGTTTGTCCAATGGTTTATCAATTTTCTTAATCTCTTCAAAGAATGAGATTTTGGTCTTCTTAACTCTTTCAATTGTTTTTCTATTCTCTGTTTCATTTATTTCTGCTCTAACTTTTTTTTTTTTGGAAAATATACTCAGAAGATCTTTATTGTTGACTTATTCATTTCTTCAGTTAATCAAGTAACCATTTACTCAGGAGCTACATTTATAAAGTACAAGACAGTCCCAGATTAGGTTCTGTATTAGGAAGGTCTAAAGGCTATGAAAAAAAAAAAAAAGCATAGGACAGTATTTAATTATGTGACTCTGACATGTAAAAATGCTGAAGAATTAAGCAAACGAGAAGGACTGTAAGGGGGCAACTCAAATAATAAGGACTTTTATAGAGAATAATATATAAGGTAGGTGGCTAAACATTGAAATAACTTCATTTCAAATTATAAGACTTATATGTTCAAATCATTTTTAAATCATTGTAGTTGGATAACGTTCAGATTTATTGATACTCATGGTTAATACCTTCTTTAATTCTGCCTTGCTTCTGTGAGTGTTTACTTTCAAGTGATAAAGCATGACAAGATCTCAGATAGCCACTTTATTCACTTTTGTGATGGCCATTGTTTCTTAGTTAACTTTATAGAAAAGCAATCTCTTGTCCCAAAATAAGCATTTAGTAATAATGACATTCTCATTCATTCGTAAGTATTTACTGAGTGCTCCCATGTACCAGGCACTGTGCTAAACACAGGAAAACAGAGATAACAAAACAGACAGGGAACATGCCCTAAAGGAGGTTAGAGTCTAGGGGGGAAACAGACATTAAACAAGTAAACCACACACACACACACAGAAAAGAAAATTATTGTAATTTGTGGTAAGGCCTGAGTGTAAAGAATAGGAGACTATGAGGTAAAGGAATGGGGGGGGGGCAGGCAACAGTGATTGGAAGGAACCCTGGTGGCACAGTGGCTAAACTCTAGGCCGCTAACCCAACGGTTGGTAGTTTGAATCCACCAGCTGCTCCACAGGAGAAAGATGTGGCAATCTGCTTCTGTAAAGATCTGCAGCCTTGAGGCAGTTCTACTCTGTTCTCTAGGGTCGCTATGAGTCGGAATTGACTCCATGGCAATGAGTTAGTTTTTTTTATTTACTGTGCTTTGGGAGAACAAGGACAGCCTCTTTGAGGAGATGAATTTTAAGCTGAAAACTCAAGGCATAAGACAAAGCTGCCATTTCAAGAGCCGGGGAATGAGTGGTCTAGGCAGCAGATAGACTGAAGGTGAAAAGGGCTTGGTGGAACTGAAAGAAAGCAAGTATGGTTGGAATCCAGTGAATGGAGGTGGTTAAAGAGGTGCAGGGGCCAGAATCTGCAGGAGTTTAGTCTCATCCTCAGGATGGTGGAAAGCCATTGAAGACTTTTAAGTAGGGAGTGACATAATCCCATGAAAGTTTTTAAAAGATTATTTTGATTATTATGGATCAGAGTATGGCAGTTAGGAAGCTATAGAACTAGTCCTAGGGATAGTGGCTTGGATTGGTACAGCAGATTAGGACAGTAGAGAGAAGTGGATGTATCTGAGATACCTTTTTAGAGATAGAATGAGCAGAATTTCATAATGGATTGGATGTGGGGAGGGAGGGAGAGCAGCAGTAGTAGTGACTTCCAGATTTCTGCCTTGATCATCCATGTGGTTCTGCCGGTTTTCAACATCTTAGTGAAAGTCCAGTTGTCTATGAATGATTTACTTTTATTTACTTATTTTATTGTTGTAATTAAATGAAGTTTACATTTCAAGTTAGTCTCCCATACAGAATTTTTTTTTTTAACATACATTGTTATGAGACCCCAACCGCTCACCCCATTCTGCGACAGCACACTCCTCCCCTCTGCCCCTGATTCCCCATGAACATTCAACTAGATCCTAACTCTCTCTGCCTTACCATCT
>NW_004444000.1:6331701-6354483 GCF_000243295.1 Trichechus manatus latirostris | reverse complement strand
TAGATGGCCGCTTGCAAGCTTTTAAGACCCCAGACGCCACTCACCAAAGTAGGATGCAGTAATTCTGTTCTAATTTTTATTATTTGCTTTCTTCTGGTGCCTGAGGCTTCTTTTGCTGCTCTCTTTCTATTTGTTTGAATTGTAGGGTTAATGTTTTGATTTTCGCCCTTTCTTCTTTTTGAATGTGTGCATTTCTTGCTATAAATTGACCTCTGAGCACTGCTTTTGTTGTGTCCCAAAGGTTCTGGTAGGATGTGTTTTCATTCTCATTTGATTCTATGTATGTCTCTATTCCATGCTTAATTTATTCTGTAACCCAGTAGTTTTTGAGCAAGGTGTTGTTCAGTTTTCGTGTTTTTTTTTTTTTTTCTTTCCTTGCTTTTTCTGTTATAGAGTTCTACTTTTTTGGCTTTATGATCAGAGAAGAAGCTTTGTAATATTTCAGTGCTTTGGATTCTGTTAAGGCTTGCCTTATGGCCTAATATGTGGTCTATTCTGGAGAACGTTTCATGTGCATTGGAAAAGGAAGTATACTTGACTGATGTTGAGTGGAGTGTTCAGTATATGTCCACGAGATCAATTTGGTTGATTGCGGCACTTAGATCTTCCTTGTCTTTACTGAGCTTCTTTCTGGATGTTCTATCCTTCAGTGAAAATGATGTGTTAAAGTCTCCTACTATTATTGTGGAGCTGTCTATCTCTCTTTTCAATGCTGTTAGAGTTTGTTTTTTGTATTTTGGAGCTCCGTCATTGTTTGGGTAAATATTTATTATGGTTATGTCCTCCTGGTGTACTGACCTTTTAATCATTATATAGTGTCCTTCCTTATCCTTTGTGGTAGATTTTGCTTTAAATTCTATTTTGTCAGAGAATATTGCCATTCCTGCTCTTTTTTTGTTGTTGTTTACTTGATATGTTTTTTTTTTCATCCTTTGAGTTTTAGTTTGTGTCTTTATGTCTAAGGTTTGTCTCTTGTAGGCAGCACATAGATGGATCGTGTTTTTTTATCCAATCTGCCACTCTCTGTCTCTTTATTGGTGCATTTAGTCCATTTACATTCAGAGTAATTATTGATAGGTATGAGTTTAGTGCTGTCATTTTGATGTCTTTTTTGTGTGTGTCGTTCAGTTTCTTTGTTCCACTTAGTTTTCTGTGCTGAGTCATTTTTCTTTATGTATTTTCTTTTCATCTTTTTCGTTGTTGTTGATTTTGTATTTGTTGAGTCTTTATATTTTTGTCGTTTTTTTTGTTTTGATGTGTTGGATAGTTAGTTTCCTTTGTTGTTACCTTAATATTTACCCTTATTTTTCTAAGTTTAAATCAGTCTTTTATTTCTTTATATCACATTGTCTTCCTCTACATATGAAACATCTAAGACTACATTTTTTAGTCTCTCTTTTTGGTTTTAATATTGTCATCTTTTATACATTGACCTCTCTGTTTCCCTGATTTCAGCATTTTAACTTTGATTTGTTTTTGTTCCTTCCCTATCTGGGTAGATATCTGTTTTCTCTGTTCTGTGTTCTATTCTTGGGATGTTATCTGATGTTATTGATTTTCTAACCAGAGGACTCCCTTTAGTATTTCTTGTAATTTGGTTTGTCTTTTGAAAATTCCCTAAACTTCCCTATATCTGGAAATGTCCTAATTTCATCATCATATTTGAGAGACAATTTTGCTGGGTGTATAATTCTTGGCTGGCAATTTTTTTCCTTCAAGGCTTTATGTATGTCATCCATTGCCTTCTTGCCTGCATGGTTTCTGCTGTGTAGTCCAAGCTGAGTGTTATTGACTCTCCTTTGTAGACGACTTTTCTTTTATCCTTAGCTGTTCTTAAAATTCTCTCTTTATCTTTGATTTTGGTAAGTTTGATTATAATATGTCTTGGTGACTTTCTTTTGGGATCTATCTTGTTTGGGGTTCAATGAGCTCCTTGGATAGATATCTTCTCATCTTTCACGATATCAGGGAAGTTTTCTGCCAACAAATCTTCAAAAATTCTCTCTGTATTTTCTGTTATCCACTCCGTTCTGGTACTGCAATCTCTTGTAGGTTATTCCTCTTGATAGAATCCCACATAATTCTTACGGTTTCTTCATTTTTTTAAAATCCTTTCACCTGAGTTTTCCTCAAATAAGTTGATGTCAAGTGCTTTATCTTCAATCTCACTAATCCTGACTTCCATTGCCTCAATTCTGCTCCTATGACTTTCTATTGAGTTGTCTAATTCTGAAATTTTATTGTTAATATTTTGGATTTCTGTTTGCTGTCTCGCTATGGATTCTTGTAGACTGTTTAATATGCTCTTCTCTAATCTTCTCAAGTTCCTCTATTGTTTTATCCGTGTGCTCCTTGGCATGTTCTGCATTTTTATTGATCTCCTTCCTGATATCTTGAAGTGTTCTGTATATTAATCTTTTTATTCTGCCTCCAGTAATTCCAAGAAGTTCTCTTTCTCCAGAAAATTTCTTGGTTCTTTGTTTGGGGAGCTTGCTAAAACCATCCTGGTCTGCCTGTTTATGTTATTTGACATTGACTGTTGTCTCCGAGTCATCAATGTTATTATATTTATTTATTTTATGTTTGCTTACTGTGTCCTAGCTTCTTGTTTTGATATGACCAAATAGGCTGCTTCTGTGAGCTAGTTTGATTATTGACACCTTTGAAGCTCTAATGTCTTGTCAACAGGTGGTTAGATCTATTACTAGGTACGTGAGCCCAGGAGTCCGTTTACTTTTCTTGTATGGATTCAGCTCAGGTGTCCAGGTAGTTGGTCACCAAGTGTGTGGTGCAGGCCCTCACCTACAGTCCTAGTTGGGCAGTGTAGATTGGTGTAGCCATAGGTATCTGGCTGCTGTAGGGGGTCACATGCTGAGCAAGGCAGGGAGCTGATGGCTGCCCCTGAGTGTCTGGAAGGAAAGAACGTTCTTGTTCTGTAGAGCACATAGTTGGGTGGGTTTTGCGGCAGACTATGGGCACCCAATTCTGTTGGCTGTAAGGATTGGGAGACATCACTTATTCTTGGACTCCTGTTGTGGGTGGCTAGGTGGCATGGGTGGAGCCACCAGTCCTCAGACCCCTGATGGGGGTAGGTGAGGACCCTGCTTAATGGACAGAGAGGTGTCAAATATCATGCACCTGTCACTTACCATATGGCTGATACAGCTGAAGTTAGCCTTCAGGTATATACCCTGTTGTTGTGTGCTAATGAGGGCCTACACTGCTGAAATGGGCCCACACAGGACTACACAGGGGGTGAAAGACATTTAAAGTTTGTGGACCCCTTATGCCTGTGCCTAGGCACAGGAGCTGCACCTACCCTAAGTTTCCTGGCTTAGGGGAGCTGGCAGATTATTTATTCCTGTTTTTTAATTTATTCCCTCTCCAAGGCTGGAAGAATGGCTCAGGGCACATGACAGATCCTTACTTCCAGCCCAGGGGATGTGGCAATGGCTGAAGCCAGCCCAGGACCTGGTGCAGAGCAGGGAGGGGGCAGGTAAATGGGAGAGAGGTTTTTCCAAAGGGGGTGTTTTTTGATCCATGTGGTAGGTTAGACGCATGTACTTACCTTTTGCTGATTGAGCTCCACTTTTCACTGTTTCTGGAGGATTGAGTAGACTCTCCACCACTCTATCTCTCCTGATGTGGAAAATGTGTCCTAAGTGCCACTACTTGTTCCTGCTGGGTCAGGTCTGACAACTCCTCACTGCTTCTGAACCATCTCTCCCTCCCTCTGCCACTCAGTCCGATTCCTCAAGTTTGCTTTTGATGTTCAGGGCTCCTAGATTGTCATATATAATTGATTCACTTGTTTTTTCGGGTCTTTGTTGTAAGAAGGACCACAGAAAGCATATGACTACTCTGCCATCTTGGCCCTGCCTCTCTGATTTTGTCTTTATTCTTGTTAAAAAAAAAAAATCAAAATTCAAAGAAATTGAAATGTCAGGTTTATTCTGAGTAGTTATTCTATATGCATGTAAGAAGACAATTCTGATTCCAAAAAAAAAACAATGGCTTGAAGTTTGCTAGTTACAATGAAGCTTAAAAAGAGAAGAAGAGGGAGAAGAATAGACTGTCAACCACTGGCTAATCTTAACATGATTGACTGAACACTGTCCTCCCCGCTTTATTGAGGTCAGCTGATGTCTGGTTACTTCTAGCCTGGCTACTAATAATTTGACCCTCCACCCACCTGCAGCCATGAGACATTTTGAGATTTAAATTAGGAGAGCCTAAAGTCTTTTTCATTAAATCAGGCAGTAAATGTTTTGTTGACAATCCTCTGTAGCAGAAAAAGACAAATTTACTTTGCTGTAGAGCAATTTCTGGCAGGTTTTTGCAGTGTGGGTTGCTTTTTATGGTTAATATTTGGTTTTGTGGGTAAGAAAAATCTTAAACTCAAAATAAGATGTCTGTTATTAATTTTCCTCTTTAACATTTTCAAGCCTCTAAATTTAACATGTTCTTGTTTACCCACGAAGAGTAAGAAACCTCTTATTTCTCATCTTTGTAGACCTCTATATAGGTCTACAAATCCCTGTGACTTCTTGCCTTTCCAAAGGAGCCCTCGTGGTACAGTGGTCAAGCACTTGGGTGTTAACTAAATGGTTGGCGGTTTGAACCCACCAGCTACTCCGAAGGATAAAGATGTGGCAGTCTGCTTCCATAAACATTACAGCCTTGGAAACCCTATAGGGCAGTTCTACTCTGTCCTATAGGGTTGCTGTGAGTTGGAATCAACTCCAAGGCAATGGGTTTGGTTTGTTTTTTTTGGCTTTGCCTTTCCAATTCCATTCCTTACATGAAAATAGAGACTATAGCAAAACTTGTTTCTTATATATTCCTTAGCTAGAGAAATGGAATTTTGAAAGATTTCCAAGGTTCTCTTTTCAGTTCTTTTATCTTTCAGATAAAATGGAAGCCCAAGAAAGATGCTAGGTTCTATGAAGTATTTTATTCACCCTTGAATCTCCTGCACCTAGCACTTTAGCTGACCCCTAAGAGATGCCTTAGTAAGCCTGAGTAGAGGTGACTTGCTAAAGAGCACCAGTTCAGACCTAGGAAGTCTCAGAATTCTTGGGCTTGTACTCTCTTCCATAAGATGAACTTTCACCATAACAGGTGCATGTGTCTATTACAGAAATAAAATTCTTTCTAGGATGCATTAACCATTGTTATGGTAGAAAGGGAGAGTTACTGACCTTCTGAATAGAAACCTTGGGTATTTTTCAACTTGGGCCTTCATTTGGGGTTTAAAATTCCCTAGTGATAAGACACAGGAAAAGCTATGGCCAGTACCATGCTCCCTATTGAGACACAGAGGGTCTCCTTTCTTCTCTTTCTCCTGTGCCAAATGACCTAGAACAAAGATCTCTGAATAGCTCCTCTTTCTAGCTAACTGGACCCATGATTTTTCTTTTCATTTATTTTTAAAATATCAACTTCTCTAAGGGAGACTGTTCCTGAAACAGATACTGAGAAGGAGGAAGTGGAACTGGGTGATATTACATCCCAATTGCTATCTCTTTCTTTCCTTAATTACTCCATATTGTTCATTCTTCCCACTTGCTCAACTTGCTGTCCTTGGCTACACTCAAAGCTTGACTACTTTGCATTTCTGTGTCTTATCTCCAGCTGAGTCTATTCATTTCTTCCCCCTGTTCACCTTTGGTTATCTCTCTCTGCATTCTCTGATTGTCTTTCTATGACACAGTTGACCTCCAAAGATCTTTCAGGTTACTCAAGGGCTGAGCCAAAACGGAAGGGGAGATGTATCCTTTCAGATAGCTTGCTTAGCCAAGTCCAGCTTGACTACCCTGAGCAGTACCTCAGCTCTGAGCTGAAGTGGGTGGGGCTATCTGCAGAGATAATGCCCAGCCCACTCCCACTTTAATTTTCTTGGTTGGTTTTGTCTGGGTCACTCTTGAAAAGCTATTATGGTCCTAAGGAGGTAAATAAATTACCAACCTGCAGGGAGATTACCAAAGTAGGTGTGCTTTAGGAAACAGAGTTGAATGGCGTTTAAAAAATAAAATTTTCACAATATTAAATTTGTGTATGAACTCATGAGCTTTATTTTACAGTTCATGTACCGGTCAATGTCTGGTCAGAAGTCAGACCAGAGTTTCAGAGTGTGTACAGGCAGGAAAGCTTTTGTAACCGAAGACAGTCCTGACAGACTAGCTTAGTCTTCCTTTTTTGGGAGAGTCCATTGATTGACTTGGGAAAGCTAGGCATTTACATGGAATGTAAACTTAGGTTTTGGTTTGCTGCTGTGGGGCTCAGCACAAGTGGTTTCATTTTGGGCCTAGTTTAGTCAGGTTATCAATGGTGAGGAATATTAATCAAACAGAGTGTGGAAAACCAGAATTGTTAATGTGAAAGAGGCAAGATCACTGTGGGAATAGGGCATAGGGAATAGTTCCAAGTGTCTAACAAATGGTGGGGGAGGCTGCAAGCATGGGAACGTGTGAACAAACACAAGGTCGATAGTCAGGAGGGGCAGAGGCAGGACAGAGTAAGATTTGAGTCAGAGGCTGAGAAGACAGGTATAAAACCAGGTTCATAAATAGCAGTCATGTGCAAAAATACCTACTTTACCTGGTGTCCAGTGTGTGTAATAAGGATAGGAGGATGTGGCTTAAAGAATTGGATGGTCTTGTCCTTTCACTGTTCTTCCTAAATTAGTACATCCTGTCCAACTATTGGAAGAAGGCAGATAGCTTTGGTCTGAGGGACTGGGACTAGGTTTAGCTCCTGAGGTGACCTTGACTCCTTGAGCTCCTGAGGTACCCTTGACCTTGGCAGGATCTCTCCCCATGTTTCTTCAGCCTCAAACACGCTGAACGTGAGCTTGAAGTATTGGAGGGAGTGGGAAGACTGGAGATAACTGGTCAGTGTATTATATTTGTCCAATGTTTATAACTACTTTATCATTCACAGACCTTCGCTTCATTATCTATGTTCAATAAACCATGATTTTCTATAATCCATCTTTTATGAAACTCTTGGATTTAAAACACTTTAAAATCAGAATTAGCAGGGACAGAATATTCATTTCGTTCAAACATGCACTGAACACTTATCATATGCGTGCCATAACAAAGTTTAAGCCTCTGTGGAGTTGGAGAAGCAGAAATGGGAGACAATTACACATTTCTCTCTGTCATTAGATGCTCAAGCACTTTGGGATTGGGATACACCTTATTAATTTTGTATTCTTCATGGCACTCAGTGAATAGTCGGTGCTCTATCAACTTTTGCTGAATTGAGTTGTTTGCTGTTAAAAACTGGGAACCCTAAGATTTCCTATTGGTATGCAGTGATTGATTCATTTTCTGAGCAGTCTGAAAACAACATTTTTATCTAAATGAAAATAGCAAAGCAGAAGTCATGAATGATAGAAAGGATAGGATAGAAGAAAAGGGCAGTGGAGAGAAGTTCTGGAGATAAAAAGAAGCTATAATTAGAATAGACAATTAGAGCAGTGGAGAGCCAACTTCAATTCATGAGATGAGCAATGTCAGCAGCACAGAGAGGCCATAAAGTGCAGGTGTGTCCCAAGGGGACAAAAAATCATCCTGCTCTTTACATGACGGCTCTTAGACGTACAGAATGTGTCCACTGAATGCCAGTTGTCTGTCTGTATATTTGGATTGTTGGCAAACTCTGCTACATCTCAGCTAAATGCCCCTGAGAGCGTAAGATGGGATATGAAGAAAAGTATAGTTTTTTTCTTACAAAAAATGTCACCAAAATATTCCAGGCATGTAAATGATAAGACTAAGCCATGTAACCATTCAGAATGCTATGCATACAAAGATTTGACTGTGCTTAGTTTATAGGAGGAGCCCTTGGGTAGCACAAATGGCTAAGCGCTCAGCTATTAACTGAAAGGTTAGTGGTTTGAATCCACCAAGAGGACCTTGGAAGAAAGGCATGGCAATCTACTTCTGAAAGATCACAGCCTATGGAGCAGTTCTACTCTGACACACTTGGGGTCGCCATGAGTCAGAATTGACTCAACAGCAACTGGTTAACTGGTTAGTTTAACAGTACAAATACATAGGTTCTGGTTGGCCTTAATGGCGTACACCCACAGCATCATTATTGGCATTTTGGAGACACTGAGTTGTGGAGTCACCAGGATGGAATGTGGGGAGGAGGATGGCGGAGTGGGAATGAAGGAGATCCCATCTTCTCCCACCTACCCTCACTTCATACCTTCCATCTCCCTCTCAGGCTTCCTGGGTGTCAAATATTCCTGTCCTCCCTGCAGCCTAGCATGAGGAAGAATTGGTACCAGAACAGAATTAGTCAAAGGATGCTACCCTCCAAGCAAGTTTGGGAAGCAAATCCTGCCCCCGTCCCTTCATCTCTCTCACATACACACACAAGCAGGAAAGGGTCAGCTCGTTCGCTGAAGGCTTTTGTAGATTGAACCATCAGGGGAAACAAAATACAAATGATGTGGTGGGAAAAGCACAGACTCCAATGTCAGTACTACCGGTCACTGATTCAGCAAATTTGAGCCCCAAACTTTTTTAGTCCTTTATAGTTCCTCACGTATAAAATGGGGTTAATAAATAATTCCCCCTATCTCATACATGGAGCCCTGGTGGCTTAGTGGTTAAGTGCTCGGTTGCTAACCAACAGGTCGGCAGTTCAAATTCACCAGCCTCCTTGGAAACCCTATGAGGCAGTTCTACTCTGTCCTGTAGGGTCACTGCAGTTAGAATTGACTTGATGGTACCTAACAACAACAATAACAATCTCATACACAGAATAATGTAAATGGAAAAGCTGTATAGAAATTGGAAAGTACTGGAGCATTCAACTGCTTGCTATGACCAGAAGGTATTCTAGGAGGGTCTAGGGCCTGGATAAGGTTCCTAGCTGGTTTGTCCTGATGTTTTTCCTAGTACCGTAGCAATTAAAACTAACCCTGTTTACTGGGACCACCTGGCTTTGCAGGGAGAGATGCTGGCTGTGACATGGGGGCCTCACTGAAGAGCTCTGACACGATTTCTATTTTTACTCCTTTCCAGATCCTTCTCCTCCAGGGCAACCACATACACAATGCCAATTTGCAATTTATTTTCATTTTGCAAAGCAGGCTCTCCTTCCTCCTGCTGGCCTGGTGTCTATGACCTGACTGTATTAGTCTTGGATGGCCCCGGTCTGTTTTGGTCTCAGAGTTGGCATGGTCTTGTTATGCCAGCTGGAGAAAGATAACACACCTGTGGGAGTGCTGCCGGGGCTGGGAAGTGGCTGGGCAAGGGTCCTAATGGCTGAAGGTGACAGGAAGCTGGCCCACATGACCTCATCCACTCACTCTCACCAGGCTCTCTTTGGAGAGCAGTCAGGGTGTTTGTGCAGGTGCCCCACCTCCTGCGGGACAGCCTATCTTACCTGTGAGCCCCCCTCCTGGCCTCCAGGTGGATGTCTGGACTCAAGCTCAGAGCAGTCTCAGAAATCTGGCTCGTAGAATGTCCATGCTGCTGTCTTTCCCCCGGCTTAATGTTTGAAAAAGATGGGCTTAAATAAGGTCAGAATATGTTGTTTTAAACAAGAAAACTTAAAAAACAGATGGACTGTCGTTTTTCAGACCTCACTAGTCTTCAAGAACATGATGGGAACCAGGAGTCACCCATCTGACTCTGGGACCTGATTCTGCATTTCTTAGGTTGACAAACTCCTCACTAAGGACGAATGTGCTGAGCCTGCCAACTGGGGGAGCTGCTCCTCCTCCCAGAAGCGTGCTGTGCCTCCCCCACTGCATTGTTGTTGCAGCAGGAGGCCTGATATGAGGCTGACTAAGCCTCACGTGCTATCTCCTGAGCAGAAGAAGCTGACCCACTGTCTGGAAGATGCCCTCGGAGCTATTTTTCCCCCGAGGTGGGGACAGGCAGGGCTGAGTCATTAGAGGTCACTCCTCCAGTCTTCTTGGGAGCCCACGCACATCTTCAGAATTAGGGGTTCAGCTGCTAAGCAAAAGGTTGGTGGTCCGAATCCGCCCAGGGGTTCCATGGGAGAAAGACCTGGTGATTTGCTTCTGTAAAAATTACAGCCAAGAAAACCCTATGGGGCAATTCTACTCTGTCATGGGAGGTTGCTTTGGGTCAAAAAATGACTCAATGGCACGTAACAACAACAAGTCTGGAACTTAGGACTGCCATTTTTCTCTTTGCAAATGTCCCTCACAAGGACTGAGCCTGTATTCCAGACCTCATCACCTCCATCTCAGAAGGGGACAGATTGTTCCCAGTTGTCTGGTCAGCTAAATGGGACAGAAAGTAGCATGTTGACACAGAGCTAGGGATATAACCCAGGCGACCAAACTCTGCTTTTTCATCACATACAAACGAGGGATTTGGGTAGAAACTGAGTCTTCTAACCACAAGAAAAAATATTTGGAGAAAACATAATGAATATTAGTCATGGACATTTTCATAATAAGGAAAACTTCTATTAGTATCATAGGGTTGCCAGGCACCCAGCTCAATCTGGAATCACTTTGAGGAACACTCCCCTTGTAGATACATGAAGTCTGCACAAAAGCATCCTCTAGGATATGGTACTGCTAAGACAGTGTTCCCCAAACTGTGTTCCATGGAACACCAGTCATTTGAAATTATTAATATGAGGAAAGGGTTCCATGGTTAAATAAGATTGTTAGGCGACTAAGAATACACAATCAAGACTGAGGACATGTACTTCAAAAAAACTTTTAACTCAGCCCTGTGTTCCCCAAATTTGTTTGATGATAGAATGCTAATTTTGCAAAAGATCTATGGAACACGTTTCGAGGAAAGTTGCTTTAATGGAAGAGGTTACATGGTGCCTCCAACTTGCATTTGTAAAGTTTATATTCCTCCCTGGTTTGTTTGAATAGATGAGTGGTTCATGTGTTCAGAGCTGGGTTTGCAGACCTTTCTTGCACGCTAGAAATGTGTTGTTACAGAAACTTAAGAAAGATTAGGGGAAGGGGAGTTATTACCTTTAAAAATTAACTTTCTCATATTGATGATAAAACTTCAGGCTTGCAAAGGCAACTTATTCATGCTCTGAGGCTAGAAGGTTAATCCTGCTCAGAAATTTTCCATCAGGATCTGTTATTCTGGAATGACCACTTAGGAAGTCTGGATGGAGATAATATTAAACAACTGAGAGTCACAGATCTCCCTTCTGTTGGTTCCCACGGTGACACGGGCTGTGCACACACAAGGCTATTGGTTCTGTGCTGAATAGAATCCATAGGACTCATTTTATATATGGTCTTGGAACACAGTAAATTTGTCCAGGTCCAGATCATACTTGACTTATTTTTCATGCCTTGGATTTTCTATGTGCAAAAATGTATTATCTGTGGTTTAGGAATGCTTAATTAGAGTCCCAAATCTTCTGCATAGTTCCTTTGGGCACTTCAGTCTGAACTCACTCTCAAAGATTTCCTACCCAACTCTTCACACACTTTGCTTGCAGACATTGTTCCTGCTAGCACAGGTCTCTGTCTTCTTGCTTCACCTGCTTTCTTTTGATAATCCATCCTGTGGTTGTTTTCAACTTAATTGTGTTTTTTCTCCTGGGAAAATTTGGCTATGCCATAGTGGAGTTCCTGGGTGGTGAAACAGTTAATGTGCTCGGCTGCTAACTGAATGGTTGGAGGTTCGAGTCTACTCAGAGGTGCCTCGGATGAAAGGCCTAGTGATCTACTTCTGAAAAATCAGCTACTGAAAACTATGGAGCACAGTTCCACTGTGACACACACGGGTTTGCCATGAGTCGGATCCAACTCGATGGCAGCCAGTTACTAGTTATAGTTACTTGTTGCCCAGCCTGGACATCCAAACCAGCTTCAAAACCCTGATAAAACAGTCCATCCCTTTATGATGACACTTGAAAATGGTTCCAAATTTAGCCTTAGTATTGGCACAGAAGTTTTTAAAGCCTGAACTAAGATCTGAAGCCCAGGCTAACTCATTCGTTTTCTTGCCAACCCACTGACCTCTTTAATGTCTGCTATAGATTTACTTTTAAAGGCGAACCAGGTGAAAGGGGAGCACAGGGACCACGTTGAGTTCTAGGGTTGTTTCACTTTCTCAGAGTTGAAAAATTTACCAAGGAAGAAAGCATCCCCCCTGGTACCTTCTCTGCTGACCCTTCTCTGACACCTCTGGAGTTTGACAGCAAATCAATGATGTCTGAGGTCAAGGAGTTCTGGCTTCAAAGGGAACATGTGAGACATTGGCACACTCCCGGCCAGTGTTCTCACTCATGTTACTTTTGATTGATTCCTCTATATGGAAGGGGACAGAAGGTGCTCCCAGCCACTCCCAACACCCACTTGTAATTACAGTGTAATCGTTGTTGTCTAGGTGGCTATGCTGTGCTTGACTTGGGGCTCCTTCATATAGCCTCAGAGGGCAGGTACTGCAGGATAGTGCAGCACTGTGTGACTTGAAGGAACTTAATGAAAGCCTGCTGACTCAGTTTGTGTTTGCTATTGCTGTAATTAGCTGTCACGGAGTCTACCCCACTCAAGGTGACTCCATGTACAATGAGACTGGACCATTGTGATCCACAGTTTCACCGGCTGATTTTCAGCAGTAGATCACCAGGCTTTTCTTCTTAGTCTGTCTTGGTCTGGATGCTCTGCTGAAACCTGCTTAGCATCATAGCAAAACACAAGCCTCCACTGACAGATGGGTGGTGGCTGCATATCGGGTGCATTAGGTAGGACCCGAACCCGGGTCTTCGGCATAGAAGGTGTGATTTCCGCTACTGAACCCTCACTGCCCTCCAATTCATGTTTACATGACGTTAAAATGAGAAACATTAACTCCATTGACTACTCTGTATATATAATGTTAATGATTTGACTGTTTTTGGTTTTTTTTTCCCCTGAATTGTCCACCTGACTCGATGCAGTGGAGCCCCATCTATGTGCAGGGATTAGTAGTCTGTGTATGAGGATTGTTCCTGCATGAATTTCTTGGATGAAACTCTTATAAAGTGACATTCTTCCAGTGTGCAGAAATTTCTCTAAACATCACTTTCTGAGAGCCAGGTGGGATGGGATTAGGTGGTGCTTAAAAGCCATCACCCAAAAGGAACTCTGCAGAAACCACAAAATAATTTGCAAGGCGCATAGAAAAACAGATGTTTGAGATGGGCCCTCAGCACTCACACACGTTCTTGGCTTGGGAAATTTTGCTTCTTTGGTGATGAACTCCATATGTCTCTGTTTGGTTTGCTTTTTTTACTGGCCACTTTATTCCCTGGACACAGCCCTTTCTTCCTTTGCTTGCTTTACTCTTCTCTGAAGTTCAAGTGTGTATACTGACGATCTCGATGACACCTGGAGAAAGGAACACAGAAACCCACCCAGAAATAACACTGTAAATGGAGCAAGGGGAAATAAGCTGGGGTAACTGTGCCAGAGATACCCGTGGGGATTTCTCAATTTCTGCAAGCCTGTGATAGATGGCTCCAAAAGCCCTAATTTAAAAACAAACAGGAAATGTCACTATGAGGCTCACACCTTCTTGTTAAAATCTTCTGCCTGACACTCCCAACTTCAACATCACCATAGGCGAGGAGAGTGTGAGCAAGATTTTAAAATAATTGCATAATGGAGCACCTGGCTTTCATGCATTGTCTGGCGTTGGACATTATGGAAGACCATAGGCAACTCTTTACCCAGGAGGCATCTACTCTGAAGGCAATTAAATAGGTGTTAGTGGGCGCCACCTAGAAATAAGTTCCTACTCACTTTACAGTGGCTGTCACTGCAGTCAGGAAGATATTTGCAAAGTGGTTTCATTGGATCTGAACACTCCCTGTGGGATTTCATGCTGAAGAAGTGCTTCCAGATACAGACAGATTATAAGAGCAACTACCTTTTTGTTTTTTTAATTTTAATGCTTAGTATGTGTCAAGCATATAGTCTTATGTCAGTAAAAAAAAAAAAAAAAAAACATGTGGAAGGTACTATTATTGTTCTCCTTATTTAAGTGCAAGGAAACTGAGGTTTAGAGGCATGGACTAACCTGTCCAAGGTCATGCTGCTAGAAAGTTGCAGGGCTGCCACTTGCCCCACGCCTAGTCTGACCCAGAGCCCATCACTCAAACCATCTGCTAAGCTGTCTCTTTCAGTGTACCAGAAGGTTGTTGTTGTTGTTAGTTGCTCTTGAGGAAGTCCCCAACTCATGGTGAACCCACGCACAACAAAACGAAACTCTGCCTAGTCCTGTGCCATCCCCATGACTGGTTGCCTATTGGACCATTGTAATTCATAGGGTTTTCACTGGCTAATGTTCGGGAGAAAGTTTCCAGGCCTTTCTTCCTAGTCTGTATTAGTCTGGAAGCTTTGTTGAAACCTGTTCAGAAACACAAGCCTCCACTGACATAGATAGGTGAAGAGTGTGCATGAGATGTATTGGCCAGGAATTGAACCCAGACCTCTTGCATGGGAGGTGAGAATTCTACCACTGAATCACCAATGCCCACTATAACAGTATAACCTATAACAGAAGGGTGTGGAAATTCATTATCCAAGTGTCTTTATTTTGAATTGGAGTGGAAAAAAACAATGAGGTCTTGGGTTGCATTTCTAATGTGAAGCCTGGGTCACCAGAGCTATGACGGTTGATGACCGCAGCAATTCTGATAGGATCTGAACTGTTCTCTGAAAATAATGCCTACCTCATAGGGATGTTGTGAGCGAATGATAAAATGTTTAGAGATTGCCGGACAAATACTGAGTGTCCATAAAATAAGCTACCATATGGATTTTTTTACCCCATTTATGAAACCATAGGTGGTGGAGATTTTCAGGTCATTTTACAACAGCTATCTCTACCATTTTCTTCCCTTTCATTCTTCTCCAAATCATTTCTGCTCAGATGGAAATTAATCTTTCATGTTATTTAGGGCTCAGTTTACTGAGTTCTTTCTTTCCAATGAGAGTGATGGTTTTTACAGATAAACGCAGTAACTTCTACTAGGATAATTCCTTTCTGAGTGTTTGTGACGGTATAAAAATGAGTATTCCTGGGGTAATAATGATTATGATTATAATAATAACTTTCACTTATTTAGTATTTAGTATGTGCTAAATGCTTTTTCTACCACCTGTCTCTGTGTTTGTCATACTGTGGTGGCTTGCATGTTGCTATGATGCTGGAAGCTATGCCACAGATATTTCAAATACTAGCAGGGTCACCCATGATGAACAGGTTTCAATGGAGCTTCCAGACCAAGACAGACTAGGAAGAAAGGACTAGTGATTTCCTTCTGAAAATTAGTTAATGAAAACTTTACGGATCACAACAGAACATTGTCTGACTCACTTGTTTTGGACATGTCATCAGGAGGAGTCAACTGCTGGAAGAGGATATCGTGTTTGGTGAAGCAGAGGGCCAGTTAGGGTGAGGGAGACCCTCAGCAAGATGGATTGGCACAGTTAACACAGTGATGGACTCAAACATTCTGGCAATCATGAGGATGACACAGGACCAAGCAGTGTTTCGTTCTGTTGTACATAAGGTTGCCATGCACTGGAGCTGACTTGATGGTATCTATCTATCTATCTGTCTTTCTAACTATCTATCTATCTAAGCCCTTTTACAAGCATTTTCAGTTAACTCTAAAATAATCCTATAAAGCAAGTATTATTTCACCCATTTTACAGATTAGTCATGTCACGTACTGTCCAAATTCAGGGCATCATCTCCAGGGGAAGGCTTTCTCTCTGTGTTGGCTCTGGAGGAAGGTCCTTGTCATCAATCTTCCCCTGGTCAAGGAGTTTCTCAGGAGCAGGGACCCCCGGTCCAAAGGATGCGCTCTGCTCCTAGTGCTGCTTTCTTGGTGATATGAGGCCCCCAACTCTCTGCTCACTTCCGTTTCCTTTTATCTCTTATAAGATAAAAGTTGGTGCAGGGTGCACCCCAGGGAAACTCCCTTTACATTGGATCAGGGATGTGACCTAAGAAATGGTGTTACATCCCACCCTAATCCTCTTTAACATAATCTAATCTTGCCTCATTAATCACAGGCAGAGATTAGGATTTACAACACATTGGAAAATTATATCAATCACAAAATGGAGGACAACCACACAATACTGGGAATCATGGCCTACCCAAGTTGACACATATTTTGGGGGCACATAATTTAATCCATGACACCTACTTTTTCCAAGAAGTCAATATCTGGTTTTGCCTGGTCACAGATTGTTAGTGTATACCTCATCTGTCTAGGTATTATGACACTTTCCTCTTGTCATTTATAAAAAGCAGTGAATTTCCTGGCAACCAGTCCCAAGCACAGTACTGCCAACCACAGAAGGTTTCCTAGCATCTCAGTATTATCTTGTATCAGTCTTGGTGTTTGGATGTACTTAGACTGCCTTTCACCCTAGGTTCTCCATCAAGCAGTTCCTGGCATAGCCCTCCATCCATCCCTCCTGCCCCCTGGGACTGCTTGTCCATGAACTCTCACACTCAAAAACATGTCCTTAAACAGGAGGTGCTAAAAGCCACAAGATATCATGGCATGCTTCCTTATAGAGACCATTGTTCTCCAAGATTTGTGTAGTAAAAGTTAAGTAATTTTATCTAGGAATTTAAAATTTAAAGCATTTTCATAGCAAAACGTTTTGCAAAACATCGAGTAGAATGTAACATTTACATACATTTAAAAAATTATACAATCTGGAGTAGGATGGGTCCTCAGACACCAAGGATAAACATGTGCTCATGTGCCTTTAGCAGGTCCCCTCATGGAAAACACAAGTTCTTTACTAAGATATTTATTAACACATGTTTTCAGTAGCTACATGGGGTTTAGGGTAAAGAGTACAGAGTGTCTATAACCCCTGCCTGGTAAGAGCTCCAGTGTTAGGTGTTATGGTTAAAGCCCAAACCAAGGCTACTCTATGAGAACCTTAGACAGCTTCACCAATGAGGTGATACTTTCACTGGGTTCTGAAGGAATAATGGGAGCTTACTGGTCACACAAGAGGAGGAGGGTTGGTTTGGAGCCATTTCAGACAGCAGGAACTGTGTAGGTGTGAAGTGCAAGACACCACCATGTGTGGGGAAGAAACTCAGAAAACCAAGTGTTCTAAGAGCTTAAGTTGTGAGAGAGAGGAAGAAGGTGGCAGGAGGTGAACCTGGAGCAACAGATCCAACCACGCAAGGCATTGAATGAATCAAACCACGCAGGGCATTTAGTGTCTTGCTAAGCAAACTGGAGCTTACCCTGTGAAGAGTGAGGCATGAGAAGCTGTAATAAAGATAGTGACACGGTAAGCTCTGCATTTCATAAAGACTATCTTGGAAACTCTGGAGGATGTATTGGAGAGAGCAAGGCTGGAGATAGAGAGACCTGTTAGGTGAGAACTGGTTAAGAGATAGAAATGGAATTAAGTTCAGTAGGCTTAACCGGAAATATTCTTCTTTAAATCTAATGTAGATCCCTTCCATGGTAGTTGGTGCCCACTTTCTTCATTCACAAAGAAAATATTAGCTAATATTTACTGCAGACTTAGTATGTGTCAGGCAATGTTCTAAGTCCTTTACCTATATTACCTCATTTATTATTCTCAATGATTATTAACCCATTTCACAGGTAAGAAAATTGAGGAGATTATATAGCATTTCTAAGGTTATAGAATGAATTAGGAGTAGAACTAGTATGCAAACTTGAGCCATTTGACTCTAAAGCCCATAGTTTTACCACTACACCATATTGTCTCTAATGAGCAACTAAGAAGCATCTTCCATATAGCTATTAAATTCATGACTGCAGAGGTGGGTCCAAGATGGCAGAGTAGTCAGACGGCTTCCTATGTCCTTCTTACAGCAAAGACCTGAAAAAACAAGTGATTTGATTGTATATGAATATCTAGGAGCCCTGAACAAGGCAAAGTTGAGGAATCGGACTGAGTGGCAGGGGGTGAGAGAGACGGTTTGGAAACAGCAAGGAGTTCCCTGACCTGACCTGAGGCAGGAGCCAAATCCCCTCAGCCCTGATCGGATTGGGTCGTGCAGAGAGGTTGGCATACAGCTCCACTCACCAGCTCATTTGGGAGGCAGTTTCCACATAGAGATAGATCCAACAGCAGAGATTCTGCTTGGATGCTCCAAACAAGTGAAAAGCATTACCCAAGCAGCTAAACATAAGTACATGCATGTGGCCTTTTGGGGGGATTTAAAAAAAAAAACTATTTGGGAAATACCTCTCTCCTATTTACCCCCTCCCTCCCCCTCTGCACTGGGTCCCACTGGCTCCAGCAGTCTCTGAGTCCCCTGGGCCAGAAGTAGACCCCGTAAGGTGCCTTGACCCATTCTCCTGGCCTTGGAGAAGGAACAAATTAACAAACAGGGGAAAAAATAAGCTACCGGCTCCCCTAAGCCAGGAATTCAGGGTTGGCACAGCTCCTTTGCACAGGCATAAGGGGTCCGCAGACTCTGAGTGACTTCCACCTCTGTATGGCCTTGTGTGGACCCATCTCAATAGTGTAAGCCCTCACTACCACAGTACAACAGGTAAACACCTGAAGACTAACTTCAAGTGTTTCAGCTGTGAACTGGCAGATTGTGATGCTAGACACTGCTCTGTCCTTTAAGCAGGCTTCTTACCTATCTACATCAGGGGCTTGAGGACTGGTAGCTCCACCCACGCCACCTAGCCACCTGCTACAGGGGTCCAAGAATAAGTGGTGCCCCCCAGCCCTTGCACCCAACAGAGTAGGGTGCTCATAGTCTGGCTGCAAAACTCACCTATCTACTCACTCTAGGGAACAGGGACACGCTTTTCTTTCAGACACTCAGGGGCAGCCATCAGCCCCTGCTTTGCTCAGCACGTGACCCTCTACTGCAGCCAGATACCTGTGTCTTCACCAATCACCCATGCTTCTCTAAGACTGTAGGAGAGAGCGTGCACCACACACTTGGTGACCAACTGCCTGGACACCTGAGCTGAAAAAAAAAAACAGGAAAATTTAATGGGCTCCTGGGCACACACACTTAGTGACAGACCTAACTACCTGGTGACAAGAAGTTAGAGCTTCAAAGGCACCAACAATCAAACAGCACACACAAGCAGCCTATTTGGACATATCAAAACAAAACAAAACAAGAAGCTGGGACACACTAAACAAATATAAAATAAAATTCTAATAACTTACTGATGGCTCAGAGACAACAGTAAATATCAAATCACATAGAAAGGCAGTCTATGATGGCTTGAGCAAGCTTCCAAAATAAGTAATCAATAAATTTTCTGGAGGAAGAGAATTTCTTGGAATTACCAGAGGCAGAATACAAAAGATTTATATACAGAACTCTTCAAGAAGTTAGAAAGGAAATTTTGCAAAACACAGAAATAGCCAGAGAACATACAAACAAAGCAGTAGCGGAACTTAAAAAAGTTATTAAAGAACATAATGACAAATTTAATAGGCTGCAAGAATCAATAGCGAGACAGCAATCAGAGACAGAGAGTGGCAGATTGGATAAAAAAACACGATCCGTCTATATGCTGCCTACAAGAGACACACCTTAGACTTAAAGACACAAACAAGGTAAAACTCAAAGGATGGAAAAAATATATCAAGTAAACAACACTCATAAAGAGCTGGAGTGGCAATATTAATCTCAGACAAAATAGACTTTAAAGGAAATTCCACCACAGAGGATAAGGAAGCACACTATATAATGGTTAAAGGGTCAATACACCAGGAGGACGTAACCATGATAACTATTTACACACCCAATGACAGGGCACCAAAATACATAAAACAAACTCTGACAGCACGGAAAAGAGAGATAGACAGCTTCATAATAGTAGTAGGAGACTTCAACAAGCCCCTTTCAGTGAAGGACAGAACATCAGGAAAGAAGCTCATCAAAGACGCAGAAGAGCTAAATGCTACAATCAACCAACTTGATCTCATAGACATATACCAAACACTCCACCCAACAACAGCCAAGTATACTTTCTTTTCCAACTCACATGGAACATTCTCCAGAATAGACTACATATTAGGCCATAAAGCAAGGCTTAACAAAATCCAAAACACCAAATATTAGAAGGCATCTTTTCTGACCATAAAGCCATAAAAGTAGAAATCAACAACAGAAAAAGCAAGGAAAAAAAAAATCAGACACATGGAAACTGAACAGCACCTTGCTCAAAAACTACTGGGTTATAGAAGAAATTAAGGATGGAATAAAGAAATTCACAGAATCAAATAAGAACGATAATACATCCTACCAGAACCTTTGGGACACAGCAGAAGCAGTGCTCAGAGGTCAGCTTATAGCAATCAATGCACACATCCAAAAAGAAGAAAGGACCATAATCAAAACATTAACCCTACAACTGGAACAAGTAGAAAGAGAGCAGCAAAAGAAGCCCTCAGGTGCCAGAAGAAAGGAAATAATAAGAATTAGAGCAGAATTAAATGAAATAGAGAATAGAAAAACAATTGAAACAGTTAACAAGACCAAAAGCTGGTTCTCTGAAAAGATCAACAAAATTGATAAACCACTGGCCAAACTGACAAAAGAAAACCAGGAGAGGAAGCAGATAACCTGTATAAGAAATGAGATGGGTGATATCACAACAGACCCAAAGGAAATTAAAAGAATCATAACAGAATACTATGAAAAATTGTACTCTAACAAATTTGAAAGCCTAGAGGAAATGGACAAATTTCTAGAAACTCATTACCTACCTAAACTAACACAAACAGAGGTCGAACAACTAAATAAACTCATAACAAAAGAAGAGATTGGAAAGGTAATTAAAAAACTCCCAACAAAAAAAGTCCAGGCTCGGATGGCTTCACTGGAGAATTCTACCAAACTTTCAGAAAAGAGTTAACACCACTTCTACTAAAGGTATTTCAGAGCATAGAAAAGGATGGAATACTCCCAAACTCATTCTATGAAGCCAGCATAACCCTGATACCAAAACCAGGTAAAGACACCACAGAAAAAGAAAATTGACGCAAAATTCCCTCAAGAATATTGACGCAAAAATCCTCAACAAAATTCTAGCCAATAGAATTCAGCAACATATCAAAAAAAATAATTCACCATGATCAAGTGGGATTTATACCAGGTATGCAGGGATGGTTCAACATTAGAAAAAGAATCAATCTAATCCATCACATAAATATAACAAAAGATAAGAACCACATCATCTTATCAATTGATGCAGAAAAGGCATTCAACAAAGTCCAACACCCACTCATGATAAAAACTCTCAACAAAATAGGAATAGAAGGGAAATTCCTCAATATAATTAAGGGCATTTATACAAAGCCAACAGCCAACTTCATCCTAAATGGAGAGACTTTGAAAGCATTCCACTTGAGACCACAAACCAGACAAGGATGCCTTCTATCACCACTCTTATTCAACACTGTGCTGGAGGTCCTAGCCAGAGCAGTTAGACTAGAGAAGAAATAAAGGCATCCAAATAGGTAGGGAAGAAGTCAAAGTATCTCTATTTGCAGATGATATGATCTTCTACACAGAAACCTCCAAAGAATCCACAATAAAACTACTAGAACTAATAGAAGATTTTAGCAAAGTTTCAGGATACAAGATAAACATACAAAAATCAGTTGGATTCCTTTACACCAAAAAAGAGAACCTCAGAGAGGAAATTACCAAATCAATACCATTTACAATAGCCCCCAAGAAGATAAAATACTTAGGAATAAATCTAACCAGAGACATAAAAGATCTATACAATGAAAACTACAAGACACTACTGCAAGAAACCAAAAGAGATCTATGTAAGTGGAAAAACATACCTTGCTCATGGATAGGTAGACTCAACATAGTGAAAATGTCAATTCTACCCAAAGCAATCTACAAATACAATGCAATCTCAATCCAAATTCCACTGGCATTTTTTAATGAGATAGAGAAACAAATCACCAACTTCATATGGAAAGGGAAGAGGCTCCAAATAAATAAAGCATTACTCAAGAAGAAGAACAAAGTGGGAGGCCTAACACTGCCTGATTTTAGAATCTATTATACAGCCACAGTAGTCAAAACAGCCTGGTATTGGTACAACAGATACATAGACCAGTGGAACAGAATTGAGAATCCAGACATAAATTCATCCACCTATGAACAGCTGATATTTGACAAAGGCCCAAAGTCCATTAATTGGGGGAAAAGACAGTCTCTTTAACAAATGGTGCTGCAATAACTGGATATCTATCCATCTACAAAAAACTGAAACAAGACCCATACCTCACACCATGCACAAAAACTAACTCAAAATGGATCAAAGACCTAAGTATAAAATCGGAAACAATAAAGATCATGGAAGAAAAAATAGGGACAATGCTAGGAGCCCTAATACATGGCATAAACACAACACAAACCATAAGTAACAATGCACAAGCACCAGAAGAGAGATTAGATACATGAGAGCTCCTAAAAATCAAACACTTACACTCATCAAAAGACTTCACCAAAAGAGTCAAAAGACAACCTACAGACTGGGAAATAACTGTTGGCTACGACAAATCCGATCAGCGTCTAATCTCTAAAATCTACAAGATACTGCAAAACCTTAACAACAAAAAACAAATAACCCAATTAAAAAATGGGCAAAGGATGTGAACAGGCACTTTGCCAAAGAAGATATTCAGGCAGCTAACAGACACATGAAGAAATGCTCACGATCATTAGCCATTAGAGAAATGCAGATCAAAACTACAATGAGATATCATCTCACCCCAAC
>NW_004444000.1:6328156-6330464 GCF_000243295.1 Trichechus manatus latirostris | reverse complement strand
TCTGTCCAGGGGTGAGATGGGAAGGCACAGAGGGTTAGGAGCTGGTTGAATGGACATGGGAAATCAGGGGTGGAAAGGACGAGTGTGCTGTCACAGTATGGGGAGAGCAATTAGGGTCACATAACAATGTGTGTATAAATTTTTGTATGGGAGACTAACTTGAAATGTAAACTTCTTTTAAACTACAGCAATAAAAAAAAATGTATGTGCAAAATAAATAAATAAATAAATAAATTCATGACAGCTTATGGTAATCTTCCCATCTTGCCTATTTCCAGGAGATGCAGGCTATTTCCAAGGAACCCTGAGGTTTTGTAACAGATACCATTAAATTGAGTAAATAATCCATTCAATTCTTTCCCACCCTGCTTGTTTTCCTAATAATATTCTCATAATAAATTGTTTTTAGAATGTTGTCAATGTCCTTAACACTTGAGGTAAGAGTAAATAAGAGGTGGTCTCTGTCTTAAGGAGTTCACAGTCTATATGCATTCTCTATGCACCAGAGTGCATGTAGAGAGGCCAGTTACCACTGCAGAGGGAATGAGAAACTACCCTGGGATTTTCCATAATGGAAAGCTGGATTCAGAGCAATGGTACTTTTGGGGGGTAGTGAATGGAAAGTTCCTTCTTTTCTGAAGGAATTCACCTGCTCCCAAAGCCAGCATTACAGGAAGGACTTAGCAGAAGTGAGGGTACAATAGGTATGGAACTTTCCCTGAAGAGACATGGCTACTGTGTGCAGATGAGACCTAGGGACACATCTAAGGAATATACCCTCAAGTGAGAGGGGGGACAAGGCTGAATTCATTCATTCATGCATTCATTCATTCCACAAACATTTATTGATGGCCAACCATGTGCCAGGCAGTGTACTAGGTGGTGGTTGAGTATTAGATTGAACCATCACGTCTTCAGTACTTCAGGGCTGAATGCAGCCTCTTCGGACTGAGTCTTTCAGGAATTCTCTCCCATAACCCTCACCTTTTGCCATTAAATATCAGAAAACTCTTCATCTGCTTCTGGTCTTCAGTACCTGCTTGGAAGATATGCATACATACAATTGCCAATGAGTCAACTCTGACTCATGGTGACCCCATGTGTGCCAGAGTAGAACTGTGCTCCATAGAGTTTTCAATGGCTGATTTTTTGGGAGTAGACTGCCAGGCCTTTCTTCCAAGGTGCCTCTGGAGGGATTCCAACTCTAACTTTATGCTTAGCAGCTGAGCACTTTAACCATTTACACCACACAGGGGCTCAAGCTTGGAAGGCAGAGTCCTCTTACCGGAATTGGTTTTTATCCCTTTCCCCACTAGGCCAGTGAGCCTTCTTAATACTAAATTTTGTGTCAGACATCAGAAAAAGCTTTCATGTTGTCCATCTGGAATAGAGGCAGCACAGGAGACTAACAAATCACTTTGTGACCTGTGTTTGAACACATATCAAGAGAAAAAGTGCACAAAAGCAAAGCAACAACCTCCTCTTCAGAAATAAAATCACTTTTATATTGATATAAACCATAAGAGTTTATTGTCACAAGGTTTTGTTTAGAATCTTCAATCACTGCCATCATCAAAAAGCACTAATTGAGGATTTAATTGCCTGGAATTTTATACTCACCGTTGCCCAGCCTCCCTCTTCAGTGTGTTTACAATCTGAGGGAGACAAACTGATGCAGATCGACACCAAAAGGAAAATAGACACAACTAAGCAACAAACACAGATAGATCAGGATAAATATTGGCTTTGTCTGAAAGCCCAGCCTGCACTGCATTCTATCACATTTTACAGAAGAGAACTTTGTTCCCTTAGAAAGAAAGCCGTCATTATGTCCTGGCCTCCCCGGACTCTGCAGAGATTGAAAGTCCCTGAGGAAGGGGCTGATTTAGTTTGGGGTGGCCTAGATTGCCCCATTTTGGAAAGATTAGATGATGTGAAGGGCTTCTGGGCCTTTGTTGAAAAAATATGAGAAAGAGGACAGACAAGCAGGTGGGAGTGGGGAGGGCTTTTCCTTCTCTTCCATCGGAAAGGTTGCTCCCTCTGAGGTAGGGGCTGCAGTTGTGATTTTGCAAGGTCCCCTCAGGCCTCACGTCTTCTGAATCAGCACTTTAACATGTATCTTCCGCAATGGAGACTGAATTAATTGAGTGGCTTTCCCCATTGCTCTGCCTTGGTGGAAGGGGTGATTAAGAACAACTGGGGGGAGACTCCGGCAAGATGGCGGTCTAGGCAGAAGCACCACGCCGTCCCTCCACAACAAAGATCCGAAAAACTAAGCCAAACAGAGAATCAACAATCCTGAAACCCT
>NW_004444000.1:6284924-6317962 GCF_000243295.1 Trichechus manatus latirostris | reverse complement strand
AAAAAAGAACAACTGACTCACACATCCCCAGAGAGGCACGGATACAGAGAAAAGCTTGTCTCAGCCAGATATTCAGATGTGTACAAAGCAAAACATGTAGATATTTGCAAATATCTAAATAATCAGTGAACATTTTCTAGGCTTAATTCTCAGGCAACAAGTGCCTTTTGTGCAGAGTATACCATTCTTAGGTTTAGCATCAGGAAGACAGGGAGACTCCACCACAGATGTGTGTGTGTGTGTGTGTGTGTGTGTGTGTGTGTGAACGTATTTAAGGGTGTTTGAGTGGGAGTGTATATGTGGATATGGGTTTGACCGTGTGTGCATGTGTGAGTGTATATGTGAGAGTGTTTGTGTGAGTGTGTGTGAATGTGTGAATTGGTGAAAATAGAGATGTGTGTGAAAGAGTGTGTGTATGTGTGAATGTACGTGTGTCTGTGAGTTTATGTGTGAGTGTGTGTATGTGAAAGTATCAGTTTGTGAATGTGAGCGTTGGTGTACATAAAAGCGTGTGTGTGTGTGTGTGTGTGTGTGTTTGTGCACAAATACATCGACACGTTTCTGAGGGCTCCTGGAACAGCAACCTGGATTCCAGTGGGTGGTATGGGCAGCATTTCCTGAAATTGCTTCTGCCTCACAAGCACTCTAAGACCAGCTAAAATAATACAAAACAATTCAAATATGCAGAATCTTGGGTTTGCTTTCTTTTGGTTAGTTTACATAGGGAACTTGTTATTGAAAAAAGTAACTTCTCCAAAGGCTTCAAACCCAGTGGATGCACAGTCTCTGTCCTGACTTGGCATGATCTTTTGCTTTCCTTCAATGCTAGGCTATATCAGGCTGTGTATGTCAGCTGCAGTCGTAAACCCACTTTGCTCAGAGCTCAAGGTTGCACAGTTACCTGCCTGACTTCACTGTGGTTTGCCTGCCATGACGTGACCGTCTAACGAAACAATACCACGATGGAAGTCGTGAGTGTCCGAGTGACTTGCGAAGGTCAGCTAATCTCTCTGAGCCTCAACCTGCTCCCTGGCCAACCTGGGATCATCTGCCTTACCTGCCTTGGAGGCTGATGCAAACAGGTAAGATATGGAGTATAAGGGCATCGAAGAAAGCACTGAACATATCATTTGATGGCTGCCTTTAACACTAAGCAGCAGAGTAAGACAAGCTGAATCAGCCCATGTGGCCTCTGAAGACCATTCCAAACTTCTTTAGATTGCCAGGGCTCTGTACACTGTTTTCAGCTCCCTCCAAAGGGAGGGAGAACAGGAGCAGCCTCTTTTCTACCAACTGTCCCAATTCCCCAGTTTAGAGTAAATCTTTATATTCCACAATCCTTTAGTAAAATTTGATTTTAAAAGTTCCTGACTTTCTATCTTTTGCACGTCTGCTCCTGGCTCAGCCATCCTGCCCACCCTGCAGGGAATCACTCGTCTCCCACACATCTGAGTCCCTTTCCCCCAGCAATGCAGACAGGCAGCAGTACAGAGTCCAGAGCCCTGTTGGAGTCACCTTCCCAATTCCATCCCCACAGGCTCAGCAGTCTTGCCTTTGGATCCCAGTCAGAGCCAGCCAGTCATGAATTCCACTGTGGAGGCCAATTCAGATTTTCTCTCTCCAAAGGGTGCACACTGAGGGCACAGATACTCTCTTTGGAAGTTTAGACTCAAAGAAATGCATCAAGGATTAAAGTTGTTCTTCTCTCGTGTCTGTGACGAGAGCCAGCAGAATCCTGTGTCACTTGACTCAATCCTTTTTCACCTCTGCACCACATCACTTCCTGCCTTTGGGACCTTTCCTTCTATTCAGTAAGTTGTCACAGAGCACTGCTGTGTGCCAGCTAGTGGGTGAGGCATTGGAGGGCACAGCAGCAAATGAGCCTGGCACAGGCCCTGTCCTCCTGGGGCTGTGGTGGAACAGGAGAAGAAGCCATCAAACCAGTAACCACGGTGAGGCACTGTCTGTTACAAGGGTTGTGTGGACTGATAGGAGTATAGAGCAAGGACAGGGAAACCATCCTTGAGGAAAGGACTTTCAGCAGAAATTTGAAGGACCTGGGATGCAGGCTCCACGAGGACAGCGTCCAGAAGGGTGCCTGAGGCATGAAAGGAGTCCTCATGGCTGCATTAGAGTGAGAGGCGAACAGCTGGGAAATGAAGCTGGAGAGACAGCAGCACCCAGATTGCTGTGGCCCTCGAACCTTGTTAAGGAGGTTGGGCTTAACTCTGGAGTCATGAGAAGACAAAAGAAGCTTTGAAGTGTCAGGATGCTCAGATGGGTTCTGCTTAAAGTGGCCGTTCTCAAACTCCAATGCACGTTTGAATCACTTAGTGATCTTGTTAAAGTGCAGATTCTGATTCAGCAGATGAAGCCTGGGATTCTGCATTTCTAACCAGCTCTGAGGTGGCCAATGCTGCTGGTCCCGGGGACTACACTTTGGGTAGCAAAGGCACAAAATATTGTATAAACATTGACTTTTTGGCACATAATAATCCATCTCCTTTCATGATGGATGGATGATCTGTAAAATTCTGTTGTCTATTTTGATACATAGAATGATTAATTCTCAGAATGGGGATGGATTTTAAAGACTGCTAATCTATTGCACTCCCTTTTCCCATGAGGAAACCAAGCCTCTGACTGGGACAGTGACCTGCCTATGGTGTCCTCGTTTATTAGGGCAGTGTGGGTCTGGAGACAGGTTTCCCTTAATATCAGTTTAGCATTCCTCCTGTTGTAATACAAGGCCTCCCTTCCTACATGACCTTTCCCTACTGTGTCCCACCAGGATATGGGTGGAGGCCGGCTGTGCCTAGAAACAGGCGGCCAGCCCATACCAGAGAGGGTTCTGGACATCGTCCGAGTCCTAGAGGATTAACTGCAGTGCTCTGTGGCCTTGGAGTTGGGCCAGCCCAGAAAGTTTCCCAAGCACAGATTAGCTGCAGCCGGAGATGTGCTCATGGTAACTGTGTCATGGTCTTTTTCTTTTCTGGATTTTAATGCACTCTGGTCGTTTAGCATCAGGTACTGTCCTCTCGGTGCCCAGAGTGGATGACCAATGTTCCTAGCCATAAGGGTTGGTCCCTATGAAAACCTGCAGGAAAAGGAGATCATCTGTGTGGAGTCATAGTAGGGGCTTAGAAAATTCTTCCAACTAAAGATATCCCTTACTTGCTTGTCTTTGTTGACTACAATTCAACTATTAATTATCCATTCTTTGGGTTAAACACTGTCTCATCTTCTATTCCCTTTTAAAAAACCTGAGAAGGTTAACTATTAAGCCACTGACACTTTAATAAGAATTAGTTTGTCAGCTCTTCTCCAGGATGGGGAAGGTGTCTTGGCTGAAGAAGGCCCCCAAGTTGGGGATGAGAAATAGGAGGAAGCAAAGAAAGAAGAGATAGGAGACACCACAGATGAAACTTACCAACTTCACCATTTTGCCCAGGGCCAACTCCAATTTTGACCTCCAGATGCTTCCTATTTTTTATGGCTCTTATTCAGAGTTGGTGATGATGTAAGGAATTGGAGTAAAACCAGGCTTGCAGATTCTGGGTGGAGTTTACAGTAAAGACATGAGTAAGACCTGCTGTGCGCATGTGCCTCTCCATCCCTCACACAATATGAATCCCTTAAAAATTATGTGTGCCACCCCTAGAAGGGGACAGAGAGAAGTTTAAGCTAAAGGACAAAAAGCACATAGGGTTTTTGAATAGAAATGAAAAATGCGCTTTGGTCAAATAATACTTGCCATTGTTGTTGCTGTGTGCTGTTGAGTTATTTTGGCTTATAATGACCCTATTTATGTGACAGAGTAGAACTGCCCCATAGGGTTTCCTAGACTATAAATAGTACCTTGAAATGATGTCCTGCTGGTTTCAAAGAAATATCACATATATGTCTTAACTTGAACAACAACCCTGTTAGGAAAGAAGGCAAATCTTCTTTCCATGGTATAAAGGTTACCGAAGGGCTTGTTTAAAAATGTGCATTTCTAAACTCCACACCAGAGATTCTCATCTAGTGCATTTGGGGTGTAGCCTTGGAATCTGTATTTTTAACAGCATGTAGGTGGTGGGTGGGCCATCCTTTGAGATACATTGACTACTTTATAATGGAGTTGGTAGCTTACACAGACTATTAGATTTCAGTCTTCTAGAGAGTGGGTAGCACGTCCTATTCATGTTGGCACCCCCACAGTGCCTTGTAGAGTGCTTTGCACATAGTATGTTCTTAACAAATGGCAAAATTTTAATGGTCAGTGAAATATTCATAGAAGAAGTAGCCTCTGATCAGGGTTTTTATAAATGAGAATTTTGGTAGATAAGGTCTGGGGCGGAAGACATTCCAGAAGGATGAACTATAAAGCAAAGGAATGGACATGGGGTTTCCAGGGATTAGAGAAGTCCTGCTACTTGATTGAAGCATAGAGTATGTGTTGGAAATAACTGGGAATATGATTACATAAATAAGTTAAGATCATATTGTGGAGAGCCTTGAATTCAGGGATTTGTACAGTTTAGGAAGCAAAGCTATGTGTGTTGCAAGATACAAGGTAGTCTAATATAATGGGAGTACTGCTTTAGGGAAGGTGGGCGGAGCTTACTTCCATGCTACTAAACCCCCTTCTTAGTGCCAGAAAAAAGCAACTTGGAAGGCTCTTACGTAAACTCTAATCAACTCCTAAAGCCCTAACATTGCCTAGCCTGCAATCTACAATCCCCACCTGAGTTACCACCTAAATGCTACTGGGTCCTAGATTTTTATCTCCAGCCCATCCAGTGTTGCTTGAACATCTTCACCTACGTGTCCAATAAGCACCTCAAATCTAACATGCTCCAATTTAGACTCATTATGTATCCTGCAACCTTCCTGTATATACTATCCTGGTTTATGGTATCATCATTCACCTACTCACCTAATCAGAAACTGAAGGTCATCTTTGACTCATCCTTCACCCTCCTCATCTAACCAAAGAGCCTTAGGGATTCCATTTCCCAAATATCATCCCCTTCCCTATCCCAGAGAAGCTTGAAGTAGGAACCATAATTTTTGCTTTTCTTTTTCACATTTTCATATATGTGATTTCTCCCAATTCAGTTAGCTACAACCATCTATCTCCAAAACGGTAAAGGGTAGTTCTACCATAACAAGAAAAGGGAGCAAAATGTTTGTTGTCCTTGTGTCTTGCTTTGATTGTTTTCATTGGGCTCCTAAATATTCTTCCAGTCTCTAGTGTCATTTCTATACTTTCATTCTCTACACATCTGCTAAAATATCTTTTAGAAAACACAAATATTCCCTGTTTATAAACCTTAAATGTCATCCCTTGCTTTTAAAATGGAGTCCAAATCTCTTAGGTGGGCATGCATGCCTCTTTAGCACGTGACCCAAGCCTCTCTCTCCTCCATTGACTCCAGGTTCTCTGACACCCACCAAGCCCCCTTGCTGTTCCCTGTGTTTTCTGCTTTTCCTTTCTCTTGGCTTTTGTACGTAGCTTTCCTCAGTCTGGAAGGCCTGTCTCCCCCCTTTTTTTGGAGGAAATCTCAGTCCTCTGGGTGCCCCTCCTCTGCAAGACCTTTCTGGATTCTGTGCTCCCAGAACCCCTTGCAGTTGTTTACCCAGGCCTGTTGTCCCCTGTAGTCACAGGATCCTCAGTGCAAGAGTATTGCTCTATTCATTGTTGTATCACTATTTCTTAGCACTATGTTTGTTTTTTAGTAATGATTGTTGAATTCATTTGAATATGTTAGAATTGAAGATTGTAAATAGCAATCCCTTCTCTCCGCTAAATTTGCTTTAGGATCGTATATCGGGAGGTGGTCAGTTGGGGATAGTTTGGATTTACAGAGCAAATATTTACCCAGAATCCCTTCCTCATGCTCCTCATGTGTCTGCAATGTGGATAGAAAGAGATGTGTCTCCAGGCCTACCCCTGCAAGGTGGGCTGGGCCGTGACCCATGAGTGCTTACCCATGGAAGCAGGAACCACGAGAGATGCAGCTGCCCAGTGGGCAGACAGATACCCAGAGAGAAAGCCTAGAAGGACCTGAGCCACTCATCTGCAGTTTCTTTTCCTAATGCACCCATTGGGTAAGTCACTCCTGCCCACAGTGAGTGAGGAGAGAGAAGAGTAGAAGTTATTCTCAATACTTTCAGAAAGGTGGAATTTCCATTTTGTAGGCCAAGGTCATGGCATTGAGAAGAGTGTGCTAGTCAGGGTAGTATCAGCAAGAGAAAGAATTTATTGGTGATTTGAGCAGAAACAGGTATTGGCATGTACTGGGCATTACTGTTAATTCTGCTGGGTAAAACAATGGCATGATGGTTATGTTAAAAAGAAAAAAGTCCTACCAGTTAGAAATGCATATGGAAATACATTTAAGAGTGAAATGAGCTGACATCTGTGACTTACTTTAAATATTTTACAAACAAAACAAGAGGTGGGGAAGGGGAAGAATGGATGAAATAATATTAGCAAAATATTGATGATTGTTGAACAGGGTAATAGGTACAGAGGGGTTCATTATACTATTCTGCTTTCTGTATGTAATGAAATGGAAATTTCCATAACAAAAAGTTTCATAAAATTGGATATTGGGTCACTTACGGAGTCTCTAATTTGGCTACAAAACCACCCTCAGGTTCAATGATTCACTAGAAGGACTCACAGAACTCAGAAAAGCTCTTAGAGTGATGGCTACAGTTTATCACAGTGAAAGGATACAGATTGAAATCAGCAAAGAAAAAAGATGCATGGAGCAGAGTCCAGGAGAGACCAGGTATGGGCTTCCAGTTGTCTTCTCCCAATGGAGTTGTACCGATAGTACTTAAGTCTTTCAGCAACAATATTATTGCCAACCATGGAAGCTCACCTGAGCTTTGGTGTCCGAGGTTTTTATTGGGTATGGACTACCCACATGACTGACCTAACTACCCAGATTTTAGCCCCTCCAGAGGTCAAACTTACACAATGTGGCCCAAGGTCCTGCCATAAACCACATTGTTAGCATAAGCTATCTGGCATGACTAAAGCCCCAGATATACAAAGACACTCCTATCAGGCAGGATATTGCAAGGGCACAGAGGTTATCTGTGCCCTGCCAAAGGCCAATCCTTTCTTTTGAATGTGCAGGCTTTGAACACCCCAAGCCTGCTGAGTTAACCTTTTACCGCACAGGCGGTAAGGAGTGACACTCAAAATTGTTCACAGAACAGAAGGCACTAGTATTACCCAGAGCGTGCACCAGCCACGCCAGCCAGAGTGGACCTTGGGTGCCACTTCCAGGTCTCTAGCTACTATTGTATCAGAAACCAGATGCAGTGGCCACTTCTGCCTTCCTGTAGCCAGAATGGATTTGGTACAGTTTCTCTTCTGTGAAGTGCTGGCTTGTAGGACAAAGCCTGGGCAGCAGCTTCTGATTGGCAGACCCTGGGTCACTCGAGCTGGGGAAAAACACCTGGCAGTGTCTATCTCCGGGGGGAGGTGGGCTCTGCCTCATAAGGCGGGTATTCCTTCAACTTAGGAAGGGGATTCTGATCACATTTAATAAAATGATAAATGTCCACTGCATGGAGAATATGATTCTTCCGCGTCTGGAATTGTGTTACAAGGTTTTTCACTGTAGCCTCTACAGCTATTAACATTTGTGCAGCTCTTTGCAGTTTGCGAATGTTTTTATATATACTCTCATTTAATTCTAGTGATCTTATGTTCATACTTTACAAAGTATTCTCACATTTATTCCTTACAACAACTCTATGAGTCAGAATTATCCCTGTTTTATAGATGACAAAACTATGGAAAAGAGAAGTAAAGGACCAACCGAAGTTCCCTGAGCTTTTTAGTGGTGACCTTGAAATTCAAACCCATAGACTCCTGCTCCAAGACCAGCCTGTCTCATTTCCACTGTAAGGCACTCCTCAGCCTCAAATGCTTACTAATGACCTCCCGTCAGATTTTGAGTATTTATTTTTCTTTATCCCAAGTCAATCAAGAACAAAAAATTTGGGGATTCTTGTCTCTTTTTTGTAACTTTTCTCAAGAATACTGAACATTCTACAAGCATTTAGTTTAGAGATTTGTGCAGAGCTGCAAACCTGATATTCTATTACTCTCAGGGAAGACAGATGTCTCTGGTTCAAGTTAACTTCCAACAGAAGGCTGATGAGTTCATTGTCAAAGCATCTGAAGTATGAAACAAATTTAAAGGCAATTCGGCCTGGAAAGTAAGGTGGTGATGCAGTACACTGGGAACCCCAAATATCAAGAAATAAACTGAGACTCCTTGCAGCCCCCCAAGAAGTGTTTATGCAAGGGCACCTGGAAAATGATGGAGATCTGCAAAGTGTCAGGGAGAAGTTACCTCTCTGGATGCAAACAACTGGCCTCAGCACATTCCAAGAGAGAAGTGGGGGAAAAAAATACCCCAAAACACTGTATGACACCATGTCAAAAGAAGGCCCAAGCCCAGCAAGCTCTCCCCTGCTGCTTAATATAGGAAATGTCTCCCAACTTCTCCGCTAATCCTCCACCAATACAATGAGAAATGAGCTCCTCTAGCAGCCAAGCTGTTATTAAGCAAGGAGGAAAAAATATTCCTGCCCATAGCAACAGAGCCAAAGATAACAGGAGGGAATAGAGAAGCTGCAGAGAAAAGGCAGATACAAAACATTCAATCCTGAAGCTCCCCACTAAGAGACTGACGTATGAGAAAAACAAAGAGCCTCATTTTGCCCAAGAAGCTAAGCAATATATTATAAACCTCAGGGCATAGCCAGGGCCAAGCTGAGCTCAGCCTCATGAAACAGAGTAAGAGACTGTAGCCATGACTGGCAGGATGGAAATTGGCAGCTTCTTGAGGCTTTCTGATCTGCTAACTTGCCTTTTGATGGAGTATATTGTTGTTGTTAGCTGCTGTCCAGTTGTCCCCATGCACAACAGAACAAAATGCTACCTGGTCCTGCGCCATCCTCATGATTGGTTGTGGATCAGACAGTTGAGATTCATAGGGTTTTCACTGGCTGATTTTCAGAAGTAGATTTCCAGGCCTTTCTTCCTAGTCTGTCTTAGTCTGGAAGCTCTACTGAAACGCATTCAGCATCATAGTAACACTCAAGCCTCCATGAACAGATGGGTGGTAGCTGTGTCTGAGGTGTTCTGGCCAGGAATTGAACCCAAAAGAAGTTAGAAAAGTACAGGCTACATTCCCTTTTGCACGAATACAGAGATTCATGAATACTCTGTGTACGAGTAGACTTCACGTACAAAGGGAGATGTGTTTTCCAATAAATATTCCTCTAAAATTCCCCTTTCTCGTAAAGGGCTGACTTGCCCAGTGTAGTTTCAAGTTCTCTGTTCATGCTGGGAGGATCCATTCTGAGATAATCTCTCACAGATACCTTATAGCTACTGATTGCCTCCATCCAAGGGGAGCAGTTCCATCTGCTGTTTAATAAACAACCTGCTTTGGGCCCTTGAAACAGCAGCAAGAGCTAGTGAAAGAGGGAACCATCTCCAGGACACAGGTGAAAGATGAATGTGAAATAATTAGCTTTATATAACTGTCATGGTTTGAACTATGTCCCCCAAAAAATATGTATATCAATTTGGCTGGGCCATGATTCCCAGAATTGTGTGGTTGGCCACCATTTTGTGATTGTAATTTTATGTTAAAGAGGATTAGGGTGGGATTGTAACACCACATTTACCCAGGTCACATCCAACGTAAAGGGAGTTTCCCTGGGGTGTGGCCTGCATTACCTTTTATCTCTCAAGAGATAAAAGGAGAGGGAAGCAAGCAGAGAGCTGGGGACCTCATACCATCAAGAAAACAGTGCCGGGAGAAGAGCACATCCTTTGGACCGGGGTCCATGCTCAGAGAAGCTCGTAGTCCAGGGAACACTGAAGAGAAGAAGGCCGACAGAGAGAAAAAGCCTTCCCCTGGAGCTGACGCCCTGAATTTGGACTTTTAGCTTACTTTGACTGTGAGGAAATAAACTTGTCTTCATTAAAACCATCCACTTGTGGTATTTCTGTTAGAGCAGCACTAGATGACCAAGACAACAACCTTTTACTACTTTAAAAGTACATATTTTATGTGTTCTTTGCAACATCCTTATGAGAGTTATAGAATTTTACAGCTGAAAGGATTTTCGAATTAATCCAATAGAAGAGAAACTGAGGCTCAGAGAGTTTAAAATTCTTTATTCAAGACGAGCCTAGAACCATTCTCCTGCCTTCTAGGTCAGTGTTCCATTCATTATAGTACCCTATTTATTTCCACCCCGATCTAGGAAATACATAAACTTACACTATTTTTAGTTTAGAGTTCATTTAAGAAGAAAACAAAAAAAAAAAAAATATTCCCTGTCTTGGAAATCTGTTCCAATCTGATAGCTTCATTGATCCATAGCAAAAATTATCCAAGTTCTTTTAACTCATCCTTGCAATTAAAAAAAAATATTTTTTTAATTAAGCCACAATCATTTCATTTGAAGGTGAAGTGTCTACTGACCACACTACTTCCACCTCCATCCAATCCCATTCTCTTACGAGCACGTTTACCTCTCATTACCCCTCTCATCCTCCTCAGTGAGGAAACCACTAAGCATTGTCCATATAATGAAAAAACCACAGGCTGAAAAGCATAAAGTAATATCAGCATTTGGTTGAGTGATATACCACAAATGACTCACCCAAACAAAGGAGATGGACTTGACCTACTTTGTCTTTGTGTGAAGATCACATTTGGTTCTTTCCCGCAGTGGTTCTTTCCAGAGTGTAGCCTCTGGAGTCAGACAACACTGGTTTGAATTGTGTCTCTGCCATGAGAAAATTACTTACCCTCTTGGGGCTTCAGTTTCCTCATCTGAAAAATAGGGGTCAAAATAGTACCTACCTCAAGGGGTTGTTATGAAGATTTAATGACACAATCCGTTTAGGGGGTTTTAGAAGATTGTTTGGCATATAATAAATACTAACCATCATTATTCCTGTGACTATAGAACTAAAAAAAAAAAAAAAATGTGAAAAAAATGAGATATTAAATTTCTGCCAACAGCCTGCTCCAGTCTCTTCTTTAAGAACATGGTTTAGCTCTAGATTTCAAATTATTAGGAACAATTTTACAAAGTTTGAATCAGTTGCTTTCCCTCAAACTTTAATTTAAATCTTCTGTGTGCGGGAAGGCTGGGTAGGTACGTTGAGAATATTTCTCTCCCTTACCTAAGATATATCAGCACCCAGATTTCTCCACTTATTAGCATCTATGTGCAGAAAATCTCTTGACTCTTCTTAAATCTAAGCTTAGCCAAGACCTTCATGAAGACTGTCAGAAGAAAAGCACACACAAATATAGAAATAATTAAACAAAAATAATTCAAATTTCATAGATTACAGTCACCAATTATTTGTTGCCACAGACTAGAAAGTACCCACCCTTACCTTGTTGTCCTTGGTTTGACCTGGGTAAATGACAGTCAGCTACTTATAACCCATGGTAGAGTTGCCAAGTCAGGTAAGAATTCAATTCCTCCCAGAACTTTCTTGGCAGCCTTTCCTCCAGCTGTGGGCTGGCAACCACCTCCTCTGGACCCATCTCTCAGGCCCACCCTGTTTGGGTGCTTTAGGTGAGTGGGACACTTACACTGTCTCGGACTTCGGGCCACCCTCTCCCTTTACAGCTCTACTGGGGTTGTCCATGGGTCCAGCTTATACCTTTGCTCTTGATCCTTTCCTCTCTGCCTGTTCTATTTCTGTGCAGTTTTTGTTTTGCTGAAGCATGCACACAACCAGAAATTAACTCTGGTCCTCTCTTTCTGTAAAGCCTGGTCTTCGCCTATGATTCTGAGGAATGGAATTTTTAATTCTTGGGGAATCCAGAACCATGAAAGTTGAGGTGACCCACCCAAACTATCACCCTTGAGATGATCTTTGAACCTTGAGCCTTGAGAAAACTGGTTCCCTAAAAGTCACCTTTAAGTTAAACAATAGTCTTTACCGATTATGCTAATTAGCAAAGAAACTTTGCCTTGGGCATTGTACTCTTTTAAAAGAATTACCTATGTGCAGTTTTGACAACAGAAACTCCATGCATGGGTCAGACTAGAGCTATGTTTTAGGGTAAATCAGTAATTATACGAATTGTTCTTCAAGAAAATATTGCATGTTCATGAGTTATTAGGTAAACATTGTTTCCATGGCAATGTGTAATTACTAGTGATAAGCTAGAGTATAAGAATTTGTAAAAGATTTTTTTTCTTTGGAACTTTTTTTGACTCTCTAGCAGAAAATGTTGTCCTCATTTGTAAATTGTATATTAAATAAATGTCAATCAATTTCTATTATTGGATTAATAGTATTTTTGTTTTAATAATCCTAACATGGCACCCTGGTCTGGCCCTTATAACCACCACATTTTTCTCCAGGGTTGGCCTCCCTTATATCCCCTCCCTCTCCCTTCTCCTTTCAAATCCTGAGCTCACTGTAGGACCACCCATTGGGTCCTTAGTTCCAGTGAGCTAATGTGTTGTGAGCTAATTTGCTGTGAGCTGATTTGTTGAATAGAAATGATGGACAGCTCCAGTGCTCAATGACTGATCAAGTTTCTCCTGATTCAGTTTTTCAGGATTACCCACTTCCTCAAATTCCTTTTGATGACTCATTCTCAGGAAGCTTTAAGTATCTTCCAGAATTCTGACATCAGTTTTGCAGATTCAGACATATTATGCACATATTGTACTTTCTACATATAGTAGATGGAAAAAGACATGATTTCCACCTACAGATTATGAGGCTCATTCCTTGTAGCTTGGCTAAACAACAAAAAAGGTGATTTATTTAGTCCCTCTGTGGTTGCTGAGGAGATGGATAGGAAATGTCATTGCCTTAGGCAATCCCAATCAATTACTTGCTTCTAGTTGTAACCAGTTTGCTGGAAGAGCAATAGGCAAAGCTTCTAATATTGTTCACATGACGGCATAAGTAGAAAGTAATATTTGGATTATGGCCAAAGAGATCCAGCTATGTTGGCCCCCCGGGGACTCTGACTCTCCAGACCCCACACAGTGGCCCTGAGGACTGAGAGAATTACATCTTCACACATCCTTAATACATCCTTCCCCCGGACCAGGGAAGCAACTTAATTTTGTTTTCACATCACTGCCTCCTCTTCTGGAGGATATGTTGGCAAATCCTATTGTTTTCCCAGGTACTTTCAGACATTAGAGCAGCCTCATTTTCTGGCTAATTTAAACCAAAATGCAATCTCCCACCGATTATAAAGCATCTCCCCTTCCCTACAGTTCAGTCCTGATCTGGCTTAGAAACCTGCAGTGTGGCAAGGGGGCTGTGCTCTTTTTCTCCTTGTTACACCTTTTCCTTTGCCTACCCCCTGCCGCTGCTGGCTCCTCCTGAGTTGGGAGGTACCGTTGAGGGCTTACATGGCTGGTGCTGTAGGACATTAGGGTCAGTGCCTTCTATGTAGCAGATATCCAAATGTCTGCTATTTCTCTCCTAGGGTAGTGGTGCACCCCACACAGCCTCCACATTGAGGTCACAGCCTCCACATTGAGGTCACCCTCGAGTTGACTCGAGCACTGCTATTTTCTGTGCCACTCCTTCAACCAAAGGGAAAACTTACTAATGTTGCTTCATACTTGGTGGAAATGCAACCAGCTCCCTCGGCCTAATTGTTACCAGCAGCCCAGCTAGTGAGACACGTCATTGGATCCCACAGATTCCAGGGACATAGGACAAGTTCTCCAATATCACTCCCACAATAACTCCAGGCTGCACTCAGAGTCTTGGTAGCACTTGGCTGTGCAGTTTCTATCCCCAAAACCCCTTGGCTGAATGACAGCAGAATCTTATATATGTGTCAGGATGAAGAGGAGGAAATGGGAATATAGAAGCAGATCACTGACAAGACTAAGTGGAAGTTTCTCGTTTCTTTAATTTTGAAGGATTAAAACCAAGATTTTAATTTTTTCAGCAGTCAACAATACCTAGGCAAGCCTTAATATACACTGAGTTCTATCACTGAAGACACTATATTGCTGCTGACAGCACTGCCAAGTCTGTTTCAAATCCAGTGCAGCTTTCTCTCCATGATGTCTCAGCAGCACCAAAATGCAGTAACTCTCTCCTACCGTGAAACCTTTTCCAGAGTCCAGGTTAGTCCTTTTACTACCAGCTGTGACCTGGATTCAGCAGTCCGTCTTATAACACATCATCAGAGTCTCTTGAGAATCTCGAATGATTACATTTCAAATAAGAGATTTGTAATGTCTTTCAGGAAAGCAGAGATGTTTTTCTTAGGCATACATAGAAAATCCTGTGCCATATATTGAATGATCTGCATGAAAATGTTTGGGCGTTACATTTTCTCAAGGGCAGGTTGCCACATTCCTTACCTATGAGCAAAGCCTTACAGGTGGCACAGAGAAGTGATACCCCGCCTTCCATCTCCTTAAGCCACGCTTTCTCCCCAGTGATGCTACCCTCAATTCTAGTAGTGACATAGAGGAGCTGGCACCCATATTGCCAAGACAGAGCTGGGGCCTGCCTCCAGTGTATATATGGAGTGACAACTTTACACTCTCTTTGGAGCTCTGCAGTGGTACCATTTTAAGAATGTTGTAAAACTGGCCCTCTAATGTATACAGAGATGGGGAAAATATAAGCAAAACTAAAACACGAGAATCAGAGGCCAATTCTTTCATCAAATTTTGTACTGTCAATGATGTCTGAGAGCAATGTTCTACCAAATGCTGTTAAGAGCATTTAGAATGTCATACAAGTGGAATCAGACAGTATGTAACTTTTCAAAAATAGCTTTTTTCACTTAAACATAAAGGCTTCGAGATTAATTTGAGTCATTGTGTGTGTCAACATAGTTCTTTCCTTCTTATTTCTGAGTGGTGGTGGTCCATGGAATGGATGTACCACAGTTTGTTTATTGCAGTTTTTTTTTTTTAATTTTGATGAGGTTTAATTTATCAATTTTTCTTTTTCTTTTATGGATCCCACCTTTGGTATCATACCTAACACCTCTTTGTCTAACTCCATGTCACAAAGTTTTTCTCCTGTTTTGTTATAAAAATTTTATAACTTTACATTTTACATTTAGATCTATGATCCATTCTGAGTTAATTTTTGTGTAAGTTGTGAGGTTTAGTTCAAGGTTATTGTGTGTTTGTGGGTAACCAAGTGTTCCGTTATTGTTTGTACCTTTGTCAAAAATCAAATGGTCATATTTGTGTGGGTCTATTTCTGGATTCCCTATCCTATTCCATAGATCTATATGCCTAGCCTTTTACCTAAACAGATGCAATGCTGGAAGTGCTCACTTGTCTATGCCAAGAAATTTGGAAGACAGCTACCTGGACGACCAACTGGAAGAATCTATATTTATGCCCGTTCCAAAGAAAGGTGATCCAACAAAATGTAGAAATTATCAACAATATCATTGATATCACATGCAAGTAAAATTTTGCTGAAGATCATTCAAAAACAGTTGAAGCAGTACATTGAGAGGGAGGTGCCAGAAATTCAAGCCAGATTCAGAAGAGGACATGGGATGAGGAATATTATTGCTGATGTCAGATGGATCTTGGCTGAAAGCAGAGAATATCAGAAAGATGTTTACCTGTGTTTTATTGACTATGCAAAGGCATTTGACTATGTGTATCATAACAAATTATTGATAACATTGTGAAGAATAAGAATTCCAGAACACTTAATTGTGCTCGTGGCAAAACTGTACGTAGATCAAGAGGCAGTCTTTCAACAGAACAAGGAGATACTGCATGATCAAGGAAGTTGTGCGTCAGGGTTGCATCCTTTCACCATACTTATTTAATCTGTATGCTGAACAAATAATCCTAGAAGCTGGACTATATGAAGAAGAATGTGCCATCAGGATTGGTGGAAGACTCTTTAACAACCTGTGACATACAGATGACACAACCTTGCTTGCTGAAAGTGAAGAAGACTTGAAGCACTTACTGATGAAGATCAAAGACTACAGCCTTCAGTATGGATTACACCTCAACATAAAGAAAACAAAAATCCTCACAACTGGACCAAAAAGCAACATCGTGATAAGTGGAGAAAAGACTGATGTTGTCAAGGATTTCATTTTTCTTGGGTCCACAGTCAACGCCCATGAAACCAGCAGTTAGGAAATCAAACAACCTATTGCATTGGGCAAATCGGCTGCAAAAGACCACTTTAAATTGCTAAAAAGCAAAGACGTCACTCTGAGGACTAAGGTGCGCTTAATCCAAGCCATGATATTTTTCAATCATCTCATATGCATGCAAAAGCTGAACAATGAATAAGGAAGACCAAAGAAGAATTGATACCTTTGAATTATGGTGTTGGCGGAGAATATTGAGTATACCATGGACTGCCAGAAGAACAAATAAGTCTGCCTTGGAAGAAATACAGCCAGAGTACTCCTTGGAAGTGAAGATGACTAGACTTCATCTCACATACTTTGAACATGTTATCAGGAGGGACAAGTCCCTGGAAAAGGACATCATGCTTGGTAAAGTAGAGGGTCAGCGAAAAAGAGAAAGCCCCTCGATGAGATGGATTGACACAGTGGCTGCAACACTGGTCTCAAGCATAACAACGGTTGTGAAGATGGTACAGGACTGGGCAGTGTTTCGTTCTGTTATACGTAGGGTCACTATAAGTTGGAACCAACTAAATGCCACCTAACAACAACAACAACAATCTTTTTGCCTATATCACAATGCCTTGACTGCTGTAGCATTAAAGCAAGTCTTAAATTTGGTTAGTGTGAATCTTTCCATTTTATTCCTTTTCAAAAATTGTTTTAGTTATTTCTTTGCCCTTCCTTATAATTTGTTAAATCAGTTTGTCTGTATCTGCCAAAAATTCTTGTGAGATTTTGATTGGTATTGCATTAAATCTGTTAATCGATTTGGAGATAGCTGACATTTTTACTATGCTGATCTTCCAACCCATGAACACGGTATGTCTATTCATTTATGTACATCGACTTTGATGTCTTTCATCAGTGTTTTGCCATTTTTAGCAATGTGTACGTTTTGTTAGATTTATATCTATTTATTTCTTTAAAGTTATTTCTGAGTAACTCTTAAAGGTGTCTTGCAAATCAGAAACCAACTCCAGATTGGGTACTCTTAAGGAATAGGGTAGCTCAGCAGCTGGGTACGTTAGTTTTGGAGCCCTGATGGTGCAGTGGATAAGGGATTGGCTAACAGAAAACTTGGTGGTTTGAACCCACCAGCCACTTCATGGGAGAAAGATGTGGCAGCCTGCTTCTGTAAAGATTACAGCCTTGGAAACCGTATGGGGCAGTTTTACTCTGTCCTACAGGGTCACTATGAGTCGGAATCGACTCAGCGGCAATATTTTTTAAAAAATTAGTATTATAAATGATATTGTGTTTTAAATTTTGGTTTCCAGTGGTACATTGCAAGTATATAGAAATAGTACTGATGTTTGGTTTTTGACCTTATATCCTGTGACTTTGTTGAACTTGCTTATTAGTTCTAGTTTTTTGGGGTTTTTTAGATTCTTTGGAACTTTTCTATATAAATCATGTCATATGAAAATACGGGCAGTTCTGTTTCTTCCATTCCAGTTTTGACGTCTTTTATTTCTTTTTCCTACCTTATGGCACTGGTTAAGATTTATAGTATAGTGTTTAGTAGAAATGGGAAGAGTAGACATCCATGTCTTATTCCCTGTGTTAGAGGGAAAGCATTTCAGCACTAAGAATTATGTTAGCTGTAGTTTATTGCAGCTGTTCTTTTTCAGGTTGAGGAAGTTCCCTTTTCTCATTCGCTGAGTGTTCTTATCAGGAATGGATGTTGTGTTTCGTGAGAAGCTTTTTCTGCATCAGTTGATAGGATCACGTGACTTTTTTTAGACTATTAATATCATGTGTTACATTGATTGCCTTTTGAAAATATTGAAGCGGATTTCAATTCCTGGGATAAATTCCAATTGGTTGTGGCATTTTATTCTCTTTATATATTGCTAGATTAAATTTGTTAATATTTTGTTGAGGATTTTTGCATCTATACTCATGAAGGATATTGGTCTGAAGTTTTATTACTTTACTTTGTCTTTGTCTGGCTTTGGTATCAAGATAAACTTTTCCTCATAAAATGAGCTGGAAAGCATTCCCCCCTTTTCTATTTTTCTGGGAAATATTGTGTAAAATTAGTATGATTTCTTTTTTATATGTTTGTTAGTATTTTCCTGTGAAACCATCAGACTCTAGAAACTTCTTTTTCAGAGGTTTCCAACTATGAATTAAATTTATTCAATAGTTATAGGGTTATTCAGGTTATCTAATTAATATTGAGGAGTTCTAGTACTCTGTGGTTTTCAAGAAATTATAAAATTTATGTGCATAGAATTATTGATAATATTTCCACACTTTCCTTTTAATGTGTGTGGGCTATGTAGTGAGTGATATCCCATGTTTCATTCTTGATATTGGTAATTTTTGTCTTCTCTCTTTTTTCTGTGCCAGTTTTGCTAGAAGTTTATCAATTTATTAATTTTTTCAAACAGCAAGCCATTAGATTGATTGATTTTCTCTATTGTTTTTCTGCTTTCAATTTCATTAAGTTCTGCTCTTATCTTTATTATTTCTTTCCTTTTGTTTTATCTGGGTTTGTTTCACTTTTCCTTTACTAGTTTCTTAAGATGAAAGCTTTGGTTATTGATTGGAGATTTTTCTTCTTTTCTATAAAATCATGTAGTGCTATGAGTTTCCCTCTAACCACTGCTTTAGCTGAATGGCACAAATTTTGATGTGTTGTATTTTCATTTTTGTTCATTTAAAAATATTTTATAATTTTTCTTGAGACTTCCTCTTTGACCTATGTACTGTTTAATTTCCACATATTTGGAGATTTCCCTGTTATCCTGGTGTTATTCATTTCTAATTTAATTCCATTATGGCATGAGAACTATCTTTGTATGATTTAAATTGTTCAAATTGTTTTTTGTTTTATGATCCAGGATGTGGTACATGAATGCTTTATGTACACTTGAAAAGAATGTATATTCCTTTGTTGTTGAGTGGAAAGTTCTGTGAATGTCAAAGAGTTCCCTTTGGTTGCTAGCTGTTTATTTCTTACATGTTCATTTTATCTATTACTGAGAGGAATGCTGATTTTCCTCAAGAGTGGATTTACTCTTGTTTATGCCACCTGCTAGGGTCCCTAAACAAACAAACAAAAAAACCCAAACCCGTTGCTGTTGAGTCAATTCCAACCCATACTCATTCTAGAGGCCAGAGTAGAACTGCCCTACAGGGTTTCCAAGGAGTGGCTGGTGGATTTGAACTGCCAACCTTTTGATTAGCAGCTGTATCACTTAACCACGGCACCACCAGGGTAGCTAGTACTATTACATTACCTCAGTGTAATATCACAATTGTGATGGTTCAGAACTGAAAGCTAATTTCTCTGAACTCTGTTTACCTGTATGCAATCCTTACTCTTAGAGTGAAGCTCACCAGTGTTCCACTTCTAACTGATCTCTATATTCCAGTCACTTTCTTCCTAACATAACAAGGCTGTCAATAGAATGTTTTGACTTCCTAGCCTCTTACCTGCTTTCTCAGGAATGGAAAGTTCTCACAGGGTGAGAGCAGCCACTATGTGGATCTTACTTTCATTGACCTCTGTTGTCCATCATATACTGATGAATAATTCTTTGCTGTAATTCTTAGCTTTCCAATCCTTTCAATCATATACATTTAAATATTTTGTTCAGTTTTTCTACTTGGTCTCAGCTGGAGGCTTAATCTGAATTACTAAGTAAGTAATTACTGAAGGTAGAAACTCTGACTTTTGAATTAAAAAAAAAAAAAAGGAAAATTTCATCTCTCCCCTCAGAAACTTATAACCTAGTGTGAGATACAAAAAAATAATAATAATCAGTGTGATAACTGTTATGATAAAGTCATGAAGAGGATGTGATGAGAGCCTATAAAAAGAGATCTAACACAGTCTGGCGTATAAAGGCTACAAGGAAAAGCTCTCTCCTAAGTTGAGCCTTGGAGGACAAATGATATTATCTTGGTGAAGATACAGGAGAAGGATTTCATGAAACAAAATAGTATGTGCAAATACATATAAATGAAAGGGAGTGTGATGAGTTTACAGAAACATCGATAGTTTATTTTATTCATTCAATCAGTCAGTCACAACTGAACATCTAATGTGTACAAGACAATGTGTTGGAGATGGAAAAAAAACAAAAACAAAAACAGAGAGGGACTGGATTTACCCTCCCAACTGAAAGAACTAATCAGGTAGACAAAATACATGAAACAATGTTGTTCAGATATGGAACGTAAGGCAGTGTAGAAAAGTGATCACCGAGAGAGGATAAACAAAATAGATGAGCCTCAGTTTACTGCCTGAAGAGTTTCCTGACTGCATACAGGGAGAAGGGAAACCCAAAGAGAGTGCAGCAATCTCTCTGGCTTTAGGAGAAGAATTTGGGAGTCTGAGGAAGCCATTGAGGCTAGAGTTCACAGGACAGAGTACAAGAAAGTACAGAGGTGCAAAGACAGAGAGAGAGAGAAAGAAAATTATTTTTAGAGATTTGCAGAAAGTTCTCTCACATATCCAACTGAGAAATGCTCAGCACATACATATGAGAAAACTGTTGGAGATTAGGAAAAGAACCAACTGATAAATGTAGCGAGAACAAAGTCCAGGGTACACACAGGCCTGGAAATAGTTTTCGTTCTTACCAGCTAGAGTGGAAAACTTTGCAATTCAGAGATATTAGTTAGAGTACTCAGAAGGTTATTTCCTCAGAAGCGGGGAGAAAACATCCCCAGACTAAAGGCTGCTCTGGTCTTACCTAACAAAACTTAAGAAAAATATTGAAAGGAAAAAAAATGTGCCATCCTCATAATCTTTGCTATGTTTTAGCCCATTGTTGCAGCAACTGTGTCAATCCATCTTGTCAAGGGTCTTCCTCTTTTTCACTGACCCTCTACCTTACCAAACATGATGTCCTTCTCCAAAGGCTAGTCCCTCCTAATAACATGTCCAAAGTATGTGAGATAAAGTCTCACCAGCCTCACTTCTAAGGAACACTCTGTATTTCTTCCAAGACAAACTTGTTCATTCTTCTGGCAGTTCATAGTATATTCAATATTCTTCACCAACACCATAATTAAAAGGTATCAATTCTTCTTTTGTCTTCTTTATTGATTGTTAATGAGTCTTCCTCCAATACTGATGCTGTGTTCTTCTTCATACAGTCTGGCTCAGCATGCAGATTAAGTATGGTAAAAAATTACAACCCTCATGCACATCTTTCCTAATTTTAAACCATGCAGTATTCCTTTGTTCTGTTCGAACAACTGCCTCTTGGCCTATGTACAAGTTCCTCACAAGCACAATTAAGTGTTCTGGAATCCTGTTCTTTGCAATATTATTCGTAATTTGTTGAGATCCACACAGTCGAATGCCTTTGCATAGTGAATAAAACATTAGTAAACACCTGTCTGGCATTCTCTGCTTTCAGTCAAGATCTATCTAACATCATAAATGATAATTTCCTTTATAAAGATCAGCATAAAGCTGGTTCCTATGGGATGGAGGTTAAAGATACAAGTGTCCAACTTTTCCAAACTACTGTATCACTCCATCATCTCTAATATCAACTACTCCGTTTCCTCTCAGCTCTTTCTTTCCCGTCTTTGGGTTCCCTTATTCACTTCAATGTCTCATAGAACTCACAAACCATATAAAGGAAATGGCTCATGCAGTTATGGAGGCTGGCAAGTCCCAAATTCATGGGTCAGGCATAGGCTTCTCTCGACCCATGTGGCTGCAGGAGCTGATGAACCCAAACTGGTGGTTCAGACCACAGGCTGCTGGCTCACAAGGCTGCAGAAGCTGGTGAATCAGGTCACACAATAGGCCATTGGTCCAAGTGGTTATGGAGACCAGTGAATCCCAGAATCCACAGGTCAGACAGCAGGCCTCTGGGGAAGTCGATTGATCATGAACTGGATGTAGGATCCAGATGCAGAGAGAGAGCCTTGCTAGGACGCACACATATATCTTAGTTGCAAGCTACGCCCCAAGGAAGGGTGTTACTTTAGTAAAGGTGGGCCTTGAGTCACACCCTCATGCAACACTTCGACCCAAGACACATCTTACACCAATCCTGCCTCATCAAATGTAGACGTCAGGATCTACAAGATATAAAATGGAGGACAACCACACAATACCGGGAACCATTACACAGCTAAGTTAACACATAATCCCAACCATCACAGCTTCCATATAACTTATTTGCATAGCACCACTCAATCATTGTGTGTGAGTCACAAAGACCATGGCTAGAAGGGCCATATTAAGTAATTCATTGCACCGCACGTCAGCAATGATATCCCTCATCCCATGTCATCTTCTGAATCAGGCTTGAATTTCTGGCAGTTCTTTGTCGATGTAGTGCTGCAAAAGTTTTTGAATTATCTTCAGCAAAATTTTACTTACCTGTGATATTAATGACATTGTTCGATGATTTCTGCATTCCGTTGGATCACCTTTCTTTGGAATGGACACAAATATGGATCTCTTCCAGCCGAGAGAAGCCTATTAAAGTATTATAATACTTTACACTGTATTCTCGAGCTGCCCTTTGAAATCTTTTGTTCAGTTATTTACTTCATCATTTCCTCCATTCGCTTTAGCTGCTCTACGTTCAACAGCAGGTTTCAGAGTCTCTTCTGACATCTATTTAGATCTTTTCTTTCTTTCCTGTCTTTTTAATGATCTTTTGCTTTCTTCATGCATGATGTCCTTCCACAATTATTCTGGTGTTTGGTCATAGTGCTCAACGCATCAAATCTATTCTTGGGATGGACTCTCTATTCAGGTGAGATATACTTAAGGTCTTACTTTAGCTCCCATGGACTTGTTCAAACTTTCTTCAGCTTCAACTTGAACTTGCATAGGAGCAATTGATGGTCTGTTCTGCAGTCAGCCCCTGACCTTGTTCTGACTAATGATATTGAGCTTTCCATTGTTTGTCTCCACAGATGTATTCAGTTTGATTCCTGTGTCTTCCATCTAGCTAGGTCCACGTGTATAGTCATCATTTGTGTTGTTGAAAAAAGGTATTTGCAATGAAGAAGTCATTGGTCTTGCAAAATTCTATCATGTAATCTCCGGCATTGTTCCTATCACCAAGGCCGTATTTTCCAAGCACCGATCCTCCTTCTTTGTTTCCAACTTTCACATTCCAATCACCAGTAATTATCAATGCATCTTAATTGCGTGTTTCATCAATTTCAGACTGCAGAAGTTGGTAAAAATCTTCAAATTCTTCATCTTTGGTATTAGTGGTTGGTGAGTAAATTTGAATAATAGTAGTATTAACTGGTCTTCCTTGTAGGAGTATGGGTACTATCCTATCACTGACAGCACTGTACTTCAGGATAGATGTTGAAGTGTTCTTTTTAACAAGGAATGTGATGTCATTCCTCTTCAGTTTGTCATTCCTTGCATAGTAGACTATAGGATTGTCTAAGTCAAAAAGGCCAATACCAGTCCATTTCAGCTCAGTAATGCCTAGGATATCAATTTTTATGTATTCCTTTTCATTTTTGACGACTTCCAATTTTCCTAGATTCATACTTTGTACATTCCATGTTCTGATTATTAATGGATATTTGCAGCTGTTGTTTCTCATTTTGAGTCATATCACATCAGTAAATGAAGACCCCGAAAGCTTGACTGCATCCATGTCATTAAGAAGGACTCTACTTTGAGGAGGCAGTCTCTCCCCTGTCTTTTTGAGTGCCTTCCAACATGAGGGGCCCACATTCTGCTGCTATTCATAAGGTTTCCACTGGCCAATTTTTTTTTCAGGAATAGATCACTAGGTCCTTCTTCCTAGTCTATCTTAGTCTGGAAGCTTCACTGAAACCTGTCCACCATGGAATATACTGGTGGCATACCTTCCAGCATCACAGCAACACACAAGCCATCACAATATGACAAACTGATAGATGTGTGGTGGAATATTGGCATTGGCAATATTAGGATAAAGATAGAAAAATAAATTAATAGAACATCTATGAGGATTCAGAAATAGGCTTATACATGTATTGTCAATTGATTGGCAAAGGTGCCAAGGTACCATAATTTAATGGCAAAAGGTTGATCTTTTCAAGTAATGGTGCTGGAACAACTATGGTAGGCACAATTCTAAAGATGTCTCCCCAAGATTTTTGTACTCTAGCTATTCAATCAAATACTAATATAAGTACTGCTGTGAAAGGGAATTTGCAGGTATAATTAAGGTTACAGGCTTTAAGATATGGAGATTATTCAGGATTATCAATTTAGGCCCAGTCTAACAATTTGAACCCTTAAAAACAGAGAAATCCCTCCAGCTGTAGTCAGAAAGAAGTGGCAAAAGAAAAAGGCAGGGGAGATGATACAGAAAAGGAGGTCAGAGAAATTCAAAGTGTGAAGAAGACTCAGCCTACTGTTGAGTTGACTTTGAAAGGGCTATGAGCCAGGGGATGTGGGCAGCTTTGGAAGCCGATTACAAGCTCAGGTGACAGCCAGCAAAGAAAGGGGACCTCAGTCTTAGTGTAAACTTGTCTTAGTGTAAACACTAGACTGGTGCTGCAATAGAAATTAAAACAAAAATTTCATTGAAGGAATAATTTCATTCCACAAAATGGAGAAACATGATGTTCAAATAGATTGTAGCTAGTGTTCTGCCTTGCAGGTAGAACAGCAGGGTATTTAACAGGCATAGTAAACAAAGGCAAACAGTTTCACATCAAAAGGATGCAGGAGGAGGAAGGAGTATTTTACAAGAGGTTGTAAAACTATAAAATTTATTAACAGAAATTTCTAGCCTAACACTAATCTCTTATTCTTGATACAATTTGACTAAGGCAATATTTTTAAAGTGATACTATAAACATTGTTTATGTGGGGGTTTAGTTATGGTTTGCAGGCTGAGTCAAACCTAGTTGGAATCCTTGAAATGTAAAATTGACCATTAGTTAAGAAAGAGTATAGATTAAATCAGCTCTAAATCTGAAGCCTTTTCAGATGTTAACATCCCCCATCTTGCTAAGAAGGAGTGAGTTACAGCCCATGCATTCACTGGGTGAATTCCCTAAAAGCAGTTAAGACAGTAAGCTTCTTTATATAAGTTAAAGCCCGAATCTCTGCACTCTTTGTGTTACAAACAGTCGAGATTTTACGACTCTGATCTTCCTCCTTATTTTTACAAACTTAGTCTCTGTCTAGTTACCAATTTACAAACTACTAGCAGAAATACAGTGGATAAATACAGGTGAGCAAAGATTTAATCTGGGATTCAGGTTGTGGAACTAAGATTTGATATATACCTATCTTGGCTATGAAGTTATTTATAGGTTCTAAGTTCATTTGATGTTATCAGTCCTATTCGCTAACCTTTTGTTGATCAATGTGCCTTCTCTGAGGTCAGCTGTGTAAATATTCTTAACAGACACCAGACAATTCTTTATCTAGGTTAGAAATTCTGACTCCTTCCTTCTATGTTTTTCAAGCACAAACCTTTTACAAAAGGCTGAATAGTTTTAGAAGAATAGAAATGAAAATCATAGCTTAATTCAGAACGGAATTTTTAATTTAGGTATGAAGTCACCTAATTCAGATATGCCAGTACCACAGTTTCTAAAGTTCACATTCACAAACTGCATGAAACTAAATTCTGTCAACAACCTGAGTGAGCATGGAAAGTAATTTTCTCCTGAAGCCTCCAGAAAGGAATGCAGCCTTGCCAACACCTTCATTTTGGCCCTATGAAATTAAGCAGAGAACCAGCTGAGCCAAGCTGTGACTGGACTTCAAGTCTATGTTGTTGTTGTTAAGTGCTGTTGAGTTGATTCCAACTCATAGCGACCCTATGTACAACAGAATGAAACACTGTCCACTCCTACTCCATTCTGGCAATAGTTGCTATGTTTCAGACCATTGTTGCAGCCATTGTGTCAATCCGTCTCATTGATGTCCTTCTCCAGGGACTGGTCCCTCCTAATAACATGTCCAAAGTATGAGACAAAGTCTCATCATTCTTGCATCTAAGGAGCATTCTGGCTGTACTTCTTCCAAGACAGATTTGTTTGCTCTTCTGGAAATCCATGGTATATTCAATATTCTTTGCTAACACAGTAATTCAAACACATCAATTCTTCTTCAGTCTTCTTTATTTACTGTTCAGCTTTCACATGCATATGAGGCAATTGAAAATACCATGGCTTGGGTCAGGCATACCTTAGTCCTCAAAGTGACCTCTTTGCTTTTTAACACTTTAAAGAGGTCTTTTGCAGTAGATACATCCAATACCACATGTTGTCTGCTTTCTTGACTGTTGCTTCCACGGGCATTGATTGTGGATCCAAGTAAAATGAATCCTTGACAACTTCAATCTTTTCTCTGTTTATCATGATGTTGCTTATTGGTCCAGGGGTGAGGATCTTTGTTTTCTTTACGTTGAGGTTTAATCTATACTGAAGTCTGTGGTCTTTGATCTTCATTAGTAAGTGCTTCAAGTCCTCTTCACTTTCAGCAAGCTAGGTTGTATCATCTGCACATCACCTAAGAAAACTGTGATATAATAAATGGATGTTATTTTCAGCTGCTAAATTTGTAGTAATTTGTTATTGTATCAATAGAACACTAATACATCATCCAAACAAAAAAGTGAATTGCAATCCCAAACCTCACACCATATACAAAAAAGTAGCTCAAGATAGGTCACAGACCTAAAAGTAAAAGATAAAACTTAAAATTTCTAGAAAAAAAACATTTGACATTGAAGCTGGCAAAGATTTCTTAAGTAGGGCACAAAAAGCACAAACTATAAAATTAAAATTAAAATAAAAAAATTGGACTTCATAAAAATTAAAAAAAAACTTTTGATCTTCAAAATACACTGTTATGAATTTGAAAAAGCAAATATTTTCAAAACATATATTCAATTTATCTAGACTATATAAAGATCCCTTACAACTCAATAATAGAACAAGCAACAATAACATATGGACAAGATTTGAACAGATATTTCACCAAAGAAGATGGAAAACAAGCATATGAAAGATTCTCAACGTTATCAGACATGAGGAAAATGCAAGTAAAACTACAATGAGATACCATTACACAGCCACTAAAATTAAAACCAAACCTGTTGCTATTAAGTCAATTCCAACTCATGATGACGTCCATGTGTGTCAGAGTAGAACTCTGCTCTGGAGGGTTTTCAGGGGCTGATTTTTTTTGAAACATATTGCAGACCTTTCTTCTGAAGCACCTCTGGGTGAAATTGAGCTGCCAACCTTTTGGTTAGCAGACAAGAGCTTAACCATTTCTACCACCCAGGGACTCCTACAGATCCACTAGAATGCCTAAAATTCAAAACACTGACCATACCAAATGTTGATGACAATGTAGAACAACTGCAACTGACAAAATTACTGTTTGAAATTCAAACTGATAAATCACTTTGGAAAACAGTTTGGTGGTTTCTTAAAAAAAAGGCAAACATCCACCTATCATGATCTAGCCACTCCACTTACCCAAGAGAAATAAACCATATGTCCACACAAGGACTTGCTCATCAGTGTTTGCAGCGTCTTTATTTGTAACATCTCTGAACTGGAAACACCCCAAAATGTTCATTAACAGGTAAATTGGTAAAAATATTGTAGTATATCCATAAGGTATAATACTAACCACTCAGTAATAAAAAGGAACAAATTATTGACATACAGAACAACATGGATGAATCTCAAATAATTATGCTGAGTGAAAGATGTCAGTAAAAAAAGTACTTACTGTATGTTATCAATTGAATTGTGTCCATTCCCACCCACCCCCCAAATATGTGTTGGATCCTAACTCCTATACTTGTAGATGTAATCCTGTTTGGAAATAGGGTTTTCTTTGTTCTAAATCTAATCACTTCTGAGTTATAAAAAGAGCAGACTAAACGGAGAGGCACACATGGGAGAAGACAGATGCCATGTGAGGATGATCTACAAAGAGCACCAAGGAACCGAGGAATGCCTGGGGCTGCTGACAAGGAAGGGATCAACATGGCTGACGCTCTGATTTGGACTTTTACCTTCCAGAACTGTAAGAAAATAATTTCTGTTCTTTAACAACAGCACTAGGTAACTAAGATACTGTATGATTCCTTTTATCTGAAATTCTAGAAAATTCAAACTAATCTGTAGTGTCAGAAAACAGATCAGTTGTTGCCTAGAGACAGGAGAGGGAACAGAGGTTACAAAGGGGCACAAGGAAACTTTTGGAGGTGACAGATGTGTTCATTATCTTGATTGTGGTGACGGTTTCACATATGTCAAAATTCATCAAATTGTACACATTAAATATGCACAGTTTATGTGAGTCAATTATACCCCAGTAAGGCTGCAAATGCCCCGCAAACGATGATGATGACAATGCAGACACAGACCATACCTTCCTGTGCTCACTCTTCAGTGGGATAATACTAGCTACTATTTACAGAATGCTTACTATATGCTGGGCACTGTTTTAAGCACTCTATATGCCATTTATTTCTTAATTTATTTTTTCCTTATTTTTATTGTGGTGAAAATATACACAACAAAACATATTCCAATTCAACAATTTCTACTGGTATAATTCAGTGACGTTGACTACGTTCTTCAAGTTGTCCAATCATTCTTGCTATCCTTTTCCAAGTTATTACACCACCACTAACATAAACTCAATGCCCCTTAAGCAAAAACTCCTTGTTTTTCTCCTTCCTCCTACCCCTAGTAACCACTTATAATTTTTGGTTTCTATATATTTGCTTATTTCATATAAGTGAGATCATACAATATTTGTCCTTTTGTGATTGACTTACTTGACTCAGCATGATGTTTTCAAGGTTGATCCATGTTGTGACATGCATTAGGACTTTTCTCTTTATGGCTGAGGAGTATTACATTGTGTGTATATACCACATTGTGTTTATCCATTCATCTGTTGATAGACATTTCAGTTGTTTTCAACTTTCGACTATTGTGAAAAGTGCTGTCATGAACTTTGGTGTATGGGTTTCTGTTTATGTTCCTGCTTTCACTTCTTTTGGGTATATACCTAAGATTAGAATTGTTGGGTCATAGTTATGTTAATAAGGCAGGACTCAATCTACAAGATTGGACTGTGTCTTGAGCCAATCTCTTTTGAGATATAAAAGAGACAAGGGAGCAGAGAGATGTGGGGACCTCATACCACCAAGAAAGCACCTCCGGGAGCAGAGCACTTCTTTTAGACCTGGGGTTCCTGTGCCTGAGAAGCTCCTAGTCCAGGGGAAGACTGACAACAAGGACCTTCCCCCAGAGCTGACAGAGAGACAAAGTCTTCCCCTGGAGCTGATGCCCTGAATAAGGACTTCTAGCCTACTAGACTGTGAGGGAATAAACATCTGTTCGTTAAAGCCATTCGCTTGTGGTATTTCTGTTTAGCAGCAGTAGATAACTAAGACACTTACCAACACCTATTGCTTTCCTTTTAAAAAAAAAATTTTAATCATTGCCATTCTCATGGGGTTTTGACTTGCATATCTAATGTGGTTTTGACGTGCATATCCCTAATGACTAGTGACTTTGAGCATCGTTTCATGTGCTTGTTGGTTATTTGAATATCCTCTTTGGTGAAAAGTTTGTTCAAGTCCTTTGCCCATGTTTTTGATTGTCTTTTTATTGTCATGTTGTAGAAATTTTTTATATATTCGGATATTAGACTTTTATTGGATATTTTGGTTCTGCCAAATTTTCTCTCAATCTGTTGTTTTTTTTTTTTTTACTTTTTTTTGATAAAGTTCTTTATCAAAAATATTTAATTTTTATGAGGTCCCATTTACCTATTTTGTCTTTTGCTGCTTGTGGTTTTGTTGTCATATTTGATAATCCATTGTTAAAACTAAGTCACACAATCATGCCCCTATATTTTCTTCTAAGAATTTTATGGTTTTAGTTTTCACATTTTGGTTCTTTATCCATTTTGAGTTGGTTTTTGTGTATGGTGTGAGGCAAGAATCCTGATTCATTCTTCTGCATTGGGAGATGCAATATTTCCAGAACCATTTGTTGAAGAGACTCTTCCTTCCCCGTTGAATGGACTCAGTACCCTTGTTGAAAATCAGTTGACCATAAATGTATGGATTTATTATTGACTTGAATTCTATTCCATTGGTCTATACGTCTATTATTATACCAGTAGTAGGCTGTTTTAATTACTGTGGCTTTATAGTATGTTTTGAAATCAGGAAGTGATTCCTCCTACTTTATTCTTCTTCTTCTAGGTTACTTTAGCTATTTGGAGTCCCTTGCCATTCCATGTAAATTTCAGGATTGGCTTTCCCTTTTCTGCGGATAAGACTATTGGAATTTTGGTGGGGATTGCATTAAATTTATGGATTTCTTTGGATAGTTTTGACATCTTAATTATACTAAACTTTTAGATCTACGAACATGGAAAGTCCTTCCATTTATTTAGGTGTGTTTAAATTTCTTGTAGTAATGTTTTATAGTTTTCTGTGTACAAGTCTTTCACCTTCTTGGTTAAATTTATTCCCAGGTATTTTATTCTTTTAGATGCTATTGTAAATCATAATGTTTCTTTAATTTGTTTTCTCACTTGCTCACTCCTAAAGTATAAAAATCTTACTGGCTTTTGTGTGTTGACCTTGTACCCTGCCACTTTGCTGAATTCATTTATTAGTTCTAATAGCTTTCCTATGAATATGCCATTTTTAAAAAAATTAGCTGGTGATTTTTTTTATTTTCATAAATATATATGTAACAAAATAAATGCCATTTCAACATTACATAAATGTACAGTTCAGTAATATTATGTTTATCATGTTGTTCAACCATCACTATTATCTGTTTCCAAATTTTTCTGTCACTCTTAACAGAAATTCAGTATCACATAAGCAAACAGAAAAACAAAAACCCCAAACCCATTGCCATCGAGTTGATTCTGACTCATAGTGACCCTGTAGGACAGAGTAGAACTTCCCCCACAGGGTTTCCAAAGCTGTAAATCTTTACAGAAACAGACTGCTCCATCTTTCTTCCATGGAGTACCTGGTGGGTTTGAGCCATTGACCTTTTGGTTAACAGCCAAGTGCTTAACCATTGTACCACCAGGGCTCCTTTCACCTAAGCAATGAATCCTGTTTTCCCCTCCTGATCCTGGTAATCACTAACAACTATGGTCTCTATGACCAAAACCAAACCAGTTGCCATTGAGTTACTTCCAGCTCCTAGTGACTCCATGTGTGTCAGAGTAGAACTGTACTGCATAGGGATTTTTAAAAAATAATTTATTTTATTTTCTGTTGCTGAAAATACGTATAGCAAAACATACACCAATTCAATGTATACATGTACAATTCAGTGACATAGATTACATTCTTCAAGTTGTGCAACATTCTTACCCTCCATCTTTAAATTGTTCCTTCCTCATTAATATAAACTTACTGCCAGCTAAGCTTCCTATCTAACCTTCTGAGTTGCTGTTGTCAGTTTGATCCCATATAGATAATTCTTTAAAAGAGCACAATGCTCAAGGAAGACATTCTTTTCTAATTAAGCTAAACTATTATTTGGTTTGAAGAAGACTTCAGAAGACTTTTTGTTTTCCCCATACAAAAATTTATACATACATTGTTATGTGACTCTAATTGCTCTCCCCATACTGTCACAGCACACTCCTTCTTTCCACACCTGATTCCCCATGTTCATTCAACCAGCTCCTAACCCTCTCTGCCTTCCCATCTCACTTCCAGACACAAGCTGCCCGTTTAGTCTCTTGTATCTACATGAGCTAAGAGGCACACTCCTCATGAGTATCACTTTATGTCTCCCAATCCAGTCCAATCCCTGTCTGAAGAGTTGGCCTCAGAAAATGTTTTAGTTCTGGGCTGATAGAGAATCCAGGGGCCATGCTTTCTGGGGCTCCTCCAGTCTCAGTCAGACTATTAAGTCTGGTCTTACTAGAATTTGAGTTCTGCACTCCACCTTTCTCCTGCTCCATCTGGACTCTCTGTTGTGTTCTCTGTCAGGGTGGTTATTGGTGGTATCTGGGCACCATCTAGTTCTTCTGGTCTCAGGCTGATGAAGTCACTTGTTTATGTGGCCCTTTCTGTCTCTTGGGCTAATATTTTCCTTGTGTCTTTAGGGTTCTTCATTCTCCTTTATTCCAGGTGGTTGGGACCAACTGATGTATCTTAGATGCCCACTTGCAAGCTTTTATGACCCCAGACGCCACTTACCAAAGTAGGATGGAGAACATTTTCTTAATAAGCTTTGTTATGCCAATTGACCTAGATGTCCCCTGAAAGCATGGTCCCCAGACCCCTACCCCTGCTACTCTGTCCCTCAAAGTGTTTGATTGTATTCAGGAAACATCTTAGTTTTGGATAGTCCAGTTGTGCTGACTTCCCCTGTAGTGAATTATCTTCACCTAAGATAATTCTTGTCTACTATCTAGTTAGTGAATAACCCTCATACTCCCTCCCCACCCTTGTAACCATCAAAGAATGTTTTCTTCTGTGTTTAAAACTTTTCTTATAATAGCAGTTTATACAATATTTGTCCTTTTGTGACTGACTAAATTCACTCAGTATAATGAACTCCAGCTTCCTCCATGTTATGTTTCACGGCTTCATCATTGTTCTTTATTTTTGCATAGTATTCCATCCTGTGGATATACCATAATTTGTTTATCCACTCAGCAATTGATGGGCACCTAGGTTGTTTCCATCGTTTTGCTATTGTGAACAGTGCTGCTATAAACATGGGTGTGCATATATCTATTCGTGTGACGGCTCTTATTTCTCTTGGATATATTCCAAGGAGCTGGATAGCTAGATTATATGGTACTTCTATTCTAGCTTTTTAAGGAAGTGCCAAATTGATTTCCAAAGT